>NW_004443985.1:17605630-17681484 GCF_000243295.1 Trichechus manatus latirostris
TGGGAAAGCGTATATCACCAATTACCGGTTTTTTTGTCTCCCGCTGGAAGCTCCGTGAGGCTACTTTCTCATACCCGCTGTTTGCTGGTCTCCAGTAGGAGTCCAAGATGGCAGATCCACGCTGCGTTAGCTGTTGGGGAACCTCTGCATGAATCTCTCCTCGCTCTCGGTTCTTGGCTGAGTTCTTTATCTCTTCATTTGATGTTTTAGGGTTTCAGGATTGTTGTATTCTCTGTTCAGCTTAGTTTTTCGGATCTTTGCGTGGAGGGACGGCGTGGTGCTTCTGCCTAGTGTGCCATTTTGCCGGAACTCCCCTGGTGTGTAGGTTAATTTTATGTGTCAAGTTATCTAGGCTTTGGTGCCAACTTGTTCAAACACTAGTCTGAATGTTGCTATGAAGTATTTATATGTGATTATCATTTGAATCGAGTCCCTGGGTGGTGCATATGGTTAAGCCCTCAAATGCTAACCAAAAGGTTGGTGATTTGAATCCACACATAGGCACCTCAGAAGATAGGTCTAGCAATCTGCTTGTGGAAGGTCACAGCTTTGAAAACCGTATGGAGCAGTTTTACTCTGTAACACATGGGCTCCCTATGAGTCAGAATCAACTCAATGGCAACTACCAACATCAACAAATCATTTATCTCAGTTGGCCTTTAGTAAAGGACATTACCATACATAGTATGGGTGAACCTCATCCAATCAGTTAAAGGCCTTAAGAGCAAAACTGGAGGTTTCCCAAGAGAGGATTCTGCCTCCAGCTATAAATAAATATCCTGCCAGAATCCCTCTTTCTTCTGCACCTCCTGATTTACCAATTTGGGACACAAGACTGCTGGAATATTCAGCTTGTTGCCTGATTTATGAATTCTGTACATGCCAATCCAATTCTTCAAGGTTGTGCTAGCCAATTTCTCAAAATAAGCCAATCTCTCTCATTATTTATGAAATGGTTCCTGAACATTGTATATCTTCATTAACATAGGTATGGATAGGCAGTCCACCAGATAAGTATATCAGCTTTGATATTTCTCCCTGGAGCATATTTTTTAAATGATTTCTCTCATGCTTTTAGATGCCATATATATGAATTTTTAAGGTCCTACATCTAAACATATGCATCAGAACTATGCATTTTATGCACGTGTCTTTTTAAAGTTCATAATTCCTAGGTTTTTATTTTCTTAATAGCAGTACTTCTTGATATAATTTTTTAAATCAAAGGCAAAAACCATCCTTCAAAGAGGAGATGGTACAAATAAGACATATGTTAAATCTGATTCTGGATCCCCTATGTTATAAATAGAAACTAAAATTATCTTCCTTAGAGTAGAATGCTTGAATCCCTCAGTGGT
The DNA here is from genome assembly GCF_000243295.1 of Trichechus manatus latirostris. Lineage (NCBI taxonomy): Eukaryota > Metazoa > Chordata > Mammalia > Sirenia > Trichechidae > Trichechus > Trichechus manatus. The sequence continues at coordinate 17,606,989 of NW_004443985.1, forward strand.
ACAAATGGTTAACTCATTTGGCTGCTAACCAAAAGGTTGGAGGTTAAAGTCCACCCAGAGATGACTCTGAAGAAAGACCTGGCAATCTATTTCTGAAAAATCAGCCATTGAAAACCTTATGGAGTATAGATCTACTCTGACGCACATGGGGTCATGATGAGTCAGAATCAACTTGATGGCAACTGGTAATAACAGTAGGATACTAGCAAACTTCAGTAATGGAAAACTCCTACCTGCTCTGTAGAACAGTGGGGGAACATAGGTTCTATCGCTTGCTTGTCTGCTAACTGGTGAGCACCATTAATTCACTTCAAAAATCTCTCCCCATTCCAGTTTGGAAGCACAGCCTTTATTGAAACATCACAATCAGCAATATATGTAATATCTTGAAAAATTATCCCCTCATTAAATATCATTCTTAGTCAATTTCTACTTGGTAAATAGTTTCACGTTAAACATGCTTTCATTACATAATCTATTTACTAGATTCTGACATAACATTTTAAATAGCAAGAACCTTTTTACTCTGAAAACTTATGTATACGTTTGTATCCATATGATCAATTTTCTGGTTTGCTGTGAAGGTATTTCTTTTATTAGCTGATTGGATTTTAATGGTGGAGGACATGATGCAGTTATATATTCAGTGTGGCACTCAAGTTTAGGGTTGGCTAGACTAAGCTACCAGTAACCTCTGAGAAATGTGATCATTCTATTTATTTTTATTTATCCAGACTTTTGCTCACATTTCTTGACTAATATTGATTCCACTTCTGTCTCTTACATCTTCCACTTAAGTTCTGCTTATTGTAAAAGCAGGAGTGTTAGTGCTTTAAAAATTAAGATAAGCACATATGATTTTTAAGAAAGCACTAGAAATAAGGTGAACAGGTTAATTTATACACATTTTTGGGCAATACCTGTTTTTGAAGAAATATTATTGTATTCTGATTTTTAGGTATACAAGTCTATTTGTCCAGTTTTATGTAACTTTTCCTTGCCTAGATGCTCATATTATTTTGAAAACGTTTCCTATATAAAACCAAACACCAAACCCACTGAGGTCAAGTCGATTCCGACTCATAGCACATAGGGTTGCTATGAGTTGATATGAGATTTCTTATATAGGAAAGGAATTTTTCTAAATCCTTCAGATTTATGACATTTACTTTTGCAGCCTGCTCCTGTTTATGATACAGGCTCCTGACAGCCGTGCCTGAGAAGTAGCTTGAAAACACACCAATTGCCTTCACCTGTCACTAGTAGAAATCTCTGTTTTGAAGATAATGTCAACAAGGTGACCAGGCATTATTGCTTTTGTTGCTGAACTTTTCTTGCCTTGCTAAACACTGTGCCTTCTATGATTTTCTTATTGCAAAATCCTCTCATCTGTGAATTTGGAGACAGAAACGTCTCAATGCTTTATCCTTATCCACTCAGCTTTTGACAGGAATAAATAAATAAGAAGGACACATGCAATTGATGGTAGCAGTGGGTAGTTTTCTCCTTGTAAGTACGGTCAGCATCATCTATTATGATCACCAGAGTGATGACCACTGTCAGCCACAATGTGGTAACATTATGCCATCCTTCAGGCTGTGCACAAATCAGCTTTTTTCTATATTTTCTCTATTTCTAAAAGTATAGACACCACGTGAATGAAACCCTTCTTATAATCTAAGAACCATTTCATTTATATCTTCCAGAAGAAGTCTATGGGTATGATAAAAAAAATTTTTTTCTAAACATTCTGAACATTGCATATCAAACTGGATACTTCAGATAACGAGATGAGGAAATTCCCCCTTGATTGTAGTGTTTAAGAAAAGGAATCCAGAGAGTAGTCTAAAATGGTATTCATAAATTTGGGAGCATTTAAGATACATCATCTTCAGTTTGAAATTTAATGAAAATACATGACCTCATTCTGGCCAGCCTCACCTGTGGTCTTCTGTCGCGGACTTTTCAAGTCGCCAACCATCTCTATGCAGATGCTACCCGCCCCAAGCCAGAATTCAGGTGTCAGAAGTGGAGTTAGTGAGAGTTTTCTATGGAAGAGGGTGTCTCACTTGGAAGATGAATAAACATTAACCTGTCACTCATGCATCTGTTAATTAAGACAATGCTTTGGAATGGATTCTACCTGCCCCATTTTGTTGTTGTTGGAAGTAGCTCCTAAGGCAGAAATGACTTAGCATATCTAGGGCTGCACTTTGAAACATCTGCAGAGCAGAATTATGTCATTAAACACTAACCAAAATAATAGCAAATGTGTGGCAGAAAACATAAAATGCTTGAGAGCCTTTGCATAGAGGGAAGTATTAAATAGTAAGTCGGCTTCATGCTTAAGTGTGAGACCTCATAAAAATGAGGTAACATCCAGTGGTTCTTTGCTAAGACAAAACGCAGCCACTGTCTGAAGTGATTCATCTATTGTCAAGGAACCTTATCTGTTTCAGCCATGGCTGCCCTGGACCAAATCACATTCAGCACAGATGGCGGTTTCAGTGGATTACCACTATTGCACAATTTCAAACTCAGCTTCTCTTTTGTGGCCAAGAGACTTTAAAATTCCTCTCACCTCTAACATCCAAAGATGCTCTTTTGAGGGTAGTATAAACAGGTAGAGTGAACATAATTTAAGCAAAATTCTTTATGGGAATGGAACCTACTTCAGTTGGCTTTACACTTAATTAGTGCAACATGCAGTGATGGGGGAAAATACTCATACAATCCTAACAAAAAGTAGATGCTATGGTTAAACACTTTGCTGCTAACTGAAAGGTTAGTGGTTTGAACCCATCAGCAGCTTTGCAGGAGAAAAGACCTGGCAATGTCCTCCCATAAAGACTGTTGTTGTTGTTATGTGCCCTCCTGTTGGTTCTGACTCATAGCGACCCTATGTACAACAGAACAAAGCACTGCCTAGTCCTGCACCATCTTCACAATCATTGCTAGTTTTGAGCTCATGGTTGTAGACACTGTGTCAGTCCATCTTGTTGAAGGTTTTCCTCTTTTTCACTGACCCTCTACCAAGAATGATGTCTTTTTCCAGAGTCTGGAAGTGGGAATGAGATTAACACACAGTAGTCTAGGTAAGATAGTCTAAGTGCTTTGGACTTCGCTGGTAGTGGTGCAGATAAAAGGAGGTAGAGAAATTTCAGATATATTTTGTAGTTTGAATCTTTAGAGTTTGCTGTTCTTGTGGGCCTGGGAAACTAAAGAAAGGGAATAAAGTTCTCCCAACATTCAGAAGTTGACATCTAACTTGAGGAACTAGATGGATAGTGATGGTATTTACTGAGATGGGGAAGACCAGGAGAGTTACAGGTAATAATTCATCTTTGCACATGTTAAGATTGAGATGTCTAAGACTTGCGAGAGGACATGGAGAATACTAGTTAGGTATTTGAGTCTGAAATGCAAAGAGAAAAATCTGGGATAGATTTGAGGTTTTTTACATAGGTAATATCCAAAGCAAGGGAATGGATCGAAACTCTATGGAAAGAGTATGCAAGAAAGAGTATGCAGAATAAGTTCTGAGGATCTCCTACCTTTAGCAGTTGTACAAAAAGGACAAATTCACAAAGAATATTAGAAAAGAGTTATCATTGTGGAAGAAGGAAACCAAAGGATATGGAGTGTCATGAAATCCAAGACAGAAGAACCACTGAGGAGAGAGAGATAAACTATACCAATTGTTCCTGAGTTGTTGAAGATGATGAGGCCAGAGAAGCGTCTTTTGGATTTGACAACATGGAGTTCATTGACGACTTTTGCAAGAGCACCTTCATTAGAATGTTGAGAACATTAATTTAGTGTGCATTGAAGAGTGAATTGAGGATGAGAAATGGGAGGTAATTGTGTATGGGTCAAGGGAGAATTTTTAAAGATAAGTGATTAGGGTATGCATATATATTGATGGCAATATTCCAGTAGTAGGAATGAGATCAGTGACGTAGAAGAGAGAATAACTACTGCTAGTATCAATGGTCTCAACCCTGGCTTCACAGTAGAATCACCTGGGAAGACTTTTAAACTATCAAATGCTCAGGGCAATCCCAGATCATTTAATCAGAATCTCTGGAGAGTGGATCCCTGGAATTGGTAACTAAAATTCCTCACATGATTCAAATGTGTAGTTAGTGCTGAGGACCACTGGACTAATTCAATGGTTTCTCAAATTTTAGAGCACATCAGAATCATGTCCCGGAGTTTCTGATTCAGGTTCCTAAGGTGATACTGATATTGCTGGTCTGAGGACCCCATTTGGAGAACCACTGAACTAATATAATGAATGAAGCTCCTGTTAAGGTATGAAAGAAAAGGTGTGCCAGTAGAGTGCCAGTAGAAAGATGTGCCTTTGAAGGACACAGGCTCACGTCCTTCATGATCAAAGGAGAGAGGAAAGTGATGATAGAAATAAGACAGACTGATCTGTGTTCAGAAAGCAAAGACAAGACTGCCTCAGTGAAGTTTATTGAGGTAATCAAATGATAGTTGAGTGGATAAAGGAATTTAAAAGTTTGAGAAAAAGGTTTTTGTTTTCAATTGCAGATATTAATCAAACTATGAAAAATATAGTAGGTTTACCAGGCAGTACCCATTTGTGTTTGAATAAAAAAAATTGAAAAAGGAAAAACAGCTTGCTTGTATAATTTTTCTCTTATAATACTCAGAAGTAACCGATGTACAGATTCATGTTCAACTGTGTTTTATTAGTGAGTGTCTTAAGAAAAATTGAGAATGGGCTTCTCTGCTAGAAGCTGGATGATAGCAATGGACTGAATTACAGCTATTGAAGTACTTCAGAGGATGTTTATGGTGACTATGTATCTAATTATTTTTGCATTGACATAATCAGTGCCTTCACTGCAGCTAATCACTGAGGGACCAGTTTGTCTTTGCCTTTTCTCTTAGAGCAAACAAGCTGGCACAGGCAAACAAATTACGCAGCTGTTGACACTTGTTTCCGTAAAACCCTTTGGGAACTTCAGCTCGAGATGTCTTCATCTTATAGGTACACAGCAACAGAGGATATTATCCTAGGAAAATAGCGGTGTCTACCAAGGTTTACTTAGGGTACCAGAATACTGTACTCAGAAGCCAAATTTTTAGTGCCCTGAAAATGTGAAGGTTTCATGTACTTTAGTACAAGCCGAAAAAAATAATAGTTTTTTTTTTTTAAAAAAGATATTTCTTTTAATATAGGAGGCTTAACTGCCCTTTTAAAGGATGCAAAAGCATTCATGAATGACATAAAACAAATTCGCTTGTAAAAAGTTGTTTTATAAAACAGAAAATGCTTCTCTTGATATAAATGAGCATATTGCCTCGGAGAAGTGTACGGGATTGGCAATTAACCTCTTTCTGCCTTTTTTAGAATACTAAAAATTATGTGCTTTTTCCTACTGAGAGAGTTTCCAAATGTATTTTTCAATTCAGCAAACAGTTCTTAATCCCTACTGTTCAAGTTCCCATTCCTTTCATTCCCCTTCCAAACATGCAAGATAGGGCATCTAATATATACTCCTTTTATAAAGAAAAACAAAGCACCTGAATTATTAGCTATTAGCATAGTCTCACAATCGGTGGCAGAATTGGAGCTAGAACCTATGCTCTTTGATTCCTTGCCAATGTTTTTTCTCCCTCAGAAAGACCACTGAATATGGCTTTTTATACTAATGTTTTAAATAAAGCAATTATTAAATTTCAGTGAAGAGTATGTTTCCAGAAATTTAAACTACTTTTACCCTAAGGAATAAAGCAATGGCAAGGAGAAATGATGGCATGTTACCCTCTCATGCATCCCTCCCTGTTAGGAAATTATGCTAATTTCCCCTTCTTTCAATGTCAGTCTCTTCCTTATATAAAACTAAGTTTAACTTAAAGTAGTTTAAAAACTGAAATGCAGGGACCTTAAAGGAAATACTGAGTTTGTCTCCAAAGTATGATTTTAATTAGTAATTTGTGGCTTAAAGACGATTATAATGGTCTAGACTTTGAGCAGAATCTAGCTTTGTTTCAGGCAGGTGTGTTCCAAGAGTGCCTCAGTCTGTCCAGGTCTGCTTTTCTCTGCCCTGAAGGAAGCTGCGTTTTTTCCTACCAAAGAGCTTGCTGGTTCAGTTGAGGTACTTGGAGCTAGAAATCTGAACTTCTGAAGAGGATGAAAGTGCCTGGAAACCATCTGAGAGGCAAACGAGTCATGGCCTCTCTATGTGCTCAAAGCAGGTGCTTTTAACTTGGCCTCTTGGTCTTCCAGGAACCTTGGTTTAGAATCAAACAGCAAGGCCTCGAGGAAGAAAATATATTCCAGGGCACTAGGAATCAAATCCGGACCTTTCCTTTTGTTTTTAGTTTTCGTATTTTTTCTCCTCCAATTCCCTTCCTCCCCTCTGTCCTTTCATTTTCCTCTTGTCTGACTTTTGTGTTCCTCCCTCCCTCCCTTCTAATTTTGTTTCCCTTTATTTTTTGTTCAATTTTACATAACAATGTATCTTAGATTTAAAAATCATTTTGCTTTTAAGAAATTGTCACTGTTACTGACATCCATAGACAAAAACTTAACAAGTATAATACTTCTTTTTGTACCAACTCTCCAACAAGTAGCCACTATTCTTGAGTTCTCGTCTTTATTGGGATTCTTTACAGAATGCTTGATTCTTAAAGGAAAAGAAGCCTCTTCTAAGGCCAAAATCTTGAGTAGTTTAACAAGATGGTCACATTTTTTTTTTTTTTTTTTCCAATTCACAAAGAACGTCCAGGGGGTACGTAACACCAAAAGTGTGGTCACAGTAGCCTGTTACACATGGTTTTGTCCATGTCTAGTGTAGGAATTTTCTGTGTCCAATTATGAAATCCTACTCTTTCTCAGTCTCTTCTTAACACAGGGTAGCTTTAGTCACTTTCTACAACATTAATTTAGAATAAAGGGACCTAATTTTAAATCCCATGATTTAGTTGCCCCAATGATTAATTTTCTCATGATCACTTAGATAGGGAAAAAGGTAATATAACAGCATACCTACCGTAGACATATTGTTGTTAGTTGTTGTCCAGTCAATTCTGACATATGGCGACCCTATGTGTGCAGGGTATAACTGCTCCATAGGGTTTTCATGGCTGTGACCTTTCGAAAGCAGACCTCCAGGGCTGTCTTCCAAGGTATCTCTGGGTGGATTCGAACCACCAGTCTTTCAGCTAGTAGTTGAATGCTTAAACATTTGCACCAATCAGGGACTCCTGTGGCTATATTGCAGGTATAAATTACTGGCTTTTCATGAAAGTAATTTTGAATCATATGTTTTTTTCTGAATATGATAGCTTTTCACAGGTTCCTTGATAAACAGAATTAATTATTGAAGGGAGACATTGCAGGGCCAGTGCATGAATGATCTTTGACATACTTTAAGGGAGTCTGTGATGAGGCCATCATCAAACATACCACCTACAAATGGCAGACTGAAAATAGCACAAGTGTGCATATAAGGCATTTGACTACACATCTTGAAAGAAAACATCTAGCTATAGAGCCCTGGTGGTGAAGTGGTTAAGAGCAAAGGTCAACAGTTCAAATCCACCAGCCGTTCCTTGGAAACCCTATTGGGGCAGTGGTTCTACTCTGTTCTATAGGGTCACTGTGAGTTGGAATTGACTCTATGGCAATGGGTATAGAGCTTTTACTGACCGTTTTCGTATCCGTGAGTAAGATATGTTCTGTACTTCAGTTTACTAGTCTGCCAATCCAAAATAATGTGAGCTTACTCAAAAATAATCAGGACTATTTTCTAAGCACATTGAAATATTTAGCTCTACATCATTTAATGTTCATTTTTTGCATTTATACATAGATTAGTAGAGACGGAAAATTAGAGACATATAGAGGAATGAGTAAAGTTAAATTTCAGACAAATTTGAGTCCAGAAAGTAGAGGAAGGATTAATGAAGGTCAGTTTTCTTTGAGTTTAATAATCAAGGTTTGATTAGAAAGCAAATGTCAGTAATATCTCTTCAGCCACTCTGGAATCACTGGTATGAAGGTATATAATATTTTCTTTCTCACATTTGTCCCTGAACTCCTCTATCTTACTTTGAGAAAAATATTAGGCTGCCCACTGTTTAGATACGTCACTATTGCCATGAAGATTCCTGAGATTCTCACATTAGGTAAGAGCTTGATTTAGTTGACCAAGACATACTGAATAAAGGATTGGGACCTTTGGAATATTATTTATATGTCAAGTATTATGAATTTAATTCTTGAAGAAGGTAAGAGAGGAAGGTGCTGCAAGGCAGAAATTACATTCTTTAACCCTGTGCAAAGCCAGGCACAAGAACAATTCCATATCCAGGACTGAGCTACGTCTGAATGTTACCTTTGTTTCAAGTGGTCAGTCCATCCTACTCATCCATTTGGTAAATGGACAGGTAGAGAGCTTTATATTTTGGCAGGCTATAGACAGTGCTGGATTCAAAATTGTTTTTCTTAATATAGGCTAACACTGATACTGTTAATAAGTATATTTTTCAAAAGTTTCAGTGGAGTAAGTGCTTCTGAAGAGACATAAGAAGATAATTTAATAAAAAATGATTACATTGAATCTATTTGAAATTGTAAGCTGTTATAGTTTATTTGTATGGCTGGTACAAATAGCATCATTGTAAATGGCTTTGTTCACTAATTGTTATGCTTTCTGTAATTTAATTACTTACTTGCAAAACCGAAGATGTTGCGTAGGTTTACTTTGGCAATAAACCCATTGCCATGGAGTCGATTCCAGCTCATAGCAACCCTATTGGACAGAGTAGAACTGCCCCATAGGGTTTCCAAGGCTGTAATCTTTACTGGAGCAGACTGCCATATCTTTCTCCCACGGAGAGAGGCTGGTAGGTTCGAACCACCAACCTTTTGGTTAGCAGCTAAGCACTTAACCACTGCACCACCAGGGCTCCTTTACTTTGGCAATACTATTTATATAAATTCTTCTGACCCTTAACAGGGTTTCAGTACTATAAATGTTCTGATTTTATATGGAAGTTTGTTTATTTCTTCAGTGTCTTTATTTAGGATTTTCTCATGCTCTTTATCCTTGAGTGACTATAGGATTTCCTGTGACTGGAAGAGCTGTTTGTTTGAAAATAGGCAGTTTTATTCTCTTATCATAATACGTTCAAGGATGGGAGGAACTCTTATAGAAAACCAATTTCATATTTTCTGACTGTAAATTTGAGATAATAAAACAATACACAACTCTGTTATAAATTATTACAGAAGCAATTAGTAATATGTTTGCTATTCAATTATATATTAAATTTGTAGTTTTAAAATTTAGGGACAGTGTATCTGCAAAGCAGTTACCTCACAAAGTTTGTTCTCTGCATGATGTATTGTCTTTTTTTTGCTTTTTACTAATATCAGGTGAAAGTGCTTGATTAAATTCGTGTTGTTAATTCCATGGTGCCATTTAAAAATAAGTGGTCCTATTTCTTTACTCAGGACCTAACTTTTTCTTTAAAAGGATGAAGCCACTGATTTAAAAGAAAAAAAAAAAGTATGAGTAGATAAAGTTTATAAAAATAACCTTGCTTATTTTTAAATGACTAAATAGAACATTTGTGGAAAATTAATAAATCACAAAGGAAATTAATGTGGTTTCAACGCTGGAAAAGAACCATTATCTCTGTGAGGACATAATAAAGAGCATAGCCATGTGTGACACTAAAAATAAAGCAATAAGAATAGTAGAACAACAAGGGCCTTAACTCGTTTGCCTTAACTGCCCGTTTTCTCTAGGTTGGAAAGCTTAGCACTCAAATGTGAGGAAGCAAATACAACCTATGCCAAACAGCAACGTCAGAGAAGCAACAAGGGAGCTGGAGAGAGCAAAGGAAGGTGCCTGCCTAGAGTCCCAGTTGCCTCACCACTACTGCACGTCTGTTAACACTACACAGACAACAGGGACCCATAATGTTGGGATCTAGTTTTCCTGAGTCTTCTTTAGGGAAGATCATAGGAAGAGGGGATCATTGTGGATCCTATAATCTTCCCTAAAAAAGACTTGCGAGGATCAGATTCCAGCATTATGGGCCCTTTTTATTTTCTAAACAGTCAAGTCCAAAATTTTTAGCATTCCATTTTTGTTGTTCATTTTATCTTTACATCACCCATGTACTACACATCCTAGCCCCCAAGGACCCTTGCTGTATCCTGAATATTTCCTGTTCCCCACCATGAGGCTGACACTGTTGGTTACCTACCCAACAGGCAATCTGTTTTGCCCTCATACAGTCCTTTTTTACTATCACAGCCTTGTTTGACCAGTGGTGAGAGATCCTTTGCTACGAAGGTGTGTAGACCCCTCTACCAGTCCCAAGAGATTAGTCCTGATTAGACTGTTTCACTTGTTCTCATTTTCTCAGACTCACTTGGAGCTAGGGGTATCCATTTGACCCAGTACTGGCCAATGAGATGTGTGGAGAGGCCAACTAGGGGAGAATCTGTTAAAACATTGCATTTTCTAACAAAACGGACACCTGTAGCTACTCCTGTCCTTTATTCCTTCTTGTTGCTTTGAATACAAGGATAATTTCTGGAGAAACAGGCATAAGGATGAAAAATGAAAGCTAAGAGTGATGGAAAGTAAAGAAAGAGCCTGGATATGTAATGACTCCTTGAAGAGTCTTTGACAATCCTGAGACACCGTCTTCCATATTTATTGTTAACTGTAATGCCACTGTGATCTAAGTAACTCTCATTAGGCTTTCTGTTACTTGTAGCTGGAAATGTTGCCTACAAGGTTTTGCATGTGCCAACACTTGTGTAGGATCCCTCCTCATCTATCTGCTTTTAACATTCAGTTATCCACTGTGTCAGAGTTCAATTAGGGTTTAACTATGAAAAGAGAAAAGAAAAAAAAAACCTCAAGCTTGGGTCCCACTCACAAGTGGGGTGCACACTTTAACTAGCCATATGAAGTGGGGATCCCAAACTTGAGAAACACTCCAAAAACCATGGAACACCTTGGAGCCCAGCATAAGCAAACTGAGAATTGCTCTGTTGAGATATTCCCATAATTTAGGAAAGAGGGAATCCCCATGAATCAAATAACTCTTTCCAAAAACAAAACGAAGATCACAAAAATAATAATAATAATAATAACACAAGAAAACAAAGTATAAAGAGACAGTGTTCGTGGAAGCAGCAGAGTAGAACTGACAGCCAAAATATCTAGAAATAATATAACTATCTGGGATGATAAAACAATTATATTTAATAATATAGATACAAATAAGGAAGATAAACTATAGTAGAAGAATCTTACACCATATAAACCAAAAGAACTAATTTTAAATTTAGAACTGTACAAATGGGTTAAACAGTAGTTTAAATACCATTAAAGAGATAATTTCCAAACTGAAACATAGACAAGGGATGCCAACTAAAATGTAGAATGTAGAGATGCAACAAAAAGAAAAGACAGAATGAAAGACAAGGGGTGATAGAATGAAAGTCAAACGTATACATGTTATGTTGTCGTTAGGTGCGGTCAAGTAGGCTCTGACTCTTAGTGACCTTACGTGTAACAGAAGGAAAGCTTGCCCAGTCCTGGGCCATCCTCACAATCCTTGTTATTTTTGAGCCCATTGTTGGCGGCCACTGTGTCAATCCATCTCATAGAGGGTCTCCCAAAGAAGAGAGAAGAGAGAGAGAAGGAGGCCAAAATGAGATAGGGCAAATGTAGTCTTCAATGAGGTAATAAAAGAAAAATTACCCGAATTAATGAAGTTGTGTCAACAAAATGAAGCAATCAGAGAGACTTGGTGTGTGAGAGGAATTCAATGTGAGGAAGACTTTCTGTTACTGACTTTACAGATGGAAGGCGTCTCATGTCAGATAGCCATCAAGGAAACTGGAGCCTCAGACCTACAAGTTAACTGAATTCAGTCAACAACCTGAATGGGCTTGAAAGTAGGTTCTTCCCCAGAACCTCCAGAAAATAACTCAACCCAGCTGAAACCTTGATTTCAGCCTTGTAAGACCCTGAGCAGAGATCTGTCAGTGTATCCAGGTTTTTGACCTATAGAACAGTAAGCATTTAAGTGGGTTGTGGTCAGTTTGTTAGACAGTAATAGAAAACTAAGGAGCCCTGGTGGTTCAGTGTTTAAAACAATAAAGTACTCATCGAAAGGTCCGTGGTTGGAAACTACCAGTAGCTCCAAGAGAGAAAGATGTGGCACTCTGCTTCCTTAGAGGCTTACAGCCTTAGATACCCTATGAGATCACTATGAGTCGGAATCGACTCAACAGCAGTGGGAATAGAAAACTAATACATCCACACTCATATTCCTTTAGACTTAGTGGTAATTTTATACAACGGAGTCTAATCAGCGTCATTGGCCTTTATTTCTTCTTCATCTTATGCAAGTTTCCTCCCCTTTAAGAATTGAGTTTAATCCTCTCTGACACTTCTTTTAGAACCATCAGCATTGTTTTGTACGCACGTTTCTTTCTCCCTATTTCATGTAATGGTCTCAAACGTGACTCCAGATCATTTTGTGGGGCACGTATACTGCATGCATGCAGAAAGAAAAAATAATTTTATATGCATATATATTTGATAAATAATAGTATATGCTACAAAATATGAATCAGCACTAACACATTTTACTGGAAAACATATTATTGATTTTTTGTATTTGAGACCGAATTTTTTAGCCCCATGGTATATCACTTTTTGTTTTAATCTTTTCTTTGAATTTTTGTTCTCTCAACTCCTAAGAACTTGCTGTCAGTTTTGTCCTCTCCTGTGTAGATGGTCTTCTTCATCTCTTCTTTCTCCTTAAACCTCGAATAATTATAATTGCTCCCACAGTATCTTTAGTGCCAGCTCCAAGGCAGTTCTTACTACCTCGTGTGTTAGTATTTTTCCTAAATTTTGTATTCATTTGTATAATGGTTCTAACCAATTTGTTTTTTTCCAAGATGGCACTTGCCATTTTGCCTTATATTGATCAATTTTATGGGCTTCTTAAATTACAAAGATGTGAAGATAGTACTTGGGAGATTAAGAAAAAGTCTCTCATTTGGATGTTTCCTCCAGAATAATAAGAAAGTACTAGACAAAAGTTATTCTAGAAGAATGCTGACCCAAAGAACTTCCTGTTTTGATGGCAATATCTGATACAGTAGTAGCATGAGCACTTGAAATGGGAGCAGCTGAGGAACTGAATTTGTAATTCATTGAATTTCAACTTTAAATAGCCACATATGGTCAGTGACTACTGTATTGGACAGAGATGTCTTAGGTAGTTTTGGTCATTTCTAAATAGTTGTAGAATGATTATTTCTTTGCTTCTTTCTCTTACCTAATTTGAAGTTCTGTGAGAAAGACACTCACCCCAATCAAAAGCTGATTTGTTTACAAAATAACATGCGTCAAGTTGAGGAAATTGTTCTGCGCCATTTCTGAGATTAACTTCGGTGTTATGAAACATTAGAAAGGGAGAAAATGGGAAATGCTCCTATGTTTTGTCAGAGTTCCAAAGAGGATTTCTGAGGCTTTTGTGAAGCCATGGCCAACTCCGAAACTATGTTATACAAATCTATAGTGACTTCATTATCTGTTACCTGGTATTGCTCTGCTGAGCTAAAGTAAACTGTTGTATTACGTGACCTATGAAATGATATTAGGCATTTTATTACTTGCTCGCTGTCAACTTGAACGTGAGACAGTTATTAAAGATTACACTGAGAAGATTCAGAGTACTACAAATGTTATTTTACAGCGCTGACAGGTTGCCCTTAATGTCTCCAGTCATAAAAGAAAAGAAACTGGTTAAATCTGAAGCCAGTGATAGAAACTCGACAGGCAGTATGATGAATAAAACACAGACAAGAACAATCTTACTTTCCCCATTCCCTTTATTTTTCTAATGCCTGTGCCATTACTTTAACAGCTTCTAACGGATGTAAATTGGAAAGCAAGAACATTAAAAGAGTCATTCCACTGAGAGAAAGAACGCTTGTTTATAGTCACATTAGGTGCCCTGCCTGAGTGTGATCTAGACTTTCATAATCCATTGCTGAATTGATGGATGTTAGAAAGTAGGGAAACTAAACAGGAATGGGGCACTTGTGATTACAGGCATCATTGATTTTGATGAGGCATTCAATGTAGGTGAAACTTATTTAGCAACCTAGATTATGTTTCCAAAGAAAAACCTTTTCAATTTATTTTTCATGTGACTTACTCTTTTCCTAGAATAGACACATTTTAGGTTATGAACAGCCAATCAGGGGACATCAGACCCCTCTTCCCCCTCAAAAAAAATCCAAACCTGTTGCCATCGAATCAATTCTAACTCCTAGTGACCTTATAGGACAGAGTAGAACTTCCCCATAGGGTTTCCAAGGCTGTAATCTTTACAGAAGCAGACTGCCACATCTTTCTGTCAAAGAGCAGCTGGTGAGTTCAAACCACTGACCTTTCAATTAGCAGCCAAAAGCTTTAACCATCGTGCCACCAGGGATCCTTCTAGGGGACATCAAGTAAACATCAACGCTTAGTGTACACCATTACCTTATTAGCAGCCCCCACTCCACCTCCATTTTCTTCTTCCCTAGTTACTGTCTGCAACAACCAAGCTGCCCTGATATCATGGTGTACATATACTTGGTGCACATATAGTGAGGAGCCCTGGTGGTGCAGTGGTTAAGAGCTTGGCTACTAACCAAAAGGTCAGCAGTTTGAATCCACCAGCTGCTCCTTGGAAACCCTCTGGGGCAGTTCTACTCTGTCCTATAGGGTCACCATGAGTCAGAATTGACATCTTACCCAGTATCTTTTTATCTCCCTCCCCCTTAGCAACAAGGAAGGTTATATCATTTTGTCGTTTTCCTTCATTTTTTATAATTATGCTTATTGTATCATAAGACATCACTTTTTCTTTCCTGCCTGGACGTGGCTTTTTACTCTAACCTAATTTATTGAATATGCCGAACATAATATGGTACAGAAAAACGCTTTTGTTTTCTCCGGTCACTCATTTCAACACTTCTACATGGGCTTTCCCTTCCCTACTCACTGAAGAGATCTCTGGAAGATACTTTCTTGTCATTTTCATTTATGAAAACTGCCTCTTTATTTCCTGATAATTCTCACTTTCAGGTAAACAATTCTGAGGCAATTTGATTTCAAACTTCAGCCTCTGGTCCTATACAAAGTTTCCCCCACTCCATCTATTTACAGTTTACATGAGACTGTGATCTGTGTTTTCATTCTCCTTATGCCTATTTCCTCATCAGACTTTTCCAGAATCAAGGGGTCGGGGGGAGGAGATTAGAAGAAAAAGGGCAAACTGTCTTTTATGACTGGTACAATTTGTGGCTACTGATGCTTTTCAGTCATGATAGGGATTTATACAACGGTTCTCTCATGCAGTGTATCATCATGGTCTGTGAACCTCCTCGCCTCTCCCCACACAATACGTCCCCAGATATCTGGCCCTGTGATTTGCCTAAGTGAAGCAATGTACTCCCCAGCTTACCACCTGTGAACTCCCAACATCCATTCCTTTCCTCAGCAAATTGATTTTTTTCACTCTGCCAGAGTAAACACTTCTCTTGGGTTGGGGTATCATCAAGTTGGCTCACATCTGGATGCCTGTTGCACACCCATCTGGCATAAGGGACATGCACTTATCCCTGCTACAGCAACCATGGGAATGCAGGCCATAAACTCTCTCTGCCCCCCCACCCTCATCCTGCCATTGTGGAATGTTCCAGCTGCCTCCCACCCTCAGAATTCTCTAGAAAAGCAGGCACCAGTAATTATGTTCAAGTAGAGAGACAAGTTTTCCCAAGAACTCTCTTTGGACATTGAGTTCTGTGGTATAGTTCTGATTGTTTCTTCAGCTTGGCAGATGTCTGTCTAGCTGGGGTGTGGGATGCCCATCGTCTTTTCTTGAAGGCCCTCATTCTCTATCAGCACTTCTCTTGGCATTTCCTCACAGGCCTATGAGGAAACCAAGAGAAAAACCAAACTATTTCCTCTTCGTGTCTAATGCTTACTTCGTTTATAACCTTCTATCCTAAATAAGTCCAAACCCAAAACCAAACCCAAACCTGTTGCCATAAAGTCGATTCCAATTCATAGTGACCCTATAGGACAGAGTAGAACTGCCTCATAGGGTTTTGAAGGAGCAGCTGGAGGATTTGAACTGCTGACCTTCTGAGTAGCAGCCAAACATTTAACCACCGTGCTACCAGGGCACCTAAATATGTCCATCTTCTGTATATATGTTAGTATTTATATATTTACATTTATACTTTGTATTTCTATTATTTTGTTTATATTTATGTTATATTTATTGAATAAAGGTAAAGATAGGGAGAGGGGCTAGTTTGGTCAATTCCTAGAAAATCTTGAGAGGATTTATCTAGAATATGGGGGAACTTATCATCTATTTTTCTCATGTTTGGGAGCTTCAGCCAAATTCTGAGATATGGGAAAAAGTCCCATTATTTGGCATTAAGTTATATTTGTTTTTTGGCCTTGTCTTTTAATATGAGCCAGTGTAAACATCAGAAGAATCTTTCAATATTTTTCTTCTGTGCATTTATAATGAAAACAGAAATAATCATCAAGTATTGAGGCTTTAAGATGTCTGTGGTACACTGTTAAGTCTTAGTCTTATACATTCATGATCTTATTTAGTGATCACAATTTTAAGAGCTAGGTAGTATATTCCTTGTTATATGGATATGAAAACGGAGGCTGAGACAGGTTAAATAACTTATTTTAGGACTTATAGCGAGTAAGTGGCATAACCAGGACTTGAACTCATGTTTCTAAAACTCTGAAGGCCATGATCATAATTACAACACCATATTATCAAAATATGACTTGTGTATGACTGAATGAGTCATGCCACTTATACACTAGCATTAAGGAAATTAATAAGTAAATACATATAATAAACAACACATATACTTTTTAATAGTTCTTGAAATTGTCCTGAAGCCACTATGCAACTTATCACAAAAATCTCTGTCCCTCTGTGCTCTTCTAATTAAATTTCATATCCCTTAAACTCATACTCACAGCAACCCTATAGGACAGAGTAGAACTGCCCCATAGGGTTTCCAAGGCTGTAATCTTTACAGAAGCAGATTGCCACTTCTTTTTCCCACAGAGCAGCTGGTGGGTTTGAACCACTGACATTTTGGTTACAATCCTAGAAAATATATTGCCAGCAGGTTGTTATTTTCAATTTAACTACTTTGAGGGAATTTATGAGGATCCCTGATGGTGCAGTGGTTAAAGCACTTGGCTGCTAACCAAAAGCTTGGTGGTTCAACCCACCAACAGCTCCAAGGGAGAAAAACGTAGCGGTCAGGCCCACCTTAGTCCTCAAAGTAACATCTTCGCTTTTTAACAGGTCTTGTGTAGCAGATTTGCCCAATGCAATATATCATTTGATTTCTTGACTGCTGCTTCTATGGGTGTTGATTGTGGATCCAAGTGAAATGAAATCCTTGAAAACTTCAATGTTTTCTCTGTTTATCATGCTGTTGGTTGTTGGTCCAGTTGGAGGATTTTTGTTTTCTTTATGTTGAGGTGTACTCCATACTGAAGGCTGTAGTGTTTGATCTTCATCAGTAAGTGCTTCAAGTCCTCTTCACTTTCAGCAAGCAAGGTTGTGTCATCTGCATAACACATGTTGTTAGTAAGTCTTCCTCCAATCCTGATGGCCCTGTTCTTCTTCATAGAGTCCAGCTTCTAGGATTATTTTCTCAGCATACAGATTGAATAAGCATGGTGAAAGGATACAATCCTAACACAAATCTTTCTTGATTTTAAACCACACAGTATCCCCATGTTCTGTTCAAATGACTGCCTCTTGGTCTATGTACAGGTTCTGCATGAACACAATTAAGTGTTCTGGAATTCCCATTCTTGGTAATGTTATCCATAATTTGTTATGATTCACACAGTCAAATGCCTTCGTATAGCCAATAAAACACAGGTAAACATCTTTCTGGTATTCTCTGTTTTCAGCCAAGATCCGTCTGACATTAGCCATGATATCCCTCATTGCACATCGTCTTCTGAATCCAGCTTGAATTTCTAGCAATACATTTCTAGATTTTCAATTCCATAAAATACATTTCCAGATTTTCAACTCTAAATATACTCTTCCCTAAGATGGATCTGCCTGAGAAAGCTGCTGGCAAATGATTTCTTTTTTTGTTCTCACCATAAAGGACATTCTCTAGCTTTGCAAAAGAAAGGTAGGCCTGTTACCCATCTCATCTTACTGTGGTGCATTGTTTTGTGGAAGAAAAGCTGCTCAGAGCCAACTTCAAGGTTGGCGTTGGTGTTAAGAACATGAATGACCCTAATCCACTGGATCTGTCTGCTGGCTGCACATTAGAATTACCAGGGGACCTTAAAACCCCCATGCCCAGGCTACAACTTATATCTCGTCCCCCCTCCATACATCTCTGTCTCTGTTTCTTTTTCTGAATCTCTCTCTTACTCAGTTATCTCCTGCTCTCCTTGTTCTTCTCTGTCTTCCTCTCCCTTCCTTCTTTCACTCCTTCTCTCTCTCTCTCTTTCTCTCTCTCTCTCACACACACACACACAGACATCCTGTTTCACTAAATGAGAAGTTCATGATTAACTGTCAGTGCTGACTCATCTCCTGATAGGTCAGTACTTCCTACGCCAGGTCAGCTGCAGCTCCAGGAGTCCAGTGATTATCTGGCTTCGTGGCTGTCCCCAGCGCAAAGTATTACACTACTGCCTTTGTCTTTCTCTTCAAACCAGAGCTAGTAGGATGCTTGCAAAACCAAACCCATTGCCCTTCAGTCAATTCCAACTCATAGCAATCCCTGTGAGTTCAATTACAATCTTGGTGAAAAAGTATTCCTGAAGATGGTGCTGGGGGAACATGACCTGGGCTAAGGAGAGATACCAAAACTTCTTGCTACAGAGCTGGTGGTGGTCCACCCTAAATACCAGTCATTTCTGTTAGACGCAACCTGCAGAGTCTTAACCAAACATACAAAGGAAGCCATAAAATCAGGTAAAAATTTCACAGTGGTATCAAAAAACTTACTTAACACATCATACATTCACAATAGTGTAGATTTGCCATAAAAATATTTAAATACATAAAGAAAACACATGATAACATCACAGTTTTCTTTTAGGCCCTGCTAAATTATTTAAATATCAAAACCTTCTAATTATTTCATAGTCCTGACATTCATGGAAGACTGCCTAACTCTCCCCACAAGTCCCCACCTCCCATGCACCCCAGCTAATTAAGGTTAGCGCTGTAGCTTCACTGTATGGCACCCCAATTATACAGCTCTGGGTAGAGGCTGAAGTTCCTCAAGAGGAGGGGAAGACTGGAATGGGCAAAGCCATTTTGTCAAGTCGCCTTTCAAACAGTGGAGTTCAAAAGTACTGCTATCCTGGTTTGAATCTGGGAGGTCTGAGTCAGGAGCAGATGCTGCTAATGGAGTGTATTAGGTTCCTATTGCTGCCTTAAGAAATTAGCACAAACTTAGTGGCTTAAAACAACATGTATTATCATAAAGGTCTGAATTTGGAAGTCTGAAATTGATTTTACTGGGCTAAAATCAAGGTGTCAACAGAACTGGTTCCTTCTGGAGGCCGTAGGGGAGAATCTGTTTCCTTACCTTTTCCAGTTTCAGGAATCCACGTATATTTCTTGACCTATAGCCCTTTTCTTTATCTTCAAAGCCATAAAGTCATAGCATCATCTCTCTCCTCTCCTAACTTCTGCTTCTGTAATTACATCTCCTCCCATGACTCTGAGTCTCCTGTCTCTTTCTTATAAAGACCCTTGTGATTACATTGGGCTCACCTGGATAATCCATGATAATCTTCCCATCTCAAGATTCTTAACTTAATCATATCTTTAAAGTCCCTTCTACCATGTAAGGTAGCTTTCACAGGTACAGGGGATTAGGATGTGAACATCTTTGGGGGGCCATTATTCAGCCTACCTCATGATGGGCGAGTAATCATGCATAAAATTCTCTTCCCATTTTTTTTATTCTTCAACTAAGCTGCATTGATTTGCGTCCTCTCATTTAAATCTAAAAGTGCTTTGACTATTAGCGTTTGTTTTGCAAAAATAAAAATAATTGAATTATGTGAGGCCATAGAGTTGAGTTATGAAAACATGAATTACAGATATTTTAGGAAACCATCTCTCTTTTTCAACCAGTACAAAATTCATTTCTTCCCACTGTCAGCCTGAATAGCATTGTTTAGACGGGCCTGCACAATAGACTGGAATTATTTTTATTTGGTCTTTCTTTCTTTCTAGTTATACTGCTTGATTAGGATAAACCAGTATATGGCCTAAATGCCAGGCCTGGCAGAGTGAAGCCATGAATTCTGATAATTTTCTCCAACAGTCTTTACTACAGCTGATCTAACTATCTGCCAATTTGGAGCTTCCAGGGTGTGGAGTCAGGAGAAGTAAACTGGGTTTAATAAATGCTTGGGAAGGCAAAACAGTTTTGAAAAATAAAAACTAAGTAGGAAGACTCACACTTCCCCATTCCAAAACACACTATAAAGCCACAGTAATCAAAATAGTCTGGTACTAGTATAATGATAGACATAGAGACCAATGAAATAAAACTGAAAGTCTAGAAATAAACCCTCACATTTATAGCCAATTGATTTTTGATAAGGGTGCCAAGTCCATCAATGGTCAAAGAATTGTCTCCAACAAATTGTGCTGAGACAACTGAATCTACATGTGTGAAGAATGAAGTTAGATAGGCCCATATCTTATACCATATATGAATATTACATCATTTTGGATCAATGAGATAAATATCAGAACTAAAACCATAATGCTCTTAGGATAAGACTAGCGGTAAAGCTTTAGGTCCTTGTTATTGACAATGAATTCTTAGACATGACACCAAAAGCATGACCAACAAAAGAAAAAATAGAAAATTAGACTTCATCAAAGTTTAAAACTTTTATGCATCAATGGACTTTATCAACCTATAGAATGGGAGAAAATATTTGGTAACCATATATATCTGATAAGGGCTTAATATTCAGAATAAAGAACTACCACTCAACAACAAAAAGACAGCACAATTCAACAATGGGCAAAGGATTTGTTGAATAGATATTTTCTCCAAAGAAGATATAGAAGAGGCCAATAAGCATATGAAAAGATACTCTATGTCATTGTTGTTAGCTGCTGTTGAGTTGGTTCTGACTCATAGCGACCCTGTGAACAACAGAATGAAACACTCCATGTCATTAGTCATTAGTAAAATGCAAATCAAAACCTCAGTGAGGTACCCGTTCACAACCACTAGGATGGCTATTATCAGAAAAACAGACAATAACCAGTGTTGACAAGGATGTGGAGAAATTAGAACCATCATCCATTCTGGTAAGAATGTAAAATGGTGCAGCCACTGTGAAAAACAGTTTGGTGGTTCCTCAGAAGTTATACATAGAATTACCATAACCCATTGCCGCTGAGTCAATTCGATGACTCATAGTACTGTATAGGACAGAGTAGAACTGCTCTATAGAGTTTCCAAGGAGCGGTTGGTGGATTCAAATTGACAACATTTTAGTTAGTAGCCAAATTCTTAATCACTGTGCCACCAGGCCTCCAGAATTACCATATGACTCAGCAGTTCCTTTCCTAGGGATATATATACCCAAAAGACTTGAAAGCAGGGATGCAAACAGATATTTGTGCGCTAATGTTCATTGCAGCGTTCTTCATAATAGCCAAAAGATGGAAACAACCGAAATATCCATCAACAGATGAATGGTTAAACAAAATGTGGTACAAACATACGATGGAATACTATTCAGCCATAAAGAGAAATGAAATCTTGATACATACTACAACATGGATGAACCTGGAAAACATCATGCTGAGTGAAATAAATCAGTCACAAGAGGACAAATATTATATGATCCCCAAACCAAAAAACCAAACCCATTGCCATTGAATAGATTCGACTCATAGTTACCCTGTAGGACAGAGTAGAACTGCCCCATATGGTTTCCAAGGCTGTAAATCTTTATGGAAGCAGACTGCCACATCTTTCTTGCACAGAGCAGCTGGTGGGTTCAAACCACTGACCTATTGGTTAGCAGCCAAGCGCTTTAACCACCGCCCCACCAGAGCTGTTTTTATGATCCCACTTATATGAAATATCTAGAATAGGGACATGCATAGGGACAAAAAGTTTATTAGTAGTTCCCAGGTACTGGGAGAAAGGGGAATCAGGAGTTACTGCTTATAGGGTACTGGGTTTCCCTTGGGGGTGATGAAAAATATTTAGAAATAGGTAGTGGTGATGGCTGTACAACATGATGAATGTAATTAATATCACTGACTTGTACACTTGAAATCATTAAAATGGCAATTTTTTGGTTATATGTATTTTACCACAACCAAATTAAAAAAAAAATGCTTTGTAGTCATTTGCATCTGCTTTTAAGTAATAGGATTGCATTATCACTTGCTGTAATAAAAACAAAATACTGATTTTCTGACTTCAGGACCTATTCTGAAGCACTTAATGGTATTCGCTAATATTTATTTTGAATGTTTACTGCTTCCAGGCTCAGTGTTAGTCACTTTAAAATAATTATCTGGTTTAATCTCTAGGACCTATGAGGTAGGCGTTCTTATTATTTCTTTTTACAAATGAATAAACTGAGGTTGAGAGAATTTCATTCACTTGCCCTAAGTCACATGGATAGTGAATGGCTTGGGTAGAATTCAAATCAGGTCTATGTGTTACTTGAGTCTGAGTTTTCACCACAGATATCTTACGCAGGGTCACGCAGCAGGTAAACAGAAATGATAGGTGAAATTATTCTTCTCAGTATTTCACTTCTCTGCCTTTTACTTCACACCCCTGCCATGACTTCATAGTGGATGGAGTACACATCCCAGCCTCTTGACTTAGCAATGTGATTTGCTTTGGCCAATGCAATTTTGCTGAAAATGACATGAGCAGAGACTTGACAAGTTGTTTTGAGCGGCTTTTGTCTGTTCAGCCTGGGCTCCGCATGCGACACGTGGAGCTGATCTGAACTGAACCTGTAGCCTGCAGCCAACCAGCCAACCCAGCTGAGGTCAGCTGGTTCCAATCTACTCTCAGATCTGCGGGTATGAGAATAGGTGACAGTTGTTTTAAGCCACTGAACTTTGGTGTGGTTTGTCACACAGCATTAGCATGGCCATGGCTGATGATACATTGCAGAACAGGAATTTGAATTTAAGACTCTCATATTGCACATGGTGAATTTGGCCTGTAGACTTGCTTTTTGTTTCTCGATCAGAACAGTTTTTAAACTTTTTCCTTTCTGATTTGAATGGCTTCAGGAGGGCATGTACCCTCCAGTGTGCCCCAGTTCCCAATCTCATTCCAGTTTTACCTGGGGCATTTTTACTCAGTTATATTCCGACCTATCTGATCCTTGAAGGAGTTTCAGCTTGTGATCTTTGCCATACACGGTAACAGAGAGCCCCTAAGCTTATATATGGTTCATTTTATCTCCTTCTTGCTGTAAATTTTAGAAGTCTGGCTCATAGATTGAAAATTTTAAGGTCATAAACCTGGATAGATTGTGATAGTCAAGAAGAGATATTTACTGTTTTTGGTGCGTTTTTATTTAGTGTGTTTTTTATATAAATATAAATCCCACTTACATAATGGATTCATAGAATTTTAGCAATTAATAAAACCTGAGAAATTAAGTGATTGAAAACGACTTATTTCTGTGAAAAAAGGACGTGTCTTATATTAGTTTAATCAAAAGTCGTAAACGTTCACTATTAGCATAAACAGAGAAATCAGGTGATCTGTTAATTTTCAGTTTAGTTGCTGGTTCAATTTATCCTCCAGATTTTTCAATATTGGTGACCCGAAAACTAATTTAAATTAGTCATTGTTCTTTGTTTATTCAACGTAGATATAATCTAATACTGCTGATATTTTCTAGCTCTCCGTTGGATGTTATGCAGTATAATCTGTTTCATAGTTTCTCTGGTTCCTACTGTTATTTTTTTCTTGCTGGAAGGACCATTAAATTATTCCATAAAGTAAATGACTTATTCCAATACAATTTGATTTAGAAAAGTTGTCCTCTTCTGACCCATTTACAAACTTTACTCCAAGTAAATACTGAGTGATATGAAGATGACACTTTGCTCTACCCAGCAAAGCTAGAATATAACATTTCCTGAATGAACTAATGAGCTGATGTTAAACTTCATAGCAATTCATTCAGCAAATCTCAAGGTATTAGAAATTGCTTATGTGAATGAAGATGGAAGAATAAAATGATTCTTGATAGTATCAATGGAAGAAGAGAAGGAAATTGCTTTCGTTAAGTGGCAGTTCTTTGAACATTCCAGATGACAAACATAGGCGAAAATGGCTAGTGGATTGCCCATTCTAATTAAATGTCAACAGAGTATTTTAAAAGGAATTTTAACCAATCTACGATGTCTTTTTTATATAAAGATGGGATATAAGGGCTGTCAAGGCATTGCCTTTTTTAGAAGAAAAAATGTTTCTGTTGAGTATTCCAGAATAGTGCGGGGAACCAGTGAGGAATAATAAGCCTGGAAACATATGGTTAATAAAACTGCAGCAAAAGTGACCACTTTTAGAAAAGAGAAGTTTATCTAGTCTGCAAAAATTTTCAATGGTGCTTTGAATTGAAACCCTACATGAATATTTTCCTTTGACTATTTCGTCTTTGTGGCCATTTGTTTATTCCACTTAGCAGATCCCCTGCTGCCCACTGCTCTGTCATTTTGATTGGAAGAGTTGTGTGAGCCACTATCATCAATTTTCCTCCCAGTTGAATCTGCCATGGCTGACAATTATTATACTAACAAGTGCTTGTTCAGTAATGTTCACTCATTCAGATTCCTTCCCTCATTATTTTTCTTTCCTGCGGGCAATTGATGTGAACAGTCCCTAGTTCTTCACCTGGGGCTTGGAGATAGAAAAAATTTGCTTAGATCTCAGTTATAATTCTATCTCTGATTAAGAGCAAAGATATTTGAGTCTTCTTTCTCAGGAACAACTGGGATCCCAAGGAGCCACACAGATAGCTTGCTCATGACCCAAGTGTCTCCAAACTGGTTTGAGGGGAAGGTCAGGAAACTGAAGCACAAGGATTAAAAAAAAGTAGAAGAAGAAGAATCAAGATATACTGAATAATTTTCAAATGTGATTGCTGAATTTTAAATATGAAAATTATTTTAAAATATCACCTTACCTCAGCACTAGAAATGACAATGAAACTTGTAAAAAAGTTTCCCGATTTTGGTGTGAGTAGCCTAGGGTGAGAATGAAAAGTGTTACATGAAGAATTCATATATATGAATCTTTAAATACCTTACTTGGTGGAGTGGAAATTGAAAGAGGTTGGGAGCTTACAGGACACCCTTCTCAGCAATGTACAATGGAAGAAGAGTTCCAGATAGTATGAAAGACCAAACGTTCTTCTTGTGTTCTGGATTCTATCTTCCCTCTCCATTTCTCCACAAACTCCTCTTTTAGTTGTCCCTTTCTCTCAACTGGAAGATTTACAACTTCCTATAAAAAAGCTATATTATCTCACATTAATAAAGGGTCTTTCCTTGCCCCATCCCCCATTCTGCACCTTACTTAGAAGGAACTCTTTATATTCATCATCTCTATCCCTCACCAAGAAGACCAGTTCATTTCCTCTCCTCTTCCCATTCCTCACGTTCACCTGAAGTTGTTGTCTTTTTATTCTATGAGAAATGTGAAGCTCAGAAGAATAATCTCTCAGGCCCCCACCACCAGCCTATCTGCATATGTATTCATACACTCCACCTTCCTTCCTCTTAGAGCAGGTTAACCAAATGACTCCTGCACAGTAACCAATTTTATCTCTCCTATAGAAAATCTTTGCTCCCGATTTTATCACCATCTCTCCTGCATCAATTCCTTCCTTCTCCAAAATACGATGCTATATTGTAACATCTCCTACCTTTATAAAAAATTACTGCCCCCAGACCACATGTTTTATGAGACCACTATTTTTCTTTGCTCTCTTTTATGGCAAAAACTCCTTTGAAGATTTGTGAATACTTACTGTCCTCATTTTCTGATTTTCTGTTCTTTACTCAACCCACTCCAACCTGATTTTCAACCTCACAATTCCACTGAAACCGCTCTTATCAAGGGCCCCAGTGAACTCCATGTTGCCAAATTCAACGACCAAATCACAGTCCTCATATTGTGGAACTGTGGAATTCTTAACATTTGACAAAGCCCATCACTCCTTCTTACTTGAAATAGGTTCATCACTTGGCTTCCAGAACTGTACACTCTCTTGGTTTTCCTCCTACCTCTGGCCATTCCTTGTCATTCTTATTCATCTTGACAGCTCACTTGTCTACCCTTTCTCATCCCCATCTAGTACCACATCCTAGTAGCAGGGCAATAAATACCGCTTATCAATAATTCTCAACCAGAATTGCTCCCCTAGGGATTATATGGAAATATGTGGGCCAGGGCTTCGAACTCCTTCAAACTGGTTCAGTCATGGCCAATGAAGCGAAACCAGAAGAGACCCAAATGTTTAAAATCTGGGTGATGCAGAACAGGAAAAATTACAGTGAAAGTCCTGGAATGGGAGAGTGGAAAGAGGTGTTGTGAACCCTTTCAGGAGCCTGATGCATGAGATTGGATTATTGGCAGGACTGTGGAGAGCGACACACATTCAAAGCAGCACATTCAGCCACTAGCTTTGAGTGGGACACCCCTGTTTCTGACTCTGTTCAAAATTCGACAGGCAAGAGATTTGGTTGCTATGCAACATGTACATTGCCCTTGTTTTCTAAGAGGGAGATTAAGTTTCCAGCAGGACTTCGACTCATAATTTTTCCCATTCTGATTATCTTTCCAGTTATCATTCTGGTTCACCCAAATTTTCAAAATTCTGGTCTGTTCAAGTTTCGCTTTCTTGGCCATGACTGAAGTGGGAAGAACCAGTTCAAAGCCCTGATGTAGACAAGTTGGTTGTCATAATCAAAAGAGAATACAGTTTGCACTGAAAGGGCAAGTGCCTAGGAATTAAATATCTTATTAGTCAGAACAGTCCCATATAGCAGAGAACTGTTACATGTTAAAGAACAAGATGGCCCTATTGAAAAACATAATGACCCCCAAACTAAATTTATAATTCAAGAATCAGCTCTCCAGTGGGGGGTGTTTAACTATCTTTTTGACGTCTCTACTTGGATGTCTTATAAACATTTTCAGACTTAAAATGCATAACTATGTGTATCTTTCAAACTGTATTTCTTTAAGTACTCCCAATCTCAGTTTGGGCTTAGGCCACCAGTTGTTCAAATCAAAAAGCCTAGTCATTATTATGGGTTCTTCCCTCTTCCACATTGAACCCACCAACAAGCCCTGTAGAGTTCAAACATGAATTACATTCAACACCTGTCTTCTTTTTCCGTCTCTACTGTCACCACATGTCCAGGCTGCCATTAGCCCTCATTCAATTGCTGGAATTCTGGCCTTTCTGCTTCTATCCCTATCTCTGTCTTCATAGGTGAAATTTCTTGTGAAGCAGTTATATATATATGTATGTATGTATACATTAAAAAAAAAAACAAACAAACTCATTGCCATCATTTTGATTCTAACTCATAGTGACCTTATAGGACAGAGTAGAACTGTCCATAGGGTTTCCAAGGAGCAGCTGGTGGATTACGAACTGGCCACCTTTTGGTTAGCAGCCAAGCGCTTAACCACTGTGCCACCAGGGCTCTATATGTGTGTGTGTGTGTGTGTGTGTGTGTGTGTGTGTGTTTGTGTGTGTATAAACCTGGAGCCCTGGTGACACAGTGGTAAAGAGATCACCTGCTAACCAAATGGTCTGCAGTTCAACTACATATATACACACATATATATTTATTTTTTAGTAAATCAGATCTTACCAAGCCTTCCTTAAAACCTTAAAATATTTCTCTCTCTCTCTCTTTTTTTTTTTTTTTTTGAGCAAAATTGCACATTGCTTAGCTGTAGGATCTGATTGCTGCCTTGATATCCAACCTTATCTCTTACCATTTTCTTGCTTTTTTTTACCGTTTTCCAGCCACGTTGTTTTGGTGTGGAACAATAACTTAAGACCCTCAACTAATCATGTTTTGTAACACAAAAGAAAAAAAAATTTTAAAGCTCTATCACTGCTAGATATAACAATCCAACTATACAGGAAAGAAAAAAAAAAAAAAACTATTACCCATAATCAAATTTGCAGTAATAACAGCTAATATTGAGCACTTAGAGCCATACACTAAGTGTTGTATGGGGATAAATGCACCAACTCTGAAAGACTATTTTCCTCATTTTACAGAGGGAGGAATGAGGTTTTTACAGAATAAGTGAATTGCCTATAGTCCTATAACTGATAAACAATGGATAAAGAGTTTGGGTCTAAGCAGTATGATTTCTTATAAAATATCTAAGATGGAAGAACCTAAGGCCAATTCTAGTCTACCATTTTAACCCAATCTGATAATCCTTTTGGTAGCATATTTAAGAGGTGTTTATCTAACCTCTATTTAACACCAACAAAGATGGCGTGGAGGGCTACTGACTTCCACGTTTATCCTATTTAAATGCATCTCTAACTTCCATAAAGTATTGAAATACAGCTGAAAGTTTATACGTATTGGTTAATTCTGTCACCAAGATTACTTTGTATGAATTCCACATGACAGTTCTTCAGTATTGGAAGACAGATATTATAACCTGACTGAATTGTCCCTCTTCCCAACTGAACATCCCTACCTGCTTCTTCAACCATTCCTCAAAGGTTTTCGTTCCCAGACCCATTCATAAGTCTAAATTTGGTGGATGCCAGCTCTTCAATCTCTCGCTTGAGGTGTGGTGTTTAGCACCTAAAATAATAATTGAGGTGTAATCTGCTAAGTGCGGGTAAATATAAATATTACCTCTATTGTTATGAACAATGTACAGAACAAAGTACAATGGAGCCTATTTTAGTAGCTAAATCATCCTGTTCGTTCAGGTTGAGTTTCATGTCATCTAAAACTCAAAGGCCTTTTTTTTTCATTGTACTTTAGATGAAGGTTTATAGAACAAACTAGCTTCTCATTAAACAGTTAGTACACATATTGTTTTATGACATTGGTTAATAACCCCACAACATGTCCACACTCTCCCTTTTCGACCTTGAGTTCCCTATTACCAGCTTTCCTCTCCTCTCCTGCCTTCTAGTCCTTGCCCCTGGGCTGGTGTGCCCTTCAAGTCCCATTCTGTTTTATGGGTCTGTCTAATCTTTGGCTTAAGGTTGAACCTCGAGAGTGACTTCATTACTGAGCTAAAAGGGTGTCCAGGGGGCATACTCTCGGGGATTCTCCAGTCTCTGTCAGGCCAGTAAGTCTGGTCTTTTTTTGTGTGTGTGAGTCAGTTTTGTTCAACATTTTTCTGAGCTCTATCCAGGACCCTCTATTGTGATCCCTATTAGAGCAGTCAGTGGTGGTAGCCAGGCACCATCTCGCTGTACTGAACTCAGTCTGGTGGAGGTCGTGGTAGTTGTAGTCCATTAGTCCTTTGGACTAATCTTTCTGTTGTATTGTTAGTTTTCTTCGTTCTCCCTTGCTCCCAAAGGAGTGAGACCAGTGGAATATCTTAGATGGCCGCTCACAAGCTTTAAGAATCCAGACGCTACTCACCAAAGTAGAATGTAGGACATTATCTTTGTAAACTACGTTATGCTAGTTCAGCTAGATATTCCCCAATCCAAGGCCTTTTTAATAGTAATAATACTGTAGTTAAGCTATGTCTTCCACATTCTGTATTTTTGAAATTGTTGTTTTGAACTTGGTAGTCAATATCTGTTTTCATTGTGCTTTTACCTAATATAACCTTCATGTATTCTACTTTTTAAAAAATTATTATAGTAAATATATCGGTAACAAAATATTTGCCATTTTAACATTCCTTGCATGTACAATTTAATGACATTAATTGTGATCATCATGTTTTGCAACCATCATTCTTCTTATAATACTATCTTTCTGATTTTCTTTGGGGTTATACCCTTCTCCAACTTGCAATTCATATGGTTAGGTGGAGCCCAGTCCCTCTCTGGGATAATCATGGGATTCAAGCCTGGCCAATCAGGACACTACAACCCTGTATTTCAGACACAGTGATAAGCAGTTCTTGTCATTTGTAGAGATAGTTGGAAGAGAATTTTTTTCTTCTTAGTGGACCTCAACCTGAAAGTTAAATTGTCAACCCCCTGGTGACAAGAACTCTCTCAGGAGCCAATATAAAGGAAGCGAGCAGAGAGTTACAGAGGTGGAGAACTCATTTCATGACATATCTGAGCCCCTTCATTCACTTACATTTAATGTCCCACTCTAGAATTTTTAATTACTGGAGCCAATAAGTTCTCTCCCCTGCTTAAGCCTATTTGAGTTGGATTTCTGTCTCTAGCAAGCAAGACACTTGACTAATACATAGGTTATAATGTAATATTTATTGCTATTCAATTTCATTTCATTTGCCTTCTCTAATTGTTCCAGCCCATCAACATTTTTGAGATTCTGCTTCTAATTAACCATCTATTCCAGCTTTGCTTCATGAGCACATTGGGTAGGCATGTCTTCTTTTTGTTTCCTTAAGTTGTTGACACAAATCTGGGACATCAAATGACAATACTCCTGAAGACCAGTTGAGGTCTTGTCCCCATAATTCTCTACCATTGCAAAAATATATCAGAAGAGATACAATATACATATTGAATAATCTATCCTAAAACTTGTGATCAGTATTATTTCTTTTATCACTGTGTGGTTTCTGAAATGTTTCCCATAATATTAGAAAATCAAGATAACAATTTCCCATTTCCCATCTAGATCATGGCCTCTGGAGTCAGATTGTGGGATTCCAACCCTTGGCCTGCAGCACATTATTTGTTTGATCTTAGGCAAGTGAATTAGCCTCTCCGACTTTCAATTCCCTTAGCTATAAAATGTAGATAACAATAAAACCTTCCTCAAAGGGTTGTAATAATGTGAATAACATATGTAAAGAATTTATCCCCATATCATTTAGAATTTCAGAAGGCGACAGATGACACATGCAGATTAGGATAATTCAGAAAGATTTTAATCAAGGGACTGTTAACAAAGCTGTGGGCAGTGTGTAGGGAAATCATGAGGGTAATTGCGGAGCTGATCCCACCGCTAGGCGTGAGCAATGAGAATAAGGAAGAAGCAGTGAGCTCAGAAGGGAGAACCATGTAGACTGGAAGACCTTATGAAGATTAGTGACCTTCAGTAGAGGGAATAGCCAGCCTTAGGCAACCCCGCATAGAGGCAGCAGAGGACTTAATATCCACCTCCTGCTCTTCCCTCCCTCTGATCTCCTGCCAGGAAGCCCCACTGGCTAAATTCGGTTGGAAGCCAGGGAAAGGAAGCCAATTGATGTGGTTGAATCAAATTAGCTTACAGTCACAGAAAAAGATGGAAAGGAGTGATACCGAAGGAGCAAATGGAAGCCTTCAACAAAAGCACATTTCCTTAAACAGTACATTCTAATATATTGCTGTTGTTGTTGGGTGCTGTAGAGTCTATTCTGACTCATAGTGAGCCCATGTGACAGAGTGGAACTGCCCCATAGGGATTTCTTGGCGGTAATCTTTACAGGAGCAGATCACTAGGTCTTTCTCCCACTGAGCCACTGTGTGAGTTTGATCTGCCAACCTTCCCGTTAGCAGCAGAGTCCTTATCTGTTGCACCACCAGGGCTCCTACACTCTAATATACATTGTTATTATTATTGTTACTATTATTATTATTACTATTATCATTTTTAACCAGTAGTCATTTAGCTATCATTTTCAAGTTCCCTAAGAATCCTGGGATAAAATTTGCTGGGCTCTATAGAAAATTTAACACAAAGCTCTGGGCTCCCTCCGTTTGTTTTTTTACAAGGTACTTTATTTTATTTTATTTTTATGGTGTGCCATCCTCTTTTTTATATTATGTATTATATTGAACACCATGAAATTGTCATTTAATAGGTCAAAAATAACTGAATGCCTGCATTTTTATATGGTTCAATGTAATATTCTGGGCTTGAATCCTCTCTAGTATGGTGAGACTACGATTTAGGGTACACTTTGAATAAAGGGAGAATGATGGAAAATTTGTCTGGAATGGTAGACTGGGGACAAGTAGGCAAGGACATTAAATGTCATGTTAAGAAGTTCTAAATATACCACGTACAAGTTGAGAAGCCACTGAGGATGTAAAAACTGGAGTGTGATGAGATCAGACCTGATTTCAGGAAGTTAAGATTTTCTAGGAATAGCCTGCCATCTGCCCCTAACAATGAGCCTACTCATACATATTCTTTCTTTTGCTTGGACCATAGCCAAGTGTTGTTGTAGTTGTTAGGTGCCATCGAGTTGGTTCCGACTCACAGCAACCCTGTGCACCACAGAACAAAACACTGCCCAGTCCTGTGCCATCCTCACAATCATTGTTATTCTTGAGCCTATTGTTGCAGCCACTGTGTCAATGCATCTTGTTGAGGGTCTTCTTCTTTTTCGCCGACCCTCTACTTTACCAAGCATGATGTCCTCCAGGGATTGATGTCTTCTGATAATGTGTCCAAAGTATGTGAGACATAGTCTCACCAGCCCTGCTTCTAAGGAGCATTCTGGCTGTACATCTTCCAAGACAGATTGGTTCCTTCTTTTGGCAGTCCATGGTATATTCAATATTCTTCACCAACACCATAATTCAAAGGCGTCAGTTCTTCTTTGGTCTTCCTTATTCATTGTCCAGCTTTAGCATGCATATGAGACAGTTGAAAACACCATGGCTTGGATCAGGTGCAACTTAGTTTTCAAGGTAATTGCGGCAGATGTGCCCAATGCAATGCATTGTTTGGTTTCTTTTCTTTTCTTTTTTTTTGTTTTTTTCTTCTTCTTCTTCCTTAAATTTTCTACCATCTTTTTTTACTGAGATAATTATAGAGTCACATGTAATTGTAAAAAATAAGATCCCTTGAGTATGATACTGTTTCCCCAAATAACAACATTTTTCAAAACTATAGAATAATATCACAACCAGAATATTGACATGGTACAGTCCACCAATCTTATTTAAATTTCCCTCGTTTCACGGGTACTTATTTGTGTGTTTATTAAGGTATATATAATTTTATCAACTATGTTCATATATACACCACTGCAGTCAAGATATTGAGTAGTTCTATCACTAAAAATGTCCCTCATGTTGTCCTTTTATAACCAAATCTACCTCCCTCCCATAGTCACCCTCGTACCTCCTTTGCAAACCCCTGGTAACCACTATATCTGCCCTCCATTTCTAAAATGTTGTCATTTCAAAAACGTCGTATAAACAGAATCAAACTGTATGTAACCATTTGCGATTGCCTTTTTTTCACTCAGCATAATTCTCTGAGATTTGCCCAGGTTGCTGCATTTATCAGCAGTTCCTTCTGTGACTGCTGAGCAGCATTCCTTGGTATTTGTATTAGTTTTCTAACATCGTTTGATTTCTTGACTGCTGCTTCGATGGGTGTTGATTGTGGATCCAAGAAGTCCTTGACAACTTCAATCTTTTCTCCATTTATCGTGATGTTGGTTATTGGTCCACTTGTGAAGATTTTTGTTTTCTTTATGTTAAGGTGTACTCCATACTGAAGGCTGTGGTCTTTGATCTTCATCAGTAAGTGCTTCAAGTCCTCTTCGCTTTCAGCAAGCAAGGTTGTGTCATCTGCATAATGCAGGTTGTTAACGAGTCTTCCTCCAATCCTGATGCCCTGTACTTCTTCATATAGTCTAGCTTCTTGGATTATTTGTTCAGCATACAGATTGAATAGGTGTGGTGAAAAGATACAACCCTGATGCCCACCTTTCCTGACTTTAAAACACGCAATATCCCCTTGTTCTGTTTGAATGACTGTCTTTTGATCTATGCACAGGTTCCTCATGAGTACATCTAAATGTTCTGAAATTCTCATTCTTTGCAATGTTATCCATAATTTGTTATGATCCACACAGTGGAATGCCTTTGCATAGTCAGTAAAACACAAGTAAACATCTTTCTGGTATTCTCTGTTTTCAGTGAGGATCCATCTGACATCAGCAACGATATCCCTGGTTCCATATCCTCTTCTGAATCTGGCTTGAATTTCTGGCAGTTCAATGTTGATGTACTGCTGCAGTTGCTTTCGAATTATCTTCAGCAAAATTTTACTTGTGTGTGATATTAATGATATTGTTCGATAATTTCTGCATTCGATTGGATCACCTTTCCTTGGAATAGGCATAAATATGGATCTCTTCCAGTCGGTTGACCAGGTAGCTGTCTTCCAAATTTCTTGGCATAGACGAGTGAGCACTTCCAGTGCTGCATCTGTTTGTTGAAACATCTCAATTGGTATTCCATCAATTCCTGGAGCCTTGCTTTTCACTAATGCCTTTAGTGCAGCTTGGACCTCTTCTTTCAGTAGTATTGGTTCCTGCTCATGTGCTACTTCCTGAAATGGTTGAATGTCAAGGAATTCTTTTTGGTATACTGACTCTGTGTATTCCTTCCATCTTCTTTTGATGCTTCCTATGTCATTTAATATTTTCCCCTTAGAATCCTTCAGTATTGCAACTTGAGGCTTGAATTTTTCCTTCAGTTGTTTCAGCTTGAGAAATGCCAAGCGTGTTCTTCCCTTTTGGTTTTCTATCTCCAGGTCTTTGCACATGTCATTATAATACTTTACGTTGTCTTCTCTTGCTGCCCTTTGAAATCTTCTGTTCAGCTCTTTTTCTTCATCATTTCTTCCGTTTGCTTTACCTATTCGACATTAAAGAGCACGTTTCAGTGTCTCTTCCAACATCCATTTTGGTCTTTTCTTTCTTTTTTTTCTAAATAGTCAAATAGAATGTTTTAATTGTTCTTAGTATTTTTATAAATCTCAATTCATTATTTACATCTGTCATATTGATAATCCTTAGAGATTTTTTGCTGTTTTTGCAGTAGTTTTGCTATGTTTTTCCACTTCTGATTTATTCACATATTCTTCATAGGGATCTTTGATGATTATTTTGTTAGCATTTCACTTTGAGAGCCCAAAATCTCTCTAGAGAACTACCAAGATTATAAGGCACTGTTGCAATGAAAGATAATATTACTTGATTATAATTTAGAATTTCTAACCATAGGACCATGTCTGATCATATGTATTATTACTTCCTTTGATATGATATACCCAATAATGGTCATATTGATCACTGCACTGTACATTTTTAAAATGTGCATAACTACAGAGCCTTGGGGATATATTTCTTTTCTTACATCCTAAGAAATCTAAAATTCTTATCATTCATTATCAAGACCTTTAGTTCTTGATACCAGTGTATTAACTAGTTATGCATTGGTTAAATCTGAATTATGTGTTGGTTAAATCTGAAATAATCCGAGTCGAGCCCCAAATAACTCTAGCTTGTCCAATTTTTTTTTATTAATCAAGGTGTCAGGAAAGCAAATGAAGAATGTATTTCGAACTCAGGGTTTAGTAGAGTCAAATTTACTTCAGTCTATAGATTATAACAACAGTGATAACAAAACTAATAACAGCACTGATAATATTTGTTGATGCTAACTCTGCTCTAGGCTCCATTCTGAGTGCTCTGTATGTATTGTCACTTTAATCTCCTTCAACATTCTGTGTAACTGGTACTACTATTATCCCTGTTTCACTGATGAAAAAACTGAGATCAAGAAAAAGTAGGTAATAAGTCCAAGCACAGGCATATGTTAGGTGGGAGAGTCAGTATTTTAAAATAAGCCATTTGGTTCCAGGGCCCATGTATTTAGCCATTAATTCATGAAGTCTCCCTAGGTGATTTAGGGAGTCCATCACTGTGATATTTTGTCTGTCTTGAATGTTTTGTAATTTCAATCAAGAAAACTTCTTCCTCCATGTGTCATTATTCATCTTGTTATCCTCTACACATCCTAGTCCACTGCCTTGCCCTTGGCTGGCACTCAGTAAATCCAGGTGAAATTCCATCTCATATGCCATATACTCTCATATTTGTTCACCTCTTTCTTTCTCATTCAAATATTTTCTATTATCTTATTCCCCCCTGAGTTTTCGAATTTCTCTATGGATCAATACTTCTTGTTAATTCATGTTACTCCATTATTTTTTCTACTGGATTCATTTCATGTATAAGAGATAAATTCCAATCATTACCCTTGTTGGATCAAAACTTGGTGATATCTGTGCTATCACAGTTAACAGCATGCTTTAAAATGTAGTTATTTGGTTGATTAACTTTCCTTTGCTCTGGAGAGAAGGGGTTATTATCTGTACTTGTCCCTGTTGTTTACTCCTGGGAACTCCCCCACGAATCCTCTCTCTTTATCACACCTGTGGTCCTCAATTGATTTAGCTCCCACTGTTTTATCTGAATCCTTTTCTCTAACTCCTAACATCATTGATTCTATGCATGTTGTTTTAAGTGTTCATGATGGAGGTGCGGTTCCCGACAGAGTATCTTTGTCTTCATGGGATGCAACCTACTACTTGCCAGCAACACATTATCTTAATCTCAGGTGTTAATGGTCTAGAAAAACAAATATATTTTACTTTGACTCTTCATTTTTCGTTTCTGCTTTTTCTGTTTTTAATTATGTCCTTTCCATGTGGACAAAAAGATAAAAGCACCACCTGTGCCCCAAATCATTCATCAACAAGCCACTGGCAAACTCTACTTCTGCAAGTCATAATAGGATCCACAGCACTTTGGATGCTGGAATCCTTTTCATTTTTTTGCAAAGCAGTTATAATTTTGAAGTCTACATTCTGCATCTTAGAATGAACCACAGTTTGTTACTTCCAGAAACTCTCCTTGGAAATAGCCATGGCCCATTGCTTGTTTTACAGGGGTCTCCTTGATAGGTGGGGGTTTAAAGAATGCTACTTTTAGGCTGGTTTGCCATTTCACTTCTATGTCCCATGATCCTGCTACATTTTTTTCTTTTTTTTTACTATTAGCTCAATTTATCAAAGACAGTTACTTTAGCAAACACTCAGAGCTTGTTGTCGTTGTTGTTAGGTATCATCGAGTCAGTTCTGACTCATAGCGACCCTGTGCACCACAGAATGAAACACTGCCCGGTCCTGCACCATGCTCATAATCATTGTTATGCTTGAGCACATTGTTGCAGCCACTGTGTCAGTCCATCTCGTTGAGGGTATTCCTCTTTTTCGCTGACCTTCTACTTTACCAAGCATGATGTCCTTCTCCAGGGACTGAACCCTCCTGACAACATGTCCAAAGTATGTAAGATGTAGTCTTGCCATCGTTGCTTCTAAGGAGCATTCTGGTTGTACTTCTTCCAAGACAGATTTGTTCATTCTTTTGGCAGTCCATGGTGTATTCAGTATTCTTCGCCACACCACAATTCAAAGACATCAATTCTTCTTTGGTCTTCCTGATTCATTGTCCAGCTTTCGCATGCATCTGATGATTGAAAATACCATGAGTTGGGTCAGGCACACCTTAGTCTTCAAGGTGACATCTTTGCTTTTCAACACTTTAAAGAGGTCTTTTGCAGCAGATTTGCCCATTGCAATGAATCTTTTGATTTCTTGACTGCTGCTTGCATGGGTGTTGATTGTGGATCCAAGTATAATGAAATAAAAATGAAACTGAAATACTGTGACTTAACTCAGATCTTAGGGCACAGTATTTCAAAGCAAACAAAAAATATTTTAAACCAAATTTTAAAATGTTACTCTGAAGAAGTTACCTCTTTGTGTGTATATGTGTATGTTCTGTCATGCTCTGGGTTTAAATGATAAATCTAGAATTGTTGTTTATAAAGGAGAAGTGTATTATGCTTAGATTTAGTGCATTGTTTTGCTTAATGTTTAAGATATCTAAAAGAAAGGGATTTGCTAAAAGTATTGGGAACAGGCTGTCTGCTTCTCATGTTAATTTAAGTGATATTATTTTGACCTATAAGGATAAGGTTGGGAAGCTGGGTTATTCTTTGTTTTTTTTCCCTCCTTCTAGTATTTCTTCTTACTATACCAATTATCTTGAACCTGATTGCTTTTTAATGGAGGTCAAATTAAATGATATAAGTGATTTAACACACTTTATCCAGAACATTTTATGTTCACTTTACAGTTCATTGATACCCAGATGTGTAGTAACATTAGATTATTCAATGTTCAGTGATTTTCCTGCACAGACAGCAGTCTATAAATCTGCAATGTTGACAGTGTATGTAAAAATCTTCTAGGTAACTTAAAAACAATGTAAAAAATTTAAGTGGTGCCATTTTTAAATTTTCCTATTGAACATATGTTTAAAAGGATTTGAGATCTAAATCTTTAAGTACTATTATACTGCAGGATAATTCAACACATCACTGGGCTAAATTTAGAGAGTTTATTTTTTTCAAATATTATTTAAATTTCTTCCCCATAGACTATCAAGGGCAGCTTTAAAAGGTACAATATTTATTTTCCTTACTATTAATTTAACCATATCAAATGCTACCTATTTTTTAAAATATTTTTTAGTTATTTTAGAATTAAAACATTTGTAGAAATTACAATAATCTTGAAAATAACATGTCAGTAAGAAAACTGGCATGAATTAGCATTGCATGATACCATTTATGAAATCACTTGATAGATCTTATCTCTTTTTGTTGTACAATTTTTAAAATCTTGTACATATCTTCACAATTCACTGTACTCAAGCTGATTTCTTCCTCATTCTAAATCACTTTATGTTAATAATTTTTAAAACATAAATTCCCTTTTTGTGGCACAATTTATCATAATTATGACAGGTTGTTAATGTATAATCCTGATAGGATGGCCAGCTGTCTTGGTTTGCCCACATTCTCTGGAAGGACTTTCCATTTTAATACTGAGACAGCTCTGGGCAAACTGTCAATGGTTTGTCTGGAGTGGAGGAGTTTCCCAGCACATGAGATTTAAGTGTTGAAACAAGGAGGGTCCTAGGCAAGCCAGAATGGGTGATAACCTACATCCTGATGATGATGACTTCTAATTTAGAATATTTTTAATAATGGTGTTCGGTGCTGTCATGAATATTAAAGATAATATAATGTATCCTAATGCAGTCAGACTGCTCAAGTAACAGGTTATACTTATGCTTTCTTCCTGATGATGAGTTGTTGAAGGAAGTGTAGAAGCCTTCCTTCCTGGTGTAATCCCCGTGGCTTCCACGATGATGCTATCCCGTGCAGTGATTTCAGTGTGTGTTCTGCTCTCAGAATGCATTCCTCTCTATGGATTTACACTGTGAACTCTGGCTGATCACACCTCCTGCTGCTGTGTACTCATGACTCCAGTGAAACTTGGGCTAGAAAGCCTTGTAATCCTTTTCCTCTCAGGATTTCCCTGGCCCCTTCAACTTATATCTTCAACTCATCACACTGGTCATCCTCTCTCCTGGACCTCACACCATGCAATTGAATCTTTTGGAGAGAAACCCGTTATATCTGAATCTCAGCTCTGTCTCCTTCCTCTTGCTCTGCAGTGTAGAAGAGTGGCTAAGAGCATGAGATTCAGAATAGAATGACGTACTTCAAACTTTCACTGTACTGTTCACCAGCTGTGGGACTTTGGGCAAGTTACTTCACCTCTCTGTGACTTGATATTCTCATCTGCTTAAGGAGGACCATAATAGGATCTCTACTTCTTAGACAATATGGTGATAATTAAAATGAAAGCATCTAAAACACTTAGCATTCGGTAAGCAATAGCTATGTATACAAATAAATGCCATCATAAGTTACTGCTTAACTGAATGCTCCCACCCTTGTCCCTTGCTTTTATTTCATTGGTATTTGTCAGTGCACAAGTTAATTTGGTAGGTCTCTGTTAAAATCTGAGCATCTAGAATAAAGACGTTCCCCCGTGGTATCAATTCTAAGCAGTACTTAGGACCTTACCTATACTGATTCATAATTTAAAAACAAAACAAAACAAAACGGTTGTCATCAAGTCAGTTCCGACTGATGACAACCCCTGAGTCGTAGGTCTCTCTTAATGAACTAATATCACTAGGTTGATCTTACAACATTATGCCAGCTGCAGGAGTCTCTTCCTAGTTCCAAATTTCAGCCTTTGTGTATAAAAAATCGTACTTTTGGGCAATATAGGATTCATGTGACTTAACCTGCAGTATATTATAATCCATGCTAGCATAAAGTAATTTCTATTGAGGTTCACTGAATCATCAGTTTGACACAAAATGCACTGCATTGTTTCTGAACCATATTTAGAATATCTTTTTGTTTGTTCAGATCAACTTCTCTCCATTTTCCCTCAGCTCGAATCAGCTTTGTAATTTATCTAAATGCACAAAGGGAAGAAACATTGTCAAAATGACTCCATTTTATTCTCTGAGAAGATGGGTTTTGATGGAAAACTTTAATTTGAAGGGAGAAATCAGATTTAGTTACTCAGTGTGGTTCTTTTTAATGTTCTATGCCGCTGGGTTTTCAAATGTTAATATAAAAGTGATACGTGCACGGTAATAATATTATGAGTATGTTCACTCAGTCCTGGTCTTTGAGTGGAAAGCATATGGTCCCTAAATAGACTGTGCTAATTGGTGATGCTAAGGGTAAATGAGGGTTGAGGTGATTCTCCCTCAGGCTCAATTGCAACACTGCTTCTTCTTCTCACCTTTGTTTTATCCTTCACAATATCTTTCTGCTACTCCTTCTACCACCATTAATTCCATTTAACCTTTATTAATTGAAAGCTTTTTAATGCCATGTCCTCAATAATGCATAGATAGGGTGAATGAAAATAAGAAAAGGCCTCTATGAGGGGGAAATGTTTATAAAAACCCAACTGGAATGCATGCTACTGTCAAGGTACAGAGAACTGTTTATCTTTACTTTTATTTTCTCTGTATTTGCCTTCTCCAGACACCTCATTTTTATCTAAAGTCCTTTGCCTCTTTCCTGGTTCTCCCAGTGTGATCCGTAGCTGCCTTAGAGCTTAAAAATAAATAAATAAATAAACCACCAAAACAAGCAAACCTGTTGCCGTCGCCTCGATTCCAACTCATAGCAACCCAATAGGACAGAGTAGAACTGCCCCATGGGGTTTCCAAGGAGCAGCTGGTGGATTTGAAGCATGGACCTTTTGGTTAGCAGCGAGCTCTTAACCACTGCGCCACCAGGACTCCAAATAAACCACAGTGGCCTTCAGTCTTTGAAACTATTCACCTTGTCTTCCTGGTAACTATTTTGCAAATTGTGTGTGTGTGTGTGTGTGTGTGTGTGTGTGTGTGTGTGTATGTGTGTGTGTAGGAGCCCTGGTGGTATGGTGGCTAAGCGCTCAGCTGCTAACTGAAAGGTGGGCAGTTCAAACCTGCCAGCCACTGAAGGAAAAAAGATGTACCAGTCTGCTTCCATAATGATTTACAGCCTTGGAAACCCTGGGGGATGGTTATACTGTTATAGGGTTGCTATGAGTCAGAATCAACTTGACAGGAAAGGGTTTGGTTTTAATGGTGTGTGTGTATGTGTGTATATATATTTATATCTGGAGCCCTGGTGGCAAGTAGTTAAGAGCTATGGCTGCTAACCCAAAGATCAGCAGTTTGAATCTACCAGCCACTCCTTGGAAACTCTATGGGGCGGCTCTACTCTGTTCTATAGGGTTGCTTTGAGTCAGAACTGACTTGATGGCACCTAACAATAACAACAACATATATATATAGGGGTGTGTGTGTGTGTGTGTGTGTGTGTGTGTGTATGAAAAATAGTAATTTTTTCAAATTTTAAGTGTTCTTCTTGTAATTTGTTTTCTTCCCCAATTTCTGTTTTTTACTCCTTTATGTTTCTTAAAAAAATTTACTATATAGTGTAAACATGTTGAGTTTGCTTGCGAGAAATATTATTTCCTTTTTAGAACTGTAGATTTCTAATAGGATCTAGGGTATGTTATCAGTTTACATGCTGTTTTTTTGCCAGTCTTAAGAATTTATGATGTGTCATTTATTTTTTTACTGATTTTCTTTGGGGTGTATTTGTTTTAGGTACAAGCAAAAAGCTACACTAGGATCATAGAGTTGTGTGTTATTGCTTATGTTATTGATTTTCTTTGTAGTTTGAGGACCTAGAGTAGAAAGTTCACAGAGTAACTCCAAATTGAAAAGATCTGGGTTAATGGGTGTGTGTGTGTGTGTGTGTGTGTGTTTTTGACAGAAATCAATGTTGAAGTTAAGAAATCAATACAGAAATTGAAATGCAAAACCAGCAATTCAATAATTTATATGTAAAATACTTGTAAGTTAAAAATAATAACAATCATAAAAGGAATAATAATAATAATAGCTAACATTCTTTAGAAGCTGAACTATGTGCTCGTCACCAAACTTTTAAGTACTTTATATGGATTATTTAATTTTTATATTAAACCTATGAGGTTTATAGTTCTGTGGGCCTTATTTATAGGTGTGGAGACTAAAGTATGGAGGAATTAAGTAGCCTAACATTGTAGAGGTAGTGCGTGGCTAAAGTCAGACTCAAACCAATTCTTTCTGGCCTCAAATTCAGTGATATGAAACAAACACAGAGTCCATATTCTATCGTCACTTTCCCTGTCCCTGCATATGCTAGAGGTGAGGTAGGTGAGCCTCAGAGAGTTCATGAATTTCATGACTTCACAGAGAAAGTTAGAGCACTGCTTCCCAAACCTGTCTGACATTAGCATCACTTGGAATTCTTTCAGAGTCCAAATTCAGACGGCACCTTAGACTATGTAGATCACAGTCTCAAAGAATGGGACAAAAGCATCAGAAATTTCTGAAGATCCCCACAGGATTCCAATATGTAGACAAGTTTGCAAAGCACTGAGTTAGTGGAAAAGTTTGAATAGAACCAAGATCTTATTCCTAAGCCAGTTTTCACATTTTAGACACTCCCAGTGTGTTTGGGATTCCCAAGAGAATATTTCTGCTTTAACTTGTATTGAGTACTTGTTATGGACCTGGCATTGACATAAGCACTTTACGTGGGTTATATTACTCAAACCTTATGGAAAGTATATACAAAACTGAGGCTGAGAGAATTAAAGCTACTTGCTTGAAGTGACAGAGCTAGTTAGCAATGGACCTGCGGTTCAAAACTCAGTTCTGCTTGACTCGAAACCTAACACTTAGAACCCAAGTTCTGGCATTAACATAGATTGACTCTATTTTGGGGTCACCTTTCTATGTTTCTATCCATATAACATCTGGGAGCAAGCATATTTATGTTGTGAGTTTCTGACATTTTTGTTTGCTGACCCTGACTCCTTCTCACCAAGCTTCAAGGTTTGGAGCATCAACATTTAGCATAACTCTGGTTTCTTCCCATGTAGAGTCTTAATCACGCTAACTGCTGTGTTTAGAGCCTCATCTATATTTAGGTTCCAGCTGTTCTTGCTGATGAAACTGCTGGAGAACAGAAACTATTTCTGTCTTGTTTTTCCTATGTGGTTCAGCTAAAAAAAAAAAAAAAAAAAAACCTTCTACCAACATACCTGAAATGAAAGCTATGCATCTAGCATTGCCCCTGCTGCCTAGTCTCCTTTCAGTAGAGAACTTGCTGACTTTCTGTTTCTCATTACTCCTGAGTCATAGTTCTGTAACCCCATATTACTTTAAGAATTCCTTATCATGTCTTGCATGACAAATCATGGGATGATTACAGTGGAATCCAGAATTTTCTAAGCATCCATTCA
The DNA here is from genome assembly GCF_000243295.1 of Trichechus manatus latirostris. Lineage (NCBI taxonomy): Eukaryota > Metazoa > Chordata > Mammalia > Sirenia > Trichechidae > Trichechus > Trichechus manatus. The sequence goes on from NW_004443985.1 coordinate 17,650,903, forward strand.
GGAAGGATTCTTCTTAAAGAAACTAAACATTTTTATTGTACGATGGAATTTTATAAAATTCGTTTTTATAATTAACAGTTGCTCATTTTAATTTGATTACCAGAACAATTATAAAATATTTGTGCAATAATTCATTACAAAATATTATTTTCTTTTGTTCATTTTCTATCGCAGTAGTTGCGACATAGAAAACACATTTAGTTAGGTTTGCCAAATGTTTTGGGTAGTAAACATAGAAGTGAATCAGCTCCCCATGCTCAGAAGGACCCTGTGCTTAGTTTAGTGCTATGCTGCAACCATCTTGAAATTCTTAATCATTTTTTTTAACAAGGGGCCCCGTATTTTCATTTTGCTCCAGGCCCTGCACCAGGCTTAGGTAGCAGGTACTGAATAGAGGGAATACAGATAAGAATAGACTTAGAGTCTCTAACATGGTTAGGTAGGACTTTGGAGGTTAATTAGGTTACAGACACCTAAGAAACCTTATCTTTATTGTAATGGATATAGGAATTCATGCACACATAAAAGCATTTTCTTTAGAATTACACTGAATAGTCATGTTTTGTATATGTATGCTCATATACATGCTTTTGCATATACATGTGATTAATAAAACTCAATTTCATTTAATATCTTCACTGAACTCATGGATATGAGAAGTTTAGCTATTACTATGCGAAGGGAGATTTACACATATATTTTGATGTTAAAACTGCCCTTAACATAAGTGTTGCCCTGTTCCTGCAACCTGGTTGAATAAATTAAACTTCCCCATATCTGCTCATGGAAATAAAGATATATAAAAATGTAACAATAATTTATAAAGAATGCATATTTGAGCTTAAAGAAATTCTCCCATTCAAGAAACAAGGAAGGAATGCCTTGCTTTGGCACATTTCAGAAGAGATATAGACCCTATGCCCTAAGGACTCAGTTTATCACTTACCCATGTATAGAAGGTATAGTTTTAGACCTATACAAGCTAAAATACTGCTATAGGGGCTCCTGCATGAAGCCAGGACCATGCAGGGATAGAGCACTTCATCAAAGGGGGATTTAGGCAACTATCTGTAGAACCAAGAACTGACAAGGAAGTCATGTATCTATCGGGTCTTTGAGTGTATGTGGTGAGAGAAGGGAGGTGAAGGGGGCAAGGGTTCCATGACAAATTGCACTTCCAAATCTGTGCTATATAGATTTAAATCCAAATATGCACAGCCTGTGTATTATGAATTTAACTGAAAAATCAACATTTAAACTCCACCAGGTTCTGTAAAACAAGTGGTCACCCTACAAAAGCAAAAGCCAAGTGTCTTTATAAGAATGCGGCCAACAAACAAATGCAGAAGATACACGTTACTTGAGTAAAAATATGGTACAGAAGATGAGAACACAATGAATGATAATTGAATTAGAAAATTATCAAATATAGTTATAAATAAAAATATAGAGATACTTAAAATTCAATAGTTGAATTAAACAGCAGTTTAGATACTTTTGAAGAAGAATTAGTGTATCAGAATATAATCATGAGAAAATTACCTGGGGATTGTTACAAGATATAAAAACAAGATAAACATAAAAGGGAAGTGAATGAATAATTTCTTGCATAATTTCTTTTATAAGGATCAGCACAAAGCTGGTTCCTTTGAGACAGAGGCTAAAGACGTCTCAAATGTCCAACTTTTTCAAACTGCTGTCCTACTCCATAATCTCTAGCATCAACTACTTCTCCTCCTCTCAGTACTTTCCATCCTACCTTTGCGTTCCATAATTTGCTGCAACATCTCTCAGAACTCACAAACCATATCTCAAAGAAATGGCTCACATGACTGTGGAGGCTGACAAGTTCCAAATCTGTGGGTCAGGCATCAAGCTGGAGGTTTCTCCCAACCCATGGGTCTGCAGGGGCTGATGAACCCAAACCAGCAGGTCAGACGACAGATTGCTGGCTCACAAGGCTATGGAAGCTGGTGAATTAGGTCAGATGATAGGCTGCTCGTTCAAGTCCCAAGAAACGGAGGTCAGACAATGAGAAGCCGGATGCAGGATCCAGATGCAGGATGAGAGAGAGAGTGCCACCAGAGTACCCACATATATACATTGGATGCAGGCCACACCCCAGGGAAGGGCGTGACTTGAGTAAGGGTGGGACTTGAGTCACACCCTCTAATAAGGTGGTCTCCCGAGATACTTCATTAATCCTGCCGCATTAACACAACCACAAGCATAGAGGCTAGGATTCACAACACATCACAAAATGGAAGATAATCACATCTGATCACAAAATGGAAGGTGATTACATAGTGTCTGCCAAACCACTGAGAATCATAGCCTAGCCAAGTTGACACATAACCCCAACTATCACAGGTTCCATACACCTTATTTTCATAGTCCCACTCAATCACTGTGTGTGAGTCAGAAGACTGTGTCTAGAAGGGCCATATTAAGTAATCCATTGCACCACAGGAGGTTAATAAAAATGGCATTTAGAATGCTAAGGCACAATCTAGAGGCTGACAGAGTATCCACAATGAAAAAGAGAGAATGAATGAAGAGATAATGAAGAAAAAAGATAATTGCCAATGATTGTTTAAAGAAAACTACAGATCCTAACAGACAAAAATTATAGTTAATTATAATTAAGTAGAGTAATTGATAAAACACACCATCTAAAAAATTAAAATAAAGAGAACATCTTAAAAGCAATCATGAAAAAAGACAGTTTGCCTACCAGTAAAATACAATTAGCGTGTCAGTGGAATTCTCATCAAGCCAAAAGTCAATGAAATATCTTCAGAAAACGAATAGAAAATAAATATCATTGTAGAATTCTATCCCTAGCTAAAATATCATTCAGTAGCAAGTGTGAAATGAAAACGTTCTAAGATAAACAAATTCCAAGAGTGTTTACCACTCATAGAACTCTGCTGAAAGAAATACCAAAGTTTTACTTCAGTAAGAAATAAATTGAATCTATAACGAACAGGTTGTCTATAAGGAACAATGCAGGTCAAATACATAGGTAAACATATTCATGAATCCAAATAATTATAGATGGTTAAAAAAAATTAACAAGAAAGAATTCATTTGGACAGGAGTGCTAAAAACAGGATATCCTAAAATACTAGAAAATAATAAATGTGGCCTCTATCTGCTAGATACTAGTGGCATTTCCCAGTTGTGGTCACTAAAATATCTCTAGACATTGCCAAATATCCCCTGGGGGAAAAGTTGCCGCTGACTGAGAAACACTAGTCTAGACAATTTCAAAGAGCTGTTAAATAGAATAGGTTGTAAACCTATTACATTCAACAATAACAAGTTGCAAGTGCTGAAAATATAAGTTTATTCCCAAATTTATCCTGACTCTCCTATGACATTCATAAAGGTCTTTATAACAATATGAGAAACTCACTGTTATATTTTCGATTTGTGCCATAAAGGGTAAATATCATATGCTCCCATAGAATGTCCATTGTTTCCTGTGTCAGTGGAAACACATACCTTTTTGACAGGCATATGAGTACATCAATCAAAATGCCAGCCAGCAGACTGCAGGCTTGGGATGTGTCTCTAGAACCTAGGAATTGTGGTTCAAACACCAAAAGCATTTTAAGAGTGAATCCAAGTCAGTCTTTAGGGAGAAGCCAGGAGATGGAGAGCATTTATCAGAGGTAATGTTCAAAGAATATACTGGCGTAATGAAAATAGAGGCAGACGAAGAATCAGGAGCCATGAGGGTTCGATAATAAAGCAGTTGTTGCCAGAAACAAACCAGAAGTGTTGAAGTTTGTGTACACTCATCGATGAGCGTTCACAACTCAAATTTTTGGGCTGAGAGATGTGAGTATGACACTGAAAGAATGGACAAGAGAGAGACTAAGTGTCACCAAACCCTGAGCTGATAACACAGATTGGAAATGAATGCTAGGAAACCGTGGAGAGAAAGTTCCTCAGCGTTATTGCTATGCAGCTGAATTTGTGAAAAGCCTAGATGTTTTCCTACAAGTGACTTTAGGTATTAAATGCTATGAAAGGGTTTGTATCTCTGTAGGATGCATAACAGAGCATAGGAAAACAATAATCACGGTTCAGTGTGTGTGTTTGCTATCTATTTCGCTATTATCAATATTTATATGGTGATTCATGGCGTAATAAATGGATGAAATGGTGCTATAAAATGCACCAACTGGCATCGTGTTTATTGCTTGATACTAAACCTATTTGCTTTAAATTGAATCTTATAATTGGCAAGGAAGTAGTTCTTCAGTATCTTACTCTATAAATTATTCGCTTAGGTAAATAGTAAATGCGGGAAACCCAGCCTGCAGCCATAGGTATTTTTTCATTTTAAAAAGTGATATATTCTCATTACAGACAATAAAGACACATATAAATAATGGAAATTCACTCTTCTTCTTCAAGTCTGCTCTCCAAACTCCCATTAGAGTCACTATTAACTAGAAACAATTTCTAGATTAATTTATAACTAATCTTTACTTCTAGTCTCCCCTCCATGTGAAATTTGTTTCTAAAGAGTCACTTTATTTTTGGTTAGTCATTTATTGTTAATATTTATTTTTATGATATTATGCATTTCTGTTTTATGAATATTTACTTACAAATCCCATGATTAAATATATGAAGTTGATCACTATTCTTAACATTTTTATTTGCTCCGTCTTATTCCTTGTATATCAACTCTTCATTTTTCTTTGATTCATTTTTCAATTTGCTTACACATATTGTCATTTTTTTATAAATTTCCGTAAGTATCTGTCAATACCTCCAAGTTCTTATATATCTGAAAAATTCTCTATTTTGAATATTTGAGAGGTGGCTATATCCTTCAGGTTCAAAACTCTTTTATTTTAGCATGCTTTACATATTGCTACATTGGTATTTTGAGTTTCATTTTGTTTTGTTTTATTGACATTCATTGTTATAAGAGTAGTTTGATTTTTATAATTAACTTCTGTCTCCTGCCTGGCAATTTGTAGGATTTGTTATTTATATCCTTAGGTATTTCACTGTCTAGGAGTATGGGACAGTGATGTTATTATTGTTAGGTACCATGGAGTTGGTTTGAAATCATAGCATCCCTATGTACGACAGAACGGAGCACTGCCCAGTCCTGCACCATCCTCACAATCCCTGCTATGTTTGATTCCATCGTCATTGCAGCCACTGTGTCAATGCACCTTGTTGAGGGTCTTCCTCTCTTTTGCTGACCCTCTACTTTACCAAGCATGATGTCCTTCTCCAGGTACTAGTCCCTCCTGATAACATGGGCAAAATATGTGACATGAAGTCTCACCACCCTCGCTTCTAAGGAGCATTCTGGCTGTATTTCTTCCAAGACAGATTTATTTGTTCTTCTGACAGTCTATGCTATATACAATATTCTTCACCAACACCATAATTCAAAGGCATCCATTCTTCTTCAGTCTTCTTTATTCATTGTCCAGCTTTTACATGCAAATGAGACAACTGAAAATACCATCACTTGGGTCAGGGGCACCTTAGTCTGCAAGGTGGCATCCTTGCTTTTAAACACTTTAAAGAGATCTTTTGCAACAGATTTTCCCAATGCAATACATCTTTTGATTTCTTCTTCCTTTTTTTTTATTTTTTCAGGCCAAAACTTACTTATTTTTTATTGTGGTGTGTGTGTGTATATATATAGATAGATAGATAGATAGATAGATATATACATATAGATATATATCTATATGTATATATATAAACATTTGTCATTATAACATTTTTTACAGGTACAATTCAGTGATATTAATTATGTTCATTATGTTGTGTAACCCTCACCACTATCTGTTTCCAAATTTTTCATCCCCCTTAACAGAAACCGAGTGCTCCCTAGGCCATGACTCCTACTCTTCCACTCTCTCCCACTCTGACAACCACTAATAAGCTTTGGTCTCTATGCATTTTCCGTTTCTATGTATTTCATACAAGTGATTTCTTCTTAACTGCTGCTTCCATGGGCATTGATTATGGATCCAAGTAAAATGAAATCGTTGACAACTTCAGTCTTTTCTCTGTTTATCATCATGTTGTCTGTTCGTGTTCTCTCTTCAGGAATAAAGGTACATGTCCCTTTTCTTCCTTGCTCCCTCCTTCTTTCCTTTTTTCCATTTTCCCTCCTTCTTTCCCTCCTTTCCTCCCTCCTTCTTTCCCAATTTCCTATGTACCTTTATTCCTGAATAGATAATATTTTCAACTCAAGGTGGGAGGTGGGGGAACAGGGGAAAGGAGGAAAAAAATCGGACAAGCCTTATTGGAATAGCTCTCCTTACATTATGTTCCCTTTTCAACACATAAACAACCCAAAGAAATATCTGTCAATACAGAATTATCTGTCATACAGAGGTGCAGAAATTGTTAATTCTGATGATGACATAGTGATACACTTGGAAAAATGTCTGGCTGGTTATTTTTTGGCTGTGGGGTAAGGTGAGTATGTGGAATCCTTTTGGCACCAAACGGTTTTTGTAGTATTAGATCCATAGGAGCCTCGTGTGTCTACCCAGAGCTAATCAGAGGGTTTTAGACTGTGGAATTCTCAGCTTGAAATGTAGTTATCCCAGCTACACCATACTTACTTCTAGAGTTTCTCTAGACTGACTAGGATTTAGGTCAGTGCCAAAACAAAATAAATAGATTTCTCTTGAGGGCTAGATTAGAGATGAACTGGTATTGGGAGTAAAGCATTAGTCCTGGATAACTTTTCTTCCCTTGCCAAGGTGGGAAATTATGTATGTCAACTTCTTGTGAGTTTTGCTTCACACAAAAGTCAGTTAATATCGTAAATATTCCAAGTCTGGTAACATAGGCTGATAAAGCATTTATGGCAACAACTGTTAAAATGGCTCTTGATGTGTCACCAGTTATAATTATTGTCTTCTGTGGACTCCTTATTTTATTATACAAAAAAACAAAAACAACTACTTCTTACAAATGAATAATTTACGTTCATAATATTTTTATTAATTGAAGTCTTCCAGTCTTGGAATCTTTTGAAATTTCACCCCTTCCGCCCTTCAGTAGGCTACTAGGAGCGCTGGTAATGCAGCGGTTAGACCTCGGCTGCTAATCAAAAGGTCTGCAGTTTGTATCCCCAGCTGCTCCTTGGAAACCCTATGGGGAAGTTCTCCTCTGTCCTATAGGGTCACTATTAGTTGAAATCAAGTGATGGTAATGGGTTTGGTAGGCTACTTAGGGGGCAAATCTGAACAGATAGATGATTAGACTAATTGTAGGACTTTGATAACAATTTTAAGTAAATGTGTTCATCTGTGTTCCTTTTTCTGTATGTTTTCTTTATCCCCCCTATAATGTTTCTACTTCTACTCTTTCTATTTCTACAGTTGTTTCCACATCATATTTGCCTCCTAGAGTTGATCTTTTTCCTTTTTAACTTCTCCTGAATTTTTTAATATTTCAGTATTGCATGATTCACAAAAATATAGATTTAACATAACAGAAATACCTATACCCATAACCAAGCTTAAGAAATAAAACATTACAAATGCAGATGGAGACCCCTGAATACCATCTTACAATTCCCTGATGGTTCTTCAACCAGAAGTAACTACTATCCAGATTTGGGTATTTATAAATTATATGCAGTAATATTTGATTCATATATTTTAAACTTTATAAAAAGGTCATATTTGATATATTCTTCCACAACTTGATTTCTCACTGAATTTACTTTTTAAACATTATATATTGTATTATGCTCCATAGTATGGATATACCATGATTGATATGGTCATTCTCTTGATGGATATGGATGATATGTCCAAGTTTTTCCCTATTCCAAACATTGCTGAAATTAAGATTTTCACATACATTTTAATAGTCTGTCCACCTAAGAATAGAATTACTAAGGATATGTCTGTTTTTAAATGAATCGTAGTTATCGTGTGCCTTCCAGTTGATTCCAACTCATAGCAAGCACATAAAACAGAGTAGAACTGCCCCATAGGGTTTCCAAGGGATTGCCACATCTTTCTCATGCAGGGTGACTGGTAGGTCAGAGCTGCGGACCTTTTAGTTAACAGCTGAGTGCTTTAACCACTGTGCCACCAGGGATCCTTTTAAATGAACTAGATATTGCCAAGAGCTTCCCCAAAATGGTTTTTAGGAAGTTACACTTCTGTGCTCAGTGCACATCTTTGCCAACATTAATACTTGTAAGACTTCGTGATATTTGTATTTCTTCATTCCTATTTTCACCTTTTTTATTTACTTCCTTCCAATTTCTTTTGATTTATTCTGTGCCTTTAATTCTGTCTTCCTAGGTTAAACATGTCTTTCATAAATTTTAAGACTTCTTTCTTAATGTAAACATTTACATTCACAGTTTTTCTTATACATACTGGTTTAGCTAATTACCACTTTTCTTCACTTGTGGTATTTTTATAATTGTTCAGTTTTAAGCATTTCCTCATTTTAATTCTTGTAAATACTTTCGCATGAGCTACAAAAAGCATGTTTAAAAATTTCCACATGCATAGGATTTTTAGTTGTGTTTTGTTATTACTTTCTAACTTGATTGTATTATGGTTTTAAAAAAAACGATCTGTTTGAAAGCAATTCTTTGTAAGTTTTGCCTTGTGTTCACGATAGTATTTTCCTTAAAACCCAGGGCAATAAAAGCAAGTTTCCTTGTCATCTCCCTTTGTTGCCAAGTGGATATTTTCCCAGTCTCCCTTACTTTGAAATCACAGCAGTTTAAAAGTCTGAATGTTATGCAGTCTCAGTTCTAATGCCCATCCAGATAAAGGTAGTCTTTATAATTAAAAACAAAAAAAAGTCAACTAAATTGGAGTTTTTAAAAATATAAAATTGCATCCTACTTCTTATAAACATCCGAATAAAGTCCAAATGCATCAGAGATCCACATGTAAAGAGAAAAACTATGAACTAGAAGAAAAGATAGCTCATTTCCTTTATAACCCGCATGTGAGAAAACCTAAACAGGACTCAAATTCAGATGTGATAAGGAAAAGATTGATAACTTCAACTACATAAAAATTTCAAAAGGTAACCTTTTGTATGAACGAAAGAAAACTCCATAAACAAAATTTTGAAAAATGACAATCTAGAGAAAATATTTTCTGTGTGTGTGTGTGTGTATATATATCGTTGGTGGATGCCATCGAGTCAATTCCAACTTATAGCAACCCCATGCGACAAGAGTAAAACTGTCCCATAGGGTTTTCTAGGCTGTAGTCTTTACTGGAGGAGATCACCATGTCTGTCACCTGCAGAGCAGCTGAGTGGTTTCAAACTGTCAACCTTTTGGTTAGCAGCCAAGTGCGCTTAACCGTTGTGCCATAGAAGAGAAAAAGGATGAATATTCTCAACATATAAACATATACATTTCTATAAATCAAGGAAAAAATTACTAAAAAACCAGTAGAAAAAGACAGACTACATCAACAGTTTACATAAGACATGTGCAAATGACCCTTATGCAAATGATAAGATGCTTAATTAAGTTCATTCCTAGTTTTAAAAATACAAACTAAAACTATACTGAAATATCATTTCTCAACTATCAGATTGACAAGAATTTAAAAGCTAATCAGTGCACTCTGATGTTGAAAATGTGAAAAAAACAATTTTTCTCATACATTGCCGATGGTACTGCATAATCTCTCTGTAGCTTTTAAATTCTAGTTTCTTTTTCTTTTCTCGTTTCTTCCAACTTTTCTCTCCATTCTATAATTATCATTTTTTCTTTTAATGATATTTTCTCATTTTCGTTTTTATGTATCCACCTGCTTTCTCTCCTATCTATTCCTATCCTCCATTTTTATAATAGTTGGAGAGATAATTATCCAAAGTCCACCTCAAAAATGATCTCCAGCAACACCTCTATTTTCTCAATGTGATAAATTTGAAATAGTGTGTCATAGACATATTTTACAAGTGTTTTATTAAGTGAAAAGCATAAAAACGCATACTGAGATAATCTATTGACTAAGAAATCCCCAAACCATTTGCTCTTTGACAAGGATGACATTTTATCACAGATGCTCTAGTTCTTTTCTCTCCTCATCTCAAAAACTTAAAGTGGACATAAATGTACCCAAAATTTGTTCATTTTTCCTTTTTTTTTTTTAATGTGTCTAAATAGGTAAGGATGACCAAACACAGAACACCATGTGGAATTAGAATCAGAAAGCAGATCCCTTTGGGCTGTATTTAAATACATAAAAGCTGCTATTCTTTCCCTTTACATTTGCAGTCAAAGCTCAAAAAGGCACATACAAGAGGAAAAAAAATGCTTTCAAAACTTTAAATATCTGTGAATAGTCATTTCTTAGGTTTACAGAATTCAAAATAATGGTCGTTAGCATATTTCTGCTTCTGCTTTTAAACACTGTAAAGCTCATTCCTCTTTCGACGAGTACCCACTGGAACAAAGGCATGGGCATTTTCAATAAAATAGTAGCACTTTGATATTTCACATTAAGTGCTCTAAAAATTGTCTAATGGGTCCTCCCTTGGTTATGTTTAACTTTCAGAGGGGGCTTACAAAGGACAGCTCTTTAAGCGGGTCAGGAGTAGGGAGGGTGTGAAGAGTGCACGTTGAATTGCAGTTGCTAAAACTCATGTTTTATGAGAATCATCTATCATTATCAAAGCCTAAGCGATTAATTTAATGAGTGGACACTCACTACCACGCATTTATTTCTCAGGGATGTTTTTAGCACAGCCTTTCACTTCCATCCATTTGTTCAGAATTAATCTTATGATTTTTTTTTAAAGTCATTTCTCATTCAAAAGTATTCCTTTTAGCTTAGAAGGTATAATTTTCTTTGCCAAGAATAGATCACCCCCTAAAATGTTTAAATGTCATCTTAACCTTAGTTGTAAGGATGTCTATAATCTATATAAGAGTAAAGAGGATTGGCATATTCCTAAGTGTTTCTGTTTGGGGGTGGGGGTGGGAGGAAGATTAATTCATTCCTTCTCTATCTCAGTAATTAACCAACACCTTATTCTGGCATTGTTGTCCATTAATAGCAGTAGGCTTTGCTGCCAAACCACAAATCTAAATTTCAGTTTCTTAAAAGATTAATCCAATGTTATTTAAAGGTCATCCCTTAAAAAGAGAGTCTCTTTAACAAATTGTACTGGCATAACTGGATATCCATCTGCAAAAAACTGAAACAAGACCCATACCTCACACCATGCACAAAAACTAACTCAAAGTGGATCAAAGACTTAAATATAAAAATCGAAAATGATGAAGATTCTGGAAGAAAAATAGGGACAATGCTAGGAGCCCTAATACATGGCATAAACACAATACGAACCATACATAACAATTCACAAGCACCAGAAGAGAGACTAGATACTGGGAGCTCCTAAAAGTCAAACACTTATGCTCATCAAAAGACTTCACCAAAAGATTAAAAACACAACCTACAAACTGGGAAAAAGTTTTTGACTACCACAAATCCGATCAGCGTCAAATCTCTAAAATCTACAAGATACTGCGAAAACTCAACAACAAAAAGACGAATAACCCAATTAAAAAATGGCCAAAGGATATGAACAGGCACTTCACCAAAGAAGATATTCAGGCAGCTAACAGACATATGAAGAAATGCTCATGATCATTAGCCATTAGAGAAATGCAGATCAAAACTACAATGAGATATCATCTCACACCAACAAGGCTAGCCTTGATCCAAAAAACACAAAATAATAAATGTTGGAGACGTTGTGGAGAGACTGGAACACTTATATACTGTTAGTGGGAATGTAAAATGGTACAACCACTTTGGAAATCGATTTGATGCTTCCTTAAAAAGCTAGAAATAGAAGTACCATATGATCCAGCTATTCCGCTCCTCGGAATATATCCTAGAGAAATAAGAGCCGTCACACGAATAGATATATGCACACCCATATTCATTGCAGCACTGTTCACAATAGCAAAAAGATGGAAACAACCTAGGTGCCCATAACGGATGAATGGATAAACAAATTATGGTATATTCACACAATGGAATACTATGCAACAATAAAGAACAATGATGAAGCCATGGAACATCTTATAACATGGAGGAATCTGGAGGTCATTATGCTGAGTGAATTTAGTCAGTCACAGAAGGACAAACTATTGTATAAGACCACTATTATAAGAACTCAATAAAAGGTTTAAACACAGAAGAAAACATTCTTTGATGGTTACGAGGGTGGGGAGGGAGGGTGAGGGTTATTTATTAACTAGATAGTAGATAAGAATTATCTTAGGTGAAAGGAAGGGCAGCCCACACTACACGGGAAGTTAGCACAACTGGACTAAACCAAAACTAAGAAGTTTCCTGAATACAATCAAACACTTTGAGGGACAGAGTAGCAGGGGTAGGGGTCTGGGGACCATGCTTTAAGGGAAAACCAAGGCCAATGGCAAAACAAAGCTTATTAAGAAAATGTTCTGCATCCTACTTTGGTGAGTGCCATCTGGGGTCTTAAAAGCTTGCAAGCAGCCATCTAAGATGCATCAATTGGTCCCAACCACCTGGAGTAAAGGAGAATGAAGAACACCAAAGACTCAAGGAAAATAGTAGCCCAAGAGACAGAAAGGGCCACTTAAACCAGAGACTTCATCAGCCTGAGACCAGAAGAATTAGATGGTGCCCAGCTACCACCAATGACCGCCCTGACAGGAACACAATAGAGAGTCCCAAATGGAGCAGGAGAAAGGTGGGGTGCAGAACTCAAATTCTAGTAAGAAGACCAGACTTAATGGTCTGCCTGAGACTGGAGGAACCCTGGAAAGCATGGCCCCTGGATTCTCTATCAACCCAGAACTAAAACAATTTCCGAGGCCAACTCTTCACACAGGGATTGGACTGGACTGTGGGACATAAAGTGATACTCGTGAGGAATGTGCCTCTTAGCTCAAGTAGATACAAGAGACTAAATGGGCAGCTTCTGTCTGGAGGTGAGATGGGAAGGCAGAGAGGGTTAGGAGCTGGGTGAATGGACCTGCGGAATCAGGGGTGGAAAGGAGGAGTGTGCTGTCACAGTATGGGGAGAGCAATTAGAGTCACATAACATTGTATGTATAAATTTTTATATGGGAAAATTTAAAAAAAGAAAATAAAGAAATAAACCAAGTATTTCCTAAAAAAAAAAAAAAAAAGGTCATTGCTTAATAGGACCATCAAAGGAATAGCATTTTTTAGAACTGTGATTATTGTTAGTCCAATTTTTTCTTTAATATGTAACTATTCCTGCAGAAGAAACAGTATAAAAAGGAGAGAGGAAAAGAAAGAGTAAATGAGGAAGAGAAGGACAAGGGAGGGAAGGAGGAGAGTGGTAGACTAGGGCAGGCAATAGAGAAAAAATGGAAAATAAGATGCTGTTCTTGGCCACATGCTATGAGAGTTAAAGCAGCAAAATAAAATTATACCGATATCCTTTGGGCTTATACCCAACTCTAAAGGTCAATGGAAAATTATTTTAACTACATATTCTAACTATTTGATTTCTAAACTTAATGCTACATTAGTTTCCATACCCACAAGCATGTTTTATGTGTTCACATATCATGGTGTATTTCCCACTCAGCTTTCCTCTCTGTCAGGTGGTCGTTTTGTTTACTTGAAACCCCAGTAGGACAATTTAAATTGCTTTAACTTTTCAAAGCAGTAGAAAATTATATTATAAAGTAGAAACACATTAATATAGGAATTCTTAACCTGGGGTCTGTAGATGGAGTCCAGTAATTTTTTTGGTTGATATTGCTGTTGTTACTTGATGTGTGTGCGTGCTTGCGTGAACTTATGTGGGAAAAACAATCACAGCGTTATTTTCAGCACCTTTTGCATTTTTTTCAATTATGAATGTAGACAGCACACCACAGTGCTATCAATTCCTGTGATCTTGTCACCAACAGACATCATAGAAATCTGTTGTTATTGTAGATATCTTGAACTATCATTTATACTTATCACTGCTTTGAAATAAGTGGTTATTAAACCTGCCAAGATATTTGTTATTTAATATGTTAATAAACAAGAACATATATTACCATATCACATTTTTAAATATTTTGATAACTGTGTTTAAACATAATTGGTTTGTTTTGTAATTGTTCAAATTTTATGTTAGCCATTTAAAAACTTTATCATGACTAGATTAAAGAGATGGCCAAAGGGGTCTATTGCTTGTATTCATACAAACACACCCTGTTTTAAAGAGATATTTTCTTTTGCAATGCATATTCCTTGAAAAATGAATGATACAGAGTTAGGATGCCAGATTACTGGCATCCAATTGAGATGGTTTACTTGGTTCCCGGGGTTTAGCATTTTTAAAAGAACTTGCTGTGCCTCCTAAGACCTGTCTGCTGATACCAAATGCACTGATTTCAAGTTTTATTTTGACACTGTGTAAGTCCACCCATGCACGTCAGCCGGGCTTACTGAGCTGAAGCATTTCCCTTCGGGTTTTGTTGTTGTTTTTATCAATATAGTGCTGAGGGTATTATGCTACATTAAAATGTCACATAGCAAAGATGTTTTCTAAGCTTTTCACTGGCAAATAATTCCTATGAAGTGAGCTTGATGGCTTAACTATTGTTGCTCCCATCTGAGAGGATACCTGAGACAACAAGGTTGGCTTTTCTTCTTCCTGCTGTATCTGAAGGGAGCATAGACTAGTTACAGACATACCATTGAAGTGTACAAAATGAGAATGTACAACGTGGTGAGTTTGATTTAGATTCTTTGTGAGTACAGTTCTTCAAATCGAAGCAAAGTAATTGGCCATCACCAACATCCTTGGACCTCGTCTCATTTATCAGTATTCTCATCAAATTATTTAACTTCATAGTATGTTTGAAGGCAACAGCAGAGTCTATGGAGTTAGCCCGCCTGGTAAGTAAATACTGGTTCTATTTACTACTTTTTGACTTTGGGCTTGTTAACTAATATCTTTAACTCTCAGTTTCATTATTTATTAAATGAAAATTACAGAGCTCCATCATATGAATGCTTCAAGGATTAAACAAACCTATGTAGATATATGTGATTGCAAAGAGCCTGATGTGTGTGTGTGTGTGTGTGTGTGTGTGTGTGTGTGTATAATCTTAGTGACACAGTGGTTAAGAACTTGGCTGGTAACCAAAAGGTCAGCAGTTCAAATCCCCCAGCCACTCCTTGGAAACCCTATGGGGCAGTTCTGCTCTGTCCTATAGGATCACTATTTCTCTAACCCTCAGTTTGCTTATTTATTAAATGAAAATTATAACAGCTACATCACATGACTGCTTCAAGGATTAAACAAATATATTTATATGTGTATATATATATATATATATGTATGATTGCAAAGAGCCTGATATATATATATGTGTGTATATATTTATATATATATGTGTGTGTGTATATATACACACATACACAGGCACGCACACACACACACACACACACACAAATACATGTAGTCCCCATGTATGGTGGGTTCTGTTCTGACATCTCTATTATAAGTTGGTTCTAACATAAATTGAATACCACAATTTTTTTTAGTTTCATTATTATTGCCTTTTTTTATCAGTAACTTGTAAATCATAGCATTGAACATCTACAAGTAGATATTTGACAATAATAATATCAGCAAATTATGTGCTACAAAGTTGTATGTAGTACATATTACTAACAATAAGATGCACCAAAATAAAAAAAAGAAGTTGATCATAAGTGTGGTTCATCATAACTTGAATACATGAGAAGTTGGGGGCTGCGTCGCATTTGTCATCAAAAAGAACATTTCAAGATCTATCCTGAAGTACAGTGCTGCCAGTAATAGGAAAATATCATACACCTACAAGCAGGACCAGTTAATACAACTATTATTCAATTCGTGCAACAACCACTAACACCAAAGATGAAAAATGGAAGATTTTTACTAACTTCTGCAATCCGAAACTGATTGAACATGCAGTCAGGGTGCGTTGATAATACTGGTGATTGGAATGAGAAATTGGAAGCAAAGAAGGATTGGTAGTTGGAAAATATGACCTTGATGATAGAAACTATAGCAGAAATCACATGATAGAATTTTGCAAGACCAACAAATTATTTATTGGAAATAACCTTTTTCAACAACATGAACAGCCACTATACATGTGGACCTCACTCAATGCAATGAATACAAATCAAATCAACCATCTGTGCAAAGAGATGATGAAGCTCAATATCATCAATCAGAACAAATCCAGGGGCTAACTATGGAACAGACTATCAGTTGCTCATATGCAAGTTCAAGTTGAAGCCAAAGAAAATGAAAATAAGTCCATGAGAGCCAAAGTATGACCTTGAGTATATGCTACCTGAATTTAGAGACTATCTCAAGAATAGATTTGATGCATTGAACACTAATAACAGAAGACCAGACAAGTTGTGGAATGACACCAAGGACATCAGACATGAAGAAACCAAAATGTCATTAAAAAGACAGGAAAGAGAAAAAAGACCAAAATGGATGTCAGAAGAGACCTTGAAAATTGCTCTTGAACATCAAGTAGCTAAAGAATGGAAGGAATGATGAAATAAAAAAGTTGAACAGAAGATACCAAAGGCTGGCTCAAGAAGACAAAGTAAAGTGTTATGATGAAAAACACAAAGACCTAGAGTTGGAAAATCAAAAGTGAAGAACACACTTGGCATTTCTCAAGATGAAAGAAAAGAAGAAAAAATTCAAGCCTCGAGTTGCAATACTGAAGGATTCTATGGGCAAAAATGCTGAACAATCCAGAAAGCATCAAAAGAAGATGGAAAGAATACTCAGAGTCACTGTACCAAAAAGAATTGGTCGACGTGCAGGCATTTCAGGAGGTAGCGTATGATCAATAACTGATGGTAAAGAAGGAAGAAGTCCAAGTTGCACTGAAGGAAGTGGCAAAAAACAAGGCTCCAGGAATTAACAGAATATCAGTTGAGATGTTTCAACAAACAGATGCAACTCTGGAAGTGCTCACTCATTTATGCCAAGAAATTTGCCTGGCCAACAGACTGAAAGAGATCTACATTTGTGTCTATTCCAAAGAAAGGAGATCCAATGGAATGTGGAAATTATTGAATAATATCATTAATATCAGACACAAGTAAAGCTTTGCTGAAGATAATTCAAAAACCATTGCAGGAATACATTCATAGGGAACTTCCAGAAATTCAAGCCAGATTCAGAAGAGGACATGGTACAAGGGATATCATTGCTAGTGTCAAACAGACCTTGACTGAAAGCAGAGAATACCAGAAAGATTTACCTGTGTTTTATTGACTATGCAGATGTTCGACTGTGTGGATCCTAACAAATTATAAATAACATTGCAAAAATGGGAATTTCAGAACATTTAAATGTACTCATGGGCAACCTGTACATAAACTAAGAGGTAGTTATTTGAACACAAGGCAGTACTGCATGGTTTAAAATCAGAAAAGGTGTGCGACAGGGTTGAATCCTTTTACCCTTTTTTTTCAATCTGTATGCTGAGCAAATAATCTGAGAAGTGGGACTATATGAAGAAGAACTCGACATCAGGATTGGAGAAAGACTCTAAAAATCTTTGATATGTGGATGACAAAACCTCGCTTGCTCGAAGTAAAGAGAACTTGAAGCACTTACTAATGATGATCAAAGACTACAGCCTTCAGTATGGATTACACCTAAACATAAAGAATACAAAAATCCGCACAACTGGACCAATAAGCAGCATCATGACAACTGGGGAAAATATTGAAGTTGTCAAGGATATCATTTTACTTGGATGCACAATCATTACCCATGGTAGCAGCAGTCAAGAAAACAAAGGACACATTGCATTAGGCAGATCTGCTGCAAGAGCCCCCCCCCCTTTTTTTTATTGTGCTTTAAATGAAAGTTTACAGTTCAAGTTACTTTCTCATACCAAACTTTATACATACATTGCTATGTGACCCTAGTTGCTCTCCCTATACTGTGACAGCACACTCGTCCTTTCCACGCTGGATTTCCTGTGTCTGTTCACCAGCTCCTGTCCCTTTATGCCTTCTTATCTCGCTTCCAGACAGCAGCTGCCCATTTAGACTCAAGCTAACAAACGCGCTCTTCACAAGTATCATTTCATATCTTATAGTCCAGTCTAATCTTTGTCTGAAGAGTTGGCTTTGAGAATGGTTTAATTCTGGGCTGACAGAGTCTGGGGGCCACATCTTCCAGGGTCTCTCCAGTCTCAGTCAGACCATTAAGTCTGGTCTTTTTACTAGAATTTGAGTTCTGCACCCCATTCTTCTCCTGCTCCATCAGGTACTCTCTGTTGTGTTCCTTGTCAGTGTAGAAGCCCTTTTTAATGTTAAAAAGCAAAGATGTCACTTTAAGGACTAAGGTGCACCTGACCTAATCCATGGTGTTCTCAATTGCCTCATATGCATGTTAAAGCTGGACAATGAATAAGGAAGACAGAAGAAGAACTGATGCATTTGAATTATGGTGTTGGCAAAGAATACTGAGTATACCGTGGATTGCCAAAAGACTGAATAAATCTGTCTTGGGAGAAGTACAGCCAGAAACTCCTTAGAAGCTAGGATAGCAAAACTTCATCTCACATACTTTAAACTTTTTATTGGAAGGGACCAGTCTGTGGAAAAGGACATCATGCTTGGTAGAGAGTCAATGAAAAAGAGGAAGTCCCTCAATGAGATGGATTGATACAGTGGCTGCAACAATGGGTTCAAACATAGTAATGACTGTGGGGATGGCACAGGATCGGCCAGTGTTTCCTTCTGTTGTACATAGGGTTGCTATGTGTTGGAACCAACTTGACGGCACCTAACTATATATATATTTGCAAATAGCCTGGTATATAGTAAATATATACAGTAAGTGCAAGATAAAGAGGAGACATTACTAATATGATTTCCAAATGTTTGACTCCAGCCTAGTTTTCCCTGAAAAACTAGAGATCCGAATTTCTAACCCCCCATTGAACAGAAGAATGGACATTTTGATGACACTCAAACAAAATAAGTCTAAAACTGAACTGTTTTTCTCTCAGAGCAGCTTCTGTATTTCATTTCTGATAAGGACATGAGCATTTGGACACAAGGTTTTTAGGTTTAAAAGTTTGGAATTATCTCAATTTACCTGTTTCCTGTTGTCCTGTATCTAATTGGTAAATGCTGCTGAAATAAAAAAATATGTAGGTCTATATGTATCTAGTGACCTGACAAATGCCAAACCGCACCAGACTAAGACCACCAGCAACACACTTGCACTCAAAGTTGGGTTTATTTAGCATTCTCAGCAAGGGATGCCACCCATACTCCAGGAAAGGACAGTGGGTGGGCCTCAGTATAAGGGTGGTTGGAGGGGCTTTGTATAAGGTTGAACTTGCACTGGGACCAACTCCAGATTGGGTACTGTTAAGGAATGGGTGGCTTAGAAGCTGGGTACCATAGTATTCATTATCTTTGTTGAGGAGACATAATGAAGGAAATAAGGTTGGTGTTGTCATTGGTAAAAAGCAACAATAACCCAAAAGGAGATGTCGTTAGTCATTTTACAACTGTGGTATGACCTTGGGAGAAATATTGTTTATGTGGCCTTGTCAATGTCCCATTGAATGCTTTTTTCTTTAATTTTAATAAGAACATCACATAGTGATTATCAGTAGGACTTAGTTTCATTTTCTTACGGTACAACTTCTTTAGAACAAGGTAATTCTGTTATGGGCCTTTATTCATTTTTTTAAATGTTTCATATCACCTAATCAAGTGCTCAATAAATTATTGACTAATGTTGAATTAATGAATCATTTCATCAAACAGTGAAAAATTAAAGTGCAGAGTCAAAACATTTTGGTGGAAAGTGCTAATAAAATTTATTTATGAGACTTTTCACTATACATTTGGTTTTATGGATCCAACAATTAGTAAGACCATGTTTTCTCCAGTCACTGATAATCGAGAAGAGACCAGAGAGAGAGAAACAATTTCACTGTATTGGAGTGAATGATAACAGAACGGCTTTGCACAGATCAGAGAACTTAAGAAGCTTTTCTAGACATGTTGAAGAACTCTCCCAAACATTATTAAATTGGGACATGGAGTTTTAGAAAATTCTGTTAAGGGAAAGGGAAGATTGAATGCAGGAAGGTTAAAGTATTATATTCATGTTTTGTTTTCAATAAATAATTCTGCCTAAGAACCTCAGGGAAACTAAAAATACGTATTAAAACAATGAATTTTTTTTTTTTTTTTTGTAATCTAAAACATTGATAAGAAATGCTTAGAAAAGATCCATTGGTAATATCCAGGGTTGGCAAGGATGCAGTGAAATGAACAAAGATTGCTGGAGGAGGAGCAGATTCCTGTAACATTTCCGGAGGATGATTTGTCGATCTGCATTAAGAGTTTTAGAAACATTCAAATTTTGAGGCATGGTAACTCCCCTTGTTGGAATTTATAATAAAAAACTAATCAGCTATGTATATGAAGATTAATACATGAGGATTTTTCTTGCAAATAATTTACAATATCTAAGGGTCTAGAAACAACCAAAATATTAAACAAGATAGCAAATACATTTTGGTATAGCCATAGACTAGAACACTGCAGCCATTAGAAAACATGTTTGTGAAGAGCATTTACTGACATGGGAACATGCACATAATACTACATGATTAGCAGTGGAGTATAATTACATGCACTTTGGCATCAGGGAGACCTGAGTTCTTGTTCCATCTCCAATACTAAGTGGCTGAATAGCCTATGGTAAGTCACTTAAGTTAACTGAGCTTCAAATGGGTAAAATAATAGGTCTTGATCCACAGGGATGCTGTGAGGACCAACTGGGATGATATTTAAAGAGTGCAGTGCCTGGCATCATAGTAAGGGCTGAATAAATGATAGTTTTAATGAATAATGATGATGAGAAGGAGATAATTGCTAAGAAAGAAGAGTCTGATATTGTATGGCCTGTGTGTGTGTGTGTGTGTGTGTGTGTTTAAAATTGGGGGGAAAGATACCAAAAGTCTGGATATGTGGATTATGGTATTTTTTTTCTTTATTTTAAATGTTTATAAAGAATATATCTTTCTTTTATAGTCAGAAATCAATAGAAAATGAAGCAAAAATATATTGTCTACTTTTTTCACCCAAGTCATTATTAAGACCATGATCATTTGCTGCAGTGCTGTGGTGGGGTGGCGTTGAGCGTTGGTGACGTATCTAGGCTCTTTATCCCCACACTAAATAATCTCAAACTCTTTTTCTTCTGTCTCATAGAAATGGTTCCTCTGTCACCTCCTGCTGCTGTCAGCTGTTATCTGTATGCCTTTTATCTTGTTTAACATGTACTTGTTTGGGTAATGGCCTGAGTGTATCCCTATGTTTTGCCTGCAGAGTAAATAGTAAAGGCTTTGGGGCATCCATAGCTTTTAGATACCTTTTAAGGTGCTTTTCTGATCTTTAACTTTTACCGGATATCTAGTTCTGTAAAATTAGGTATTATTTTATTTATTGGACTATATTTATAGCACTGATTGTGTTGGAGTGGAGGCAAACATAATAGCAAATAATCCATACACTACTGTGTGCCAGGCATTTTGTTCTTGTATATATGTTAACTCATTACATCCTCACAGCAACCACATGACAAGCGACCCTTAATATTCTTATTTCAAAGATGAGTCTACTGGAGAGACTAGTTAACTTGGTCAAGGTCACAGCTAGTAAGTAGATAAGCCTTGATTTAAGCCCAGCTGGTCTGGTCCAAAGGAACCCTGGTGGCACAGTGATTAAAGCGTGTGGCCGCTAACTGAAAGGTCAGCAGTTAAAACTCACCAGCCGCTCTGCAGGAGAAAGATGTGGCAGTCTGCTTCTGTAAAGATTACAGCCTTAGAAACCTTATAGGCTAGTTCTACTCTATCCTACAGGGTAGCTATGAGTTGGAATCAATTGAAGGCAATGAGTTCGGTTTGGTTTTATGAGCCAGAATCAACTCCATGGCAGTGGGTTCGTTTTGTTTGTTTGTATGGTTTTTGGTCTGACCCAGGAGTCTGTATTCTTTGTCAACATACCCAACTGCCTTTTAGAGAGACTGGAGTGTAATATCCATGCAAGCAGATGCTATAGCTGACTCATACACCAGTGAAACTCCAGGGCCTGCCACTCTGACTGTTACAAAGTAGTAACTCAGTAAATCTTGTCTAAAGCATGTTTGACTGACCAATCAGTGAAGAAGAGGGGCATTTCCTGTTCTAAATTTCATCTGCTGTATGCAGCACTCCTGATAATAATTCTGCAGCTGCCTTTTATATCTTGGGCTCTCAGGTATCTACATTGTGGCTACTCTGTATACAGTCATTCATCTTATTAGTTGTCATGCTAGAACATTCCTGTTTGTGGTGGAAACATTACTTAGGCAGCCATCTTGGCCACTCTTTTACAAATCATGGAAACAATTAACATAAAACAGTAATATGACTCCCAAATTATTTTTCTTATTTTAGCTGCATAAAAAATACAGGATGTCCTCTCCTCATAAATGTTTGCTAACAAAACAAATGTGTTGTTTTGTCCCATTTTATTCTTAGAAGAGTCACAGCTTTGTGTTAGTGTGTGGCTACAGGTTTCAAAGCCGAGAGCATGATTTTGGCTCTTGTTTGATGTTTGCTTGACTGAATAGTTTATTATAACTACAATTTTAAAATTACTTAGAAACACAAAGCAGTCTTTGCCAGGAGTACAACTCCTTTCCATCAAACATGCCCGCATTTCAGTTGTCTTGCAACATTTTAATTAGTTTGCTTTTGGAACCAAACATGCATAAAACGCTGAAGGCAAAAGAGAGTCTCGCTCACCATAATTACTTTTTGCAAAGGATTACTTACATTATGATAATTATTCAAGTGTTTTTGTACAGGGAAATTTACATTTTAAATGGAAAATTATACCTCCATAAAAGCCACTGCAAATCAGTGGCTTTAATACAGCATTCCGATTGTCAGTACAGTGCACTGTTGATACTGACGTAGGCGCCCACATTGGTTGTTTAGGAAGACAGATTTGCTGCAACAACCTGTTAAATTTGTTTCCCCTTAATGTAGCATTCTGTTTTTGAAGGGAGTCCACACTGTATGGTTTTCGATAGTTGAAGTGGCTCAGAATTCCCCTGTGGGGGTTAGCAATACGTGATTCAGCTTATAATATTTCTCTGCACAGGATGCAGAGAGAGAGAGATTGAGCTCTATAAAAGGAAAGGAAGGAAAAAGACTCAATAAGATTTCTGTAACTACACTTTAGTCTATTGAAAACTTTATATATTACTTCTAGAGTCAGTGTGTCAGACAGATGTATTATCTTTAAAAACCAAAAACCAAATCTGTTGCCGTCGAGTCAGTTCTGACTCATAGCAACCCTATAGGGCGGTAGAACTGCCCCATAGGGTTTCCAAGGAGCGAACTGACAACCTTTTGGTTAGCAGCTGAGCTTTTAGCCACTGTACCACCAGGGCTCCATCCTATCTTCAGAGAAAAATATAATACATAGTATACATTATATGTTATTGAGTATAAATATGATTACTAACAATTATATATTTATTGAGCAGAATAGGATCAAAATGTATATTAACTCTTAAGGTTGATTTTAAGCAATAGAAATAAGCAGAAATGAAACTAAAGATCAACCCTACTCTCCTCACCCAGAGAAAAGCGCATGTAACATTAAGAGCTCTTGCTAGGAAGGTAATTAAACTCATGTCTTGGTAATACACAAGATGGAACATGATTTCTAACCTTAAACTTGTGAAGGGTTCCTTGTTACTCCCAGTTAATTACTGGTGTTGATCTACCCTTTCCCAGATGTAATCCGGAGAACTAAGTACCATACTTGTTCCACTGTCAGTAGACCCGTAGGATGACAGAGTAATTGCATTAGCAAGTCAGGACTTCTAGTGTAGGGATCCTTTTATCAAAGAAAATAAATACCCCATATCAGTTTTTCAGATGTGACATATCTCCACAAATTCTAATGGAAGGTAATTTGATGAAAGTGTTACAAAAATAACGGTAGAATCTTACATTTGGGGTGAGGGTAAAATGTAGTCTTGATTTTTTATAATGTCTCATTTAAAATTTGTCTTCAGTGAAAGCTGAAAATGAAAAAAAGATAAGTGAGAAATTGTTGTGATCTGGTGCTGGAAAAGTTACACGTAAAGCTTTGTATTAAATCAAGTACACGTGTGAAAACTCCAGGGAGACTAAAAGCAGAAATAAACTCATTCAACAGCTTGACATATCCCATTACCAGAAATGCAGAAATGGTAAAAGTTGTGCCAAAAGAGACAAAAAGTTATCAAGAGGCTAATTTTGTGATATCTGGGCCAGCTGAGGCATCTTAATGGGATTAAATGAGGAGAGCAGTTAAAGGTAATTACAGAGATATGGTTTCTCTTCTGTTTGTTTGTTCAACACAAAGAAAACATGATTTTCTAAGAACATCCATCCAGTATTTCTGAGGATCAGAAGAAAATAGCTTTTTGTATTTAGGATTGTGTAAGAATGAAGCATATTTTACCATTTATTCAAATATGTGTTGCTAAGTCCAAAACCCAAATACATCATGAAGGGGAGAATGATCATAATTTGCTAATATTTATCTCTTACATGTCTAAAACAAGAAGTAATCCACAAATAGTTTCCCACAGTTGCATCAGAGCATTGAGTTAGAAGATCAGGATTATGTTGCCATGTGTTTATAATTTGAAAAATAGCAAATATATTGAACAAATGCATCCTGGGAGACCAAAATCCAGTCCAACTCATGAATGAAACGAGTTGATAGAGCTCCTGAATAGTAGGTTGAGTCCTAAGGAGTGGCTGATATATGATCTATAAAAAAACAGCAATTTCGGAGGCAAGACCGAGAAGGCAGAGTAGTCGGATGCTTCTGGTGGTACCTCTTACAACAAAGACCTGAAAAAACAAGTGAATTGATTATATATGACAATCTAGAAGCCCTGAACATCAAAGGCAAAGTTGAGGAATCAGACTGAGTGGCTGGGGGAGGGAGAGACAGTTCAGAAGCAGCCAGGAGTTGCCAGACCTGACCTGGTGAAAGCCGTGCCTGGTGAGGGGGACAGTGGTATTCTAGACGCGTTTTCCATGTCAGGAGACACCAAGCAGCGGAGAGTCTACTCAGGCCTCCAGAGCCAGTGAAAAGCGGCGCTAAATCAGCAAAATATAAATACATGGATTTAACCTACTGTGCAGATCAAAAAACACCGCATTTGGGAAGAACCTCTCTCCCGTTTACCTGCTCCCTCCCTGCTCTGCACTGGGTCACATGCCAGCTTTAGCAACTATCAGGTTCCCTGGGCCTGAAGTAGGACCCATTACTCACCCTGAGCCATTCTCCCAGCCTTGGAGAAGGAACAAATTAACAAACAAGAGAAAATAATCTGCCAGCTGCCCTAAGCCTAGAACTCAGGGTAGGCACAGATCCTTTGCCAAGGCACAGGCATAAGGGATCCACGAACTTCGAATGCCTTTCACCCCTGCATAGACCTTTGTGGGCCCATTTCAAAAGTGTAGGCCCTCATTAGCACAGTAAAACAGCGTATATATCTGAAGCCTAACTTCACTGCATCCCTATATGGTGGAGTGGCAAGTTTGTGACATTTAACACCACTCTGCCCATTAAGCAGGGTCCTTACCTACCCATGGAAACCCTGGTGGCATAGTGGCTAAGTTCTATGGCTGCTAACCAAAAGGCCAGCAGTTTGAATCCACCAGGCCCCACTTCGAAACCGTGTGGGCAGTTCTACTCTGTCCTATAGGGTTGCTATGAGTCAGAATTGACTTGACGACAATGGGTTTGGTTTTTTGTTTTTTTTGTCCCCTACACACATCAGGGGCCTGAGGACTAGTGGTTCTACCTACATCACTTAGCCACCTGTGACAAGGGTCCAAGAATAAGTGGTGCCTCCCAGTCCTTACAGCCAACAGCATTGGATGCCCGTAGTCTGGCTGCAAAACCCAGCCACCTACGCACTCTAGGAAACAGGCACACACTTTCCTCCCAGACATTTAGGGGCAGCTTTCAGCCCCCTGCCTTGCTCAGCATGTGACCTCCTACTACAGCCAGATATCTGTGCCTACTCCAACCACCCCTGCACATCTAGGACTGTAGGTGAGAACCTTCACTACGCACTTGGTGATGGACTATCTGGACACCTGAGCTGAATCCATAAAAAAAGAATAAATGGACTCCTGGGCTCACATACCTAGTAACAGATCTAACTACCAGGTAACAGGATGTTAGAGTATAGAGGCCCAAATAATCAAACTAGCTCACATGAGCAATCTGTTTGCGAATATCAAAACAAGAAGCTAGGACACAGTAAGCAAACAAAATAAATAAATATAATAACTTATTGATGGCCCAGAAACAACAGTCAATATCAAATCACATAAAGACGCAGACCATGATGGCTTCAGCAAGCTCCCAAAACAAAGGATCAAGAAATCTTCCAGAGGAGGAGAACTTCTTGGAATTACTGGAGATAAAATACAAAAGATTAACATACAGAACTCTTCAAGAGACCATGAAGGAGATTCTTCAAAACACAGAACAAGAGAAGGAACACACAGACAAAGCAACAGAAAAACTTAGGAAGATTATAGAAGAGCACAATGACAAATTTGACAGGCTGCAAGAATCCACAGAGAGACAGCAAACAGAAATCCAGAAGATTAACAATAAAATTACAGAATTAGACAACTCAATAGAAAGTCATAGGAGCGGAATGGAGGCAATGGAAGTCAGAATTAGGGAAATTGAAGATAAAGCAATTGACACCAACTTATTTGAGGGAAAATCAGATAAAAGAATTTGAAAAAATGAAGAAAGCCTAAGAATCATGTGGGACTCTTTCAAGAGGAATAACCTACGAGTGACTGGAGTACCAGAACAGGAGGGATAACAGAAAATACAGAGAGAATTGTTGAAGATTTGTTGGCAGAAAACTTCCATGATATCATGAAAGATAAGAAGATATCTATTCAAGATGCTCACCGAACCTCAAACAAGGTAGATCCCAAAAGAAAGTCACCAAGATATATTATAATCAAACTTGCCAAAGCCAAAGATAGAGAATTTTAAGAGTAGCTAGGGATAAACGAAAAGTCATCTACAAAGGAGAGTCAATAAGACTAAGCTTGGATTACGCAGCAGAAACCATGTAGGCAAGAAGGCAATGGGATGACATATCTAAAGCCTTGAAGGAAAAATATGCCAGCCAAAAATTATATATCCCGCAAAACTCTCTCAAATATGATGGTGAAATTAGGGCATTTCCAGATAAACAGAGGTTTAGGGAATTTGCAAAAATCAAAGCAAAATTACAAGAAATACTAAAGGGAGACCTCTGGTTACAAAATCAGTAACATCAGGCAACAGCCCAAGACTAAAACACAGGACAGAGCAACTAGATATCAACCCAGATAAGGAAGTCACAAAAATAAATCAAAGCTAAAACCTCTGAAAATAGGGAAACAGGGAGGTCAGTATGTAAATGCTGACAACATTAAAACAAATAAGAGGGACTAAAAACTGTAGTCATAGATTTTTCATATGGAGAGGAAGTCAAGGTGATATAAAGAAATAAAAGATTGGTTTGAACTTAGAAAAATAGGGGTAAATATTAAGGAAACTAACAATGCTACACATCAAAATAAAAAAAACAAGGCAAATATAAAGACACAGCAAATACAAAATCAATAACAATGAAAAAGATGAAAAGAAAATACATAAAGAAAAACAACTCAGCACAGAAAATTAAGTGGAAAAAACAAACTGTCAACACACACAAAAAAGACGTCAAAATGAGAGCAATAACTCATACCTATCAATAATTACGTTGAAGGTAAATGGACTAAATACCCAATAAATAGTGGTAGAATGGATAAAAAAACATGATCCGTATCTATGCTGCCTGCAAGAGACACACCTTAGACTTAAAGATGCAAACTAAAACTCAAAGGATGGAAAAAATATATCAAGCAAACAACACTCAAAAAAGAGCAAGAGTGGCACTATTAATCTCTGATAAAATAGACTTTAAAGTAAAATCCACCACAAAGGATAAGGAAGGATGCTATATAATGATTAAAACTTCAATACACCAGGAGGACATAACTATAATAAATATTTACACACCCAACAACAAGCTCCAGAATACATAAGACAAACTCTAATAGCATTGAAAAGAGAGAGAGACAGCTTCACGGTAATAGCAGGAGACTTCAACACATCACTTTCAGTGAAGGACAGAACAACTAGAAAGAAGCTCAATAAAGACGTGGAAGATCAAAATGCCACAATCAACCAAATTGATCTCATAGATATTTACAGAACACTCCACAAAACATCTACCAAGTATACTTTCTTTTCCAATGCACATGGAACATTCTCCAGAATAGACCACATATTAGGCCATAAAGCAAGCCTTAACAGAATCCAAAGCGTGGAAATCTTTTCTGACCATAAAGCCATAAAAGTAGAAATCAATAACAGAGAAAGGAAGGAAAAAAACATCAAACACATGGAAACTGAATAAAACCTCGCTAAAAAATTACTGGGTTATTGAAGAAATTAAGGACAGAATAAAGAAATTCACAGAATCGAGTGAGAATGAAAACACATCCTACCAGAACTTTTGGGACACAGCAAAAGTAGTGCTCAGAGGTCAATTTATAGCAATGAATGCACACATCCAAAAAGAAGAAAGGGCCAAAATCAAAACATTAACCCTACAAATCAAACAAGTAGAAAGAGAGCAGAAAAAGAAGCCCTCAGGTGCCAGAAGAAAGGAAATAGTACGAATTAGGGTAGACTTAAATGAAATAGAGAATAGAAAAACAATTGAAAGGGTTAACAAGACTAAATGCTGGTTCTTTGAAAAGATCAACAAAATCGATAAACCATTCATTGGCCAAACTGACAAAAGAAAAACAAGAGAGGAAGCAAATAACCCAAATAAGACATGAGATGGGTTATATCACAACAAACCCAACTGAAATTAGAAGAATCATAACACAGTACTATGAAAAATTGTACTTCAACAAATTTGAAAACCTAGAGGAAATGGACAAACTTCTAGAAACACACTACCTACCTAAACTAACACAAACAGAGGTAGAACACTAAATAAACTTATAACAAAAGAAGAAATTGAAAACATAATTTAAAAAACTCCCAAGAACAAAAAAAGGCCCTGGCCTTGACAGTTTCACTGGAGACATCTACCAAAGTTTCAGAGAAGAGTTAACACCACTACTACTAAAGCTATTTCAGAGCATAGAAAAGGATGGAATACTCCCAAACTCATTCTATGAGGCCAGCATAAGC
Source organism: Trichechus manatus latirostris (assembly GCF_000243295.1). Taxonomy (NCBI): domain Eukaryota; kingdom Metazoa; phylum Chordata; class Mammalia; order Sirenia; family Trichechidae; genus Trichechus; species Trichechus manatus. Next base: position 17,680,353 of record NW_004443985.1, read on the forward strand.
CTGACACCAAAACCAGGTAAAGACACCACAGAAATGAAAATTATGGACCAATATCTCTCACGAACATAGATGCAAAAATCGTCAACAAAATTCTAGCCAATGGAATTCAACAATGTATCAAAAAAAATAATTCACCATGACCAAGTGAGATTCATACCAGGTATGCAGGGATGGTTCAACATTAGAAAAACAACCAATGTAATCCATCACACAAATAAAACAAAAGAACCACATGATCTTATCAGTTGATGCAGAAAAGGCATTTGACAAAGTCCAACACCCATTCGTGATAAAAACTCTCAGCAAAATATGTATAGAAGGGAAATTCCTCAGAATAATAAAGGGCGTTAATAGCCAACTGCCAACATCATCCTAATTGGAGAGAGTCTGAAAGCATACCCCTTTAGAATAGGAACCAGACAAGGATGTCCTTTATCACAACTTTTATTCAACATTGTGCTGGAGGTCCTAGCCAGAGCAATTAGGCTAGAAAAAGAAATAAAGTGCATCCAAATTGGTAAGGAAGAAGTCAAAGTATCTCTATTTGCAGATGATATCTTATATGCAGAAAACCCCAAAGAATCCACAAGAAAGCTACTGGAGCTAATAGAAGACTTCAGCAAAGTATCAGGATACAAGATAAACATACAAAAATCAGTTGGATTCCTCTACACCAACAAGGAGAACTTCGAAGTATAAATCACCTAATCAATACCATTTACAATAGCCTTCAAGAAGATAAAATACTTAGGAATAAATCTAACCAGAGACATAAAATACCTATACAAAGAAAATTACAGGACACTACTGCAAGAAACCAAAAGAGACCTACACAAGTGGAAAAACATACCTTGCTCATGGATAGGAAGATTCAACATTGTGAAAAGGTCTATTCTACCCAAAGTGATCTACAGATGCAATGCAATCCCGATCCAAATTCCAACGACATTTTTTAAGGAGACAGAGAAACAAATGACTGAGTTCATGTGGAAAGGAAAGAGGCCCTGGATAAGTAAAGCATTACTGAAGAAGAAGAACAAAATGGGAGGCCTTACACTACCTGATTTTAGAAACTATTATTCTGCCACGGTAGTCGAAACAGCCTGGTACTGGTACAACAACAGATACATAG
>NW_004443985.1:17682144-17693524 GCF_000243295.1 Trichechus manatus latirostris
GACTGGAACACTTATACACTGCTGGTGAGAATGTAAAATGGTACAACCACTTTGGAAATCAATTTGGCAGTTCCTTAAAAAGCTAGAAATAGAAGTACCATATGATCCATCAATCCCACTCCTTGGAATATATCCTAGAGGAGTAAGGGCTGTCACACAAATGGATATATTCACACCCGTGTGCATTGTAGAACTGTTCACTATAGCAAAAACATGGAAACAACTTAGGTGCCCATCAATGGACAAATGAATCAACTAATTATGGTATATTCACACAATGAAATACTACGCAATGATAAAGAACAATGATGAATCTGTGAAACACCTCATAACATGGATGAATCTGGAAGGTATTATGCTGAGTGAATTTAGTCGTTCACCAAAGGACAAATATTGTATAAAACCACTATTATAAGAACTCAAGAAATGGTTTAAACACAGAAGAAAACTTTCTTTGATGGTTATGAGGGTGGGGAGGGAGGGAGAGGGGTATTCACTAACTAGATAGTAGATAAGAATTATCTTAGGTGAAGGGAAGGACAACACACAGTATAGGGGAAGTTAGCACAACTGGACTAAACCAAAAGCTAAGAAGTTTCCTGAATACAACCAAACACTTTGAGGGACAGAGTAGCAGGGAGAGTGGTCTGGGGACCGTGGTTTTAGGGGATATCTCGGTCAATTGGCATAACAAAGTTTATTAAGTAAATGTTCTGCATTCCACTTTGGTGAGTGGCATCTGGGGTCTTAAAAGCTTGCAAGTGGCCATCTAAGATGCATCAATTGGTCCCAACTCACCTAGAGCAAAGGATAATTAAGAGCACCAAAGACACAAGGAAAATATTAGCCCAAGAGACTTAAAGGGCCACATAGACCAGAGACTCCATCAGCCTGAGGCCAGAAGAACTAGATGGTGCCTGGCTACCACCAATGATTGCCCTAACAGGGAACACACAAGAGAGTCCCTGACAGAGCAGGAGAAAAGTGGGTGCCGAACTCAAATTCTAGTAAAAACATGAGACTTAATGGTCTGACTGAGAGTGGAGGGACCTCAGAAGACACGGCCCCCAGACTCTCTGTTAGCCCAGAACTGAAACCATTCCTGAAGCCAACTCTTCAAAGATTAGACTGGACTATGGGACATAAAATGATATTTGTGAAGATAGTGCTTCTTAGCTCAAGTAGATACATGAGTCTAAATGGGCAACTCCTGTCCAGAGGAGAGATGAGAAGGCAGAGAGTGTCAGGAGCCGGTTGAATGGACATGGGAAATCCGAGTTGGAAAGGAGGAATGTGCTGTCACATTATAGGGAAAGCAGCTAGGGTCACATAGCAATGTGTCTATAAATTTTTGTATGAGAAACTGACTTGAACTGTAAACTTTCACTTAAAGCACAATAAAAAACAAAACAACAATTTCATGTGATTCATCTGAATAGCAATTGTGTTTTGTAAGTGCTGTGGCACAGCTGTTAGCTTCAACACTATTAATTACTACACTGTTAATGATCTATTGTGTAACAAACTACCAGAAAATTTTGAAGCTTAAATCAATGAACACTTATTATATCACAGTTTCTATGGGCCAGCAATCAAAAGTGGCTAAACTGGGTAGTTCAGTGACCTTATTGTGGCCAGAGTTACTAATTCATGGTTTCAGGTTAGGCAGTAATTATCTGTGAGGCCTTGAGTAAGAAGCTTAACCTCTCTAGAGCGCAGTATTCCTTATCTCTACAATGGAGGTACCTGTAAGGTTTTGTTTAATAGTAAATATATATATATATGATTATGAGTAAGAGTGATAAGTGGAATTAAAAGTACAGAATTAAGAGAGTTTATATTTTCCTTATATTTGGTTCAGTCCTACATGGCAGTGACAAAATATCTCATATCGTCCTGTCCCCCTGCCATTTTTTTTTTAATGTTTTGATCTAGCCCAGAAAATTCTCCAGGCAAACAAATCAGTCACTGTGTTTCATTTGGTCAGTGTGACCACTGAGGAAGAAAGCTGGCATATACCAATGATAGTCCCAAATATTTTCTGTTGGTTGCTATCTTATCATATCCAATGGGCAGGCTATTGAAGCCGGTAAACCTGAGTTCTCGGAGGCTGTATATCCAGAGCAAATACACTTTAAAACTGAAAGCTCCAATTTTAGGTATTAACATAAAGCAAATGTTATGTTTTGCTTCTTCATAGATTTTACACTTTTCTAGTGTGTGTGTGTGAATAATTTTATAGAACTGAGGTTGGTCGTACAGGAAACATTTATAGTAATACTGGAGACCTTAAGATAGCACTCATGTGCCATTTAGCTGCACTTCCCAGGAAGACTTTGTTAAGTGTTAATTTTCCAATTTGTGTTCTCTGGTTGGTTAAACTCACAGTGATCCTTCTAGAGATATAATTAATGGGGACTGCCTTGTATTCATAAAGAAATAATCGGAGAAGATATATGGAAATTCTTTTTTTTTTTTTACTAATATCCAGCACCATCTGGAGACAAAAGCAAAGACTGATCATAAATATGTGTCAGATCACAGACAAAACCACTAACCTCAGGGGAAATTTAGCAAGAGCTTAAATTACACCAGGAGAGAATCACGTCCTAATCTGTGTTTGCCTATGATAGCATAGTTCCTGGGTTTATTTCCCCTATGCTTCTAGGAAAAAAACAAAGCAAAGCAAAAATATGTACCACATCATATACTATAATATTGGCCCCAACTCAAATCCTGGGTTTTGATCATGTTAATAACAACAAATATTTGTTTAGTACTAACGCTTTGAAAGCTGCCTGGCTCAGGAATGTAGATACACACCTATGGAACAGACTCTGCTCTCAGGGAACTCAGAGTCTAGAGCCAAGAAATACTAATTAAAAGAGCAACAAAGAAGTGAATGTGGTTCCAAATAACTTTAGGACATCTTACCACTGGAAATGGTAAAATAACAAAGGAAAAAAAAGTAGTTTGAATCTTTTTCTATCTGAAAAAGAATATTTGAAAACATTTTACATTGTTTCCTATTTGTGAGTTCTATAGCATTGCCATTATTAATATCTGACATGTCTGATTCTTCTCTTTGGCTGTATCAACTATTTCTAGGTCTCCTGAACTACTACATGGGAAGAGAATTGGAGGGACAGTTTGCTCATCATTAAGCAGCCTCGACTCTGCTTATTTCTTTAAGGGTGTACAGAGCTATTGACTGGCCTTTTAGTTACACTTATAAACAGAAAACCCCTCACCCAGCCTCCAATTACTTTTTTTATTTTTACTTTTTTCAATTTTTTACCTTCTATCTCCTGACTGCTTATTTGCGTTTCTTACTTGAAAGCCAAAAGCAGCCAGTGTGTAAAGGAACTTTATTAGTGTGAGGAGAATGAAGGTGATTACAACTATCTCCACCCAGACTACCACCACAATATTTGCACTTTAACTCTTTTAAATGACTTTTTTAATTGAAGTAGAACGTATGTACACAAAAGCACACAAATCGTAAGTGTACAGTTCAATGGATTTTCACAAAGCAAGCACATCTGTCTAACCACTGCTGAATCGAGAAATAGAATATTACCAGCATTCCCCTAAAACCTCCACAGTGCTCAAGTCGATTCTGACTCATGGCAGCCCTATGTTTTTCAGAGTAGAACTGTGGTCCTTATGGTTTTCGATGGCTGATTTTTCCAGAGTAGGTCATCAGGCCTTTCTTCTGCGGCATCTCTGGGTGGAATTGAACCACCAACCTTTCAGTTAGCAGCCTAACATTTTAACCATTTGCACCACCGAGGGACTCCCCTCCCACCAGTTGTTAATCCCTTCTAATAATAATCATAGACTGTCGTTGTTGTTATGTGCCATGTAGTAGATTCTGACTCATAGATTGGCTCTAACCATTTTTGAGTTGTATATAAATGCGATCATGCACCATGTACTCTTTTTTGTCTGGCTAATTTTGTACAATTTTATGTTTGAGTGATTCATCAAAGTTGTTGCATGTATCAGTGTTTCATTCTTTCTCAATGCTAAATAGTTTTCTATTACAGAAATATACCAAAATGCATTTGTCTCTTCCACTGTTGATGGAAAGTTTGGGGTTATTATAAATAATACAGCTATGAACAATTAATACATGTTTTTGGTGCTCCTTTTTTGAGTATAAATATGTCTTTTCTGCTTCTCTATATATTAAATGTTTTGTACTCTGTGCTATAGACTAGATATATTTTATTGATCTATATTCCAGACCATTCATCCTGTCTTCAGCTGTGTCCTGTCTATGATGTTATTAATTTTAATTATTGTATTTTTAAATTCGAAATTTCCATTTGATCCTTTTCTTGTTTTCTGTTAAAATTTTCCATCTTGCCATGTATTTGCTTAAAGATACTAATCACAGTTATTTTAAAATTTCATTTGTTAAGTCCAGTATTTGTGTCACCTGCAGATATGTTTCTATTGTCTGTTTTTGCTCCTGGTCGTATTTCTTAATATGACTAAGGATTTTCGTTTTACGGCCAGCCTTGTGTCTGAAAAGTTTTTGAGGAAATTATACTTTCATCTTGAAGACCACAGGTTGGTATATCACCTGAATCCAACCAAGTATTGAGCTGACTTTATGGGAGTTTTTATTCTTAATAAGGTTCAGTCTACCTCTGGCTTCTCCACCCACCCACCCCACCCCAACTCCCTCATTGTGAGGCCCTCCAAGCATCTCGATTACAGCCTACAGTGTTTACTAGGGCCATTTCTCCATTTTGCAAGTCACAAGTAGAAATTTTTGTAGAACATGTGATACATGGCTCTTTTCACAATCATTTGACCTTATTTTTTCCATCCTGTAGAGATTTTTATCTGTTCATGTGTGTTCTTTGAGGTTTATATTCATGTATCTACTCTAAGACATACACAAACTCATATTCACATACATGTACATGCACATTAATTTTGAAAATATCAGAAGTGAAGACTGGAATGGGACCCCAGTGGGTTTATTTGTGCAATCATTAGTTAGAATGATTGGGAAGTGAATACAATTGGCAGTTCTGATTATAGACTTGTGGTGTACGTTATGGATATGATCCTGTTCAAGAAAGCCTGGGGTATATATTTAAACTGAAAGCCTCAAACGCATCTTAACTATACTTACAGCTCCTCGTTTATATCAGCAGTTACGGAGAAAGAACATAATGCCAGTACCTTAGCTTTGTAATGTCAGTGTGATTTTTTTGTATTTCCTGCACATTGTTTGTTTTTAAAATTAAAGGCAGGATTTAGGGGTGATGCTAGGTGTTTAGGGATGTTTTTCAACTCATTAAAGTCAGTAACAGAATTCTATCTAAAGTCCTAGTATATAAATTATGATTTCAACAAATCCATTGAGGTAAGAACTGTACTACTCAATATGGAGCACCTACAAAGGTGTAAGGCTCTATTTCTGCTACTGAAACTCTAAATAAGGTTTGTAAAATGTGCTCCAGGGAGGCAAGTTCCAAAGGAAGGGGAAAAAAGAATACTTGTTGAAACCTCTCTAGTTTCCCTCAATTAAAAAACATTCTTATTTTTATATAATTTAAAGCTTACAGATAATTTGCAAGACTAATACAAGGAACTCTAATATATTCTTTGACCATATTCACTAATTATTTACATTTTGCCATTTGCTTTATTGTTATCCCACCCTACTCCATTCATCCCTCCTTTACTCCCCCTGTATTTTTTAGCCATTTGAGAGTTGTCAGAAATATTTTGCCCGTTTATCCCTAAATACTTTAGTGTGTGTTTCCTAAAAACAAGGGCATTCTCTTACCACAGACCAGCTATCAAAATCAGCACAGTTCATACTTAAATTTTGTCAATCATTCAAATTACAGGTAGTCCCTGACTTACAACCTATTTGAGTTACCATAAACTGTACTTATGACTGTCCTTTTTTTTGTACATCTTATCACTAGTAATACGTACTACATGCAACGTTGTAGCACATAATTTGCTGACGTTATTATTCACATGCCAACCCCCAAGGACAAATAAAAATTTAATTTATAAAGTTACTGATAATAAAAGGCAATGATAATGAAAACTGAAAAAAAAAAATGAGGTATTCGACTTACGTCAGAGGCAACTTAACAATAGAGTCATTGGAATGGAACCCGCTTGTCAATTGGGAACTCTATCTCTAGTCCAATTATTCTTTATAGCTATTCCCCACCTCCACCACCCCAATCCAGAATCCAGTCTAGGACCGTGCATTGCATTTAGTTGTCATGTTTCTTTAGTCTTTTAATATGAAACAGTTCTCCAGTTTTCCTTTGGCTTTCTTAACATTTTTGAAGAGTGCAGACCAGTTATTCAGGAGAAAGTTCTCAATTTGTATTTCTGATATTGTATTTTTTAAATTTATCTGTTTACTTGGTTACTTTCTGTACGCCCACTGAGATTATGTCTAGGAAATGTATCTGTCTTTTTCACTTCTGTTTCCCTATCATTAGGGCAGTGCTTTGGTCCATAGAACCAATAAATGAAAGAGTGCTTCTGTGCACACACTTATGCTTTCTTCTTGTTGTTAGCTGTCCTCAAGTCGATTCCGACTCATGGCAAACCCCATGTGTACAGAGTAGAGCTGCTCTATAGGGTTTTCAAGGCTGTGACCTTTTACAAGCAGATCACCAACCTGTCTTCCAAGGTGCCTCTGGGTGGGTTTGAACCACCAACCTTTCAGCTAGCAGTCAAGCACTTAACTTTTTGTGCTACCCAAGGACTTCATACTTTATGCATATTATTTTTTTCATCCTTGCTATAATTTTGAAATCCAATTATTGTTTAGCCCATTTTGCAGAGAAGGAAAATTAGGATCAGCTTACTAATCACCAACGTTACACAAGCTATTAAATTACAAACCAGATTGGAAACCACATCTCTCTATGTCAAAAATCTCTTCTCTCTTCTTAACACCATGATAGCTCTCTTTGAGTACAGATGTTTTCATCTTCTAGGCATACTACAACCTCTATTCTCGTGTCAACTTTGGAATTTATTATGCTGGCGATCTGCTATGGGATAACTGTAGCTGAATGTGATGAAGTAAGCGCTAATGTATTAGTTTTACATGCTAAATATATGTGTACGATGATCTTCCTAAATTCACTAGCATGTAAGGATGTTTCACAGTCGCATATTCCTAGTCTCCGAATACAGTCTATAACAAGAATAGAAACCGCTTTTGAACATTAAACAAGGTATTTGTTGCTTCAACATCTTTGAAATTAGAGATCCTTCTCATTTCCTTTTTTTAAAGGACCAACTGTGGAGCAAGTATTTAAGAAGTAGTCTCTGAAGCTTATGGGGAGTCTCAGGAATTTTTTTTTTGTACTTGTGGAAAGATTTTTACTTTGTTGTACATACAGTGATGCTGACTCAAGTTTTTCATGAGTAAAGGAGGTGCAGAAAGAGATAGAAAATTATATTTCGTAATTGGAAGAATTTAAAATCACTAACCTTGATCTTTTTTTGGTTCTGGCTAATGATATTTAGGTCATTCTTTGCTCAGGAGTATAAATTTATTTGATGACCAAGTAGACTATTGTACAAAATGGAATTAAAAGAGTTAAATAGTGATGGCAGTGAAGACTAGCATTTATTGACCATTTATTATATTCTGGACACTGCATTGAACCCTTTACCTACATCTAATAGAGTATGGTTTATTTATTTAAAATATTTCAGATAATATTTGGTCCCTTTTGTATTAATGCCTTCCTGATATTTTGTACCCAGAATAATATGTACTTCATATAACATTAGTATTAAAGCCACTTTAAAATTGTTCTACGCTGAATGCATCCTTTTCTTTTCATCAGCATTACCGTTGCCATAACCATCATTTTGATTTAGTTGCTCTTTTTTTAAATTTTATTTATTTTTCTGTTGCTATTGAGAATATACACAGCAAAATATACACCAATTCAACAGTGTCTACATGCACAATTCAGTGACATTGATTGCATTCTTCAGGTCATGCAACCATTCTCGCCCTCCTTTTCTAAGTTACTCCTCCTGCATTTACATAAACTCACTGCCCTTAAGATTCCTATCTAATCTTTCAAGTTTCTGATGTAAATTTGATTCCATATAGATAGTTCTTAAAAGAGCAGAATGCTCAAGGCAGACATTCTTTACTAGCTACGCTAAATGATTGTTTGGTTTTAAGAAGACTTCAGGGGATGCTTTTTGGTTTAAGGTTTAAAAATTATCTCAAGGCAGTAGTTCCAGGGGTTCATCCAGCCTCCATGGCTCCAGAAAGTCTGCAGTCCATGAGAATTTGAAATTCTGTTCTGCATTTCCCCCCTTTTGATCAGGATTCCTCTATAGAATCCTTGATCAAAATGTTCAGTAATGGTAGCCAGGCACCCACCAGTTACGGATTCATGGCAAAGGTGTTCAGTGCTACTGTTCTACTTACTACCTAGTTTGTTGCATAGTGCCTGGGGGCTTAAAAGCTTGCAAGTGGGCCATCCAAGGCACAATAATTGTCTTTATTCATCTGGAGAAACAGAGTAAGGAGAGTCAGGAATAGGAGGGAGATATGGGATATGTAGGTAATTTAGTTACTTTTAAAGTACATCCATGGAAACCTTGGCACACATACATTTTTAATTACCAAAGAGAAGAATTACATAAAGCTATAAAAGGAAATCTCTTGCATTTCTCTCTTTTCGGACTTAAAGTCAAATGGAAGGGAAATTGTTAGACTACCATGGGAAACATGTTATAGAACAAAATGTTTTTAGAAGTAGAGTTCAGTGCTATGATTGGCATACATTTTCAGAATGCAGATTCAGGCTATAAAGTTCTATATAAGTGATAATTCTGTTCAGAATTAGGATATTAATTTTGGTAAGGACAGGGGATATTGGGTAGAGGAATAGATATGAACTCTTTTCCCTCCCTATCCTTAACTACTTTTCCCTAAACTTTAATGCCTACATAGTTGATTATGATCAGAAATACTGGATTAAGTACTGCTCCCCCTCCTCCCCTCCTCCTGATCTCTGCCTCCACCCTACCTCCAAACACACCTGCACACAGGACCAATGCCACATAAGGATGAAAGATGATGGTGACCTTGTATACAGATGATAAACTACTTCTCCCAAATGATCACTGTAGCATAGTTATAAATGGCACACCCAGCTTGCTCCAGGTTTATGATCCAGAAAAGCAACTGAACATTTTTAAGTCTTTACAGACAAATCCTATTGAACTTCTTGGGAAGTATCATTGTGGCCATTTTATTTTTTTAACATGAGAATACTTGAAAAAGATAATTGCTGGGAGAAAGAAATTACTATTTAACAAAGAGTTCACTAAAGAATATGTCATAAAAAATTAGTTGTAAGAGATGATCATGGGAAAAGTATTCTGTGTTTGAATAATTATGGAAATAATTACTCATTACTCTGAGTTGGAATCAACTTGACAGCACACAACACAACATTCCATTACTGTATCACCTAACACATTAGAATAATAGTGACTCTAAGATGCCTTGCAGCGCTGAAATTGATTTAACGTTGTTGAATGCAACATTTTCCAAGCATGTACTAATATTTCTTCATCAGGAAATATGATTTTAAAACCACAGAAGTTATGAGAGTATGTGTTAGGCAGAGAAGTTATAAAGCAGAAAAAGAAAATGGTAATCTGGTACAAAGAAATACATTTCCACAAAGGACTGGACACCTTGCCAGTTATCTTAGTTATACAGAGCTGCTATAACAAAAATACAAGTGGATGGCTTTAACAAACAGAAATTTATTTTCTCACAGTGTGGGAGGCTGGAAGTCCATAGTCAGGGTGCTCTCTCTACGGAAAGGCTTTCTCTGTCTATTGCCTCTGGGGGATGGTCCTTGTCTCTTTTTCAGCTTCTGCTCTGTGGTTCCTTGGTGATCTTCTTGTGGAGTGGCAATTGTCTTCCCCCACCTATGCTTGCTTCTCTGTGCCTAACCTGCTCGTTTTATATCTTGAAGGTGGTGGGTTTAAGACACATCTTACACTGATATAGCCTTATTAACATAGTAAGGAAACCCTGTTATGTAAGTATAGAATTCAGGATTTATAACATATTTTTAGGGGACACAATTCAATCCATAATACCAGGTAACAACACTGACCATCATCCAGCATGAATATTGTATCAAAATTCTCTTCTGCAACTTAAATTGCTGTATTCCATCTGAAAGAAGACAATACTTCCAAGTTGTTTGTTCTTAAAAAAGACATGAAGGACCCAATTTCCTCTAGTAAGTGTTTCATATCCAAGCCAAGCCTCTTTTTGAACATCACATTCCTATTTCTAACTTCCTACTTGATTACTATGGTGCTTTGCAAACTCCTCGAAGTCAACATTTCCAAAATTAAACTCATATTAACCTGTTGCAGTGGCGACAGTTGTCGGGGCGGCGGAGACAATAACCAATGCCACAATTCTTACAGAGAAGTGGGGCCAGGAGGGTGACTCTGAGGAGTCGAACCCCAGCTTCAGTCCCAGGAATTTATTTTATAGTCAGTACAGCAAGCAGTGAAGCAAATAACAGAACAATGGGCTTTGGGTGAGTAACAGTAAGTTTCGGGCAAGGGAGAAGGAATTCAGGTAAACAAGCCAATCAGTAACAGGACAATAGGTTTGGGAAAACAAGTCGTGCCTAATCTCTTTCTCATCGCTGACTAGTCTCCAACATGTCGTATACAGCATAGAGGCCTGTGTGGGCTGCAGTTGTCAATAGTGCAGCCATGTTTAAATGGCATATATCCCCCCATCTCCCCCCTTTTGTTTAGTTCATGGAATAAGAATCAAGAGGGTTTCCACTGGTCCAACAAGTGTCTGGCAGGACAAAGTAAAATTTTCTCTACGAGATAAAATCCAAGATTATCTCAGCTACTGTCTCCACACCTCAGGGCCTGGTGTCTTAGTGAGTCCTTGTGAGCCCAGCTTCAGCTGGGGGCACACTCCATATGTTTAAGGAGGAGAAGTAGCATAGCTATGAGTAACACCTGGACTTAGTTGCTCCTAGATGGCAGCCATTGCAGGCTCTTTAAACTCACGGTGCTGGTTTTCCACCGGATACCATCTGGTTCTTCACCAGGTTACTAAGCAAGAGCATTGCTCTTATCAGACGCAAAGTTGGAGCAGGGGACTCAATGTGCCTTTCAGGTGTGTAAGACAATGGAGGATGATCTTATGAGGATAATATAATCCTCTGCACTAGTAATATCCTGATTGTTGGACCTATGGGTTTCCTCTGACTCTCATTTTTTCAGGTAAACACTAACTTTTAACATCCACTGAAATTATTATTCTTAAAGGCTTAAAGATTTA
>NW_004443985.1:17697383-17700341 GCF_000243295.1 Trichechus manatus latirostris
GTAAACTGACAGAGCACGCCTGTAAGACTATGAGGAGTATTTAATAGGAGAAGGTAAACAGGATGATTTATCTGTAAACGAGTCAAAAATTTCTCTTTAATGGCTTGGTTAACAAGTGTTAATTCATGGCGTGCCTGGGGAGAGAGTGTTCTCATAGAGGTTAGAGCAGGGTCACCCTTAAGGGTCTCAAATAATTTGGTCAGCTGAGAAGCTGTTATACAGAGTGAAGGTCGCAGCCAATTAATATGACCAAGGATTTTCTGGAGGTCATTTAGATTTAATGTCTTGGGAATTATAATTTTTGGTGTTTTAGGGTTAATGATATGGGTGTCAAGATAGTATCCCAAATACTGCCACGGGCTGAAAGACTGAACCTTTTCAGGGGCTATTTGTAAGCCAAACCTTTGTAACATTTGTTGAACAGAGACAAGAAGAGAATCAAGTTCTTCTGGTTTGGGATGGGCTAGGAGAATGTCGTCCATATAGTGATATATAAGACAGGAGGGAAAGGCTCTTCGGACTGCTTTGAGAGCCTTATCAACATAATATTGACAGATAGTTGGGCTGTTGACCATGCCTTGTGGGAGAACAGTCCACTCATAGCGTTGCATAGGACAGCAATTATTCACAGAAGGAACTGAGAAGGCAAATTTAGCACAATCATCAGGATGGAGTGGGATGGTAAGAAAACAATCTTTAAAATCAATAATGATAATGTGATATGTTTGAGGAATACAGACCGGATTGGGAACTCCTGGCTGAAGAGGTCCCATAGGGACAAGACTCTGATTAACAGCTCGTAAGTCATGTAGGAGTCTCCATTTTTTGGATTTTTTAGGGATACAAAAAATAGGTGTGTTCCAAGGGCTGCAGGAAGGCTGGATGTGTCCGGCCTCTAACTGTTCTTGGACGAGTCTTTTAAGGTGTTCTAATTTTTCTTCTTTAATGGCCCACTGCTCAACCCAAACAGGAGGGCCAGGTATCCAGGTTAATTTTAAAAGAGGGTCTGTATGAGCAATGGCCCCTACGAAAAATCCTGAGGGGCGCCAATTTGAACATTCCACTGGGAGAGTAAATCTCGTCCCCATAATATAGTAAGCAGAGGAAGGATAAAGGGACAGATAGAAGCGGGCTGTCCATCAGGGCTATAGCAAACAATGGGAAGTGTACTTTGGAAAGGACACTGTGCTCCTCCAAATCCTGTGAGGGCCTCGGCAGTCTGTCTCTTGGGCCAAGAAGAGGGCCAGGAGTCTGAGGAGAAAATGGTTACATCTGCTCCAGAGTCTACAAGCCCTTTAAACATCCGATCATTAACTTGAACAGTAAGATATGGTCGGCAAGATTGTAACTTAGTAACCCAAAAAGCGTCAGTACTGCCAAAACCCCCAGCCCATCTTGGGGTAGTGCGAGCGGAGGGGACTACAAAGGGAAGTAAAATTAACTGTGCTATCTTATCAGAGGGAGTAATGTTCCAATAAGAGAGACTGGAAACCATAATTTTAATTTGACCTTCGTAATCAGACTCTATTACACCAGGATGAACAGTCAGACCTTGAGACGTAATACTAGAGCGACCCATTAGGAGTCCTAAATATCCTCAAGGCAGGGGTCCCCAAACCTGTATTGCTATAAGAAAAACTTTTCCTGCCTCATCTATTATAGCCCCTTCTGCTAAGGGTGAATCTAGACCTGCACTCCCTTCCCTGGCTGTCTTTAAATCATTGACTCGCAAACGTTGCTGTTTGGAGTCTATTCTGTGGTCTCTACACTCCACACTCGGGGGCTCTCTGGATTTTTCGGGGCACGAGGGCTCTCGCCCCTCCTCCCGTTTCCCGACTTAAAGTTGTTCTGATTGTTGTTAGGTTGGTTTTTGCACTGGTTAGCCCAGTGAAAGCCTTTGCCACAGCGGGGACACTTTCGGTTTGGGAACTTAGCATGACTATTTTTACCCTTAGAACTGTGGCAGTTTTTTAAGAAATGTCCTGGTTTGCCACATCCGTAGCAGGTGACAGTGGCAGTGGATGGACGGAGAGCTGCTGCTAATATCTGTGCCTTATGAGTTTCTGTGCCAACATTTTGACATGCCTTAATCATATCAGCTAGAGTGGGATTTTGTCCCCTTAGAGGAGCTAAAACAGCCCGACAGTCAGCATTAGCATTTTCATAGGCAAGTTGGAGACAAAGAATTTCAGCTGCTTGTTGATTATCTACTTGTCGGGAAATGGCCATTTGGAGGTGGTTGATAAAATCAATGTAAGGCTCATTCGCCACTTGACGAATAGTGGCAAATGAGCCAGTGGGCGTCTTGGAATCAGGGATTTTACGCCAGGCTTTGGTGGCAGCATCAGAGGCTTGAGTGAATGCTCGTCTGTCCATCTGGGCTTGGGCCTGAGGAGAGGACTAGGGCCCGCTACCTATTAGCATGTCAACACCGATAGGAATGTTATGGTTTAGATTACCCATCGCACAAAGGCGACAACGTTTTTGATACTCTTGGCTCCATACACTAAACTGAGCAGGGGTTAAAATTGTTCGCATCAAAACATTCCAATCCCAGGGGGTCATTTCTATAGTCTTTCCCAAGGCCTCTACTGTTGCCCTTGTAAAGGAGCTTTGTAAACCGTTCTCTACCATGCTTTTACGGAGCTCCTTTAGAGAGTGAAAGGGAAGGCCATCATGACGAGGTGGCCTGGCTCCCCGGATGATAGGAAAAGCAGAAAGCCCTTCCTTCTCACAGCCCTCTTGCAAGCACCTCTCTATAACAGACTCATGTTGTGAGGAAGCAGTCTCAGGAGGTGCAGAGGGAGGAGGAGGAGGACCAGAGTCAGTTTCTTTATTAGAGGAGGGAGCCGAGGGAGCTGCTTGTAGGGGTTGCAGGGCAAGGCGGCAGTGATGCCACGCAATAAGAACTGAAGCAGGGATGTTCATGTCACGAATGATGTTACCGATACATTCCCA
>NW_004443985.1:17701082-17703765 GCF_000243295.1 Trichechus manatus latirostris
ATCGCTGACAAGTCTCCAACATGTTGTATACAGCATAGAGGCCCATGTGGGCTGCAGTTGTCAACAGTGCAGCCATGTTTAAATGGCATATATCCCCACATTAACCCTTCACTACAAACACTGTCCCACAGTGATGCCCTGTCAGTGGGTGGCCCACTGTCCTCCCTGCTGTGTAAGCCCAGAACCCAGGGTTTACCATCTACCCCTCCTGCCCACCCCACACACAAATACCATTCAATCCCTCACCTATTGATCTGACTCCTGAAATTCCTCCTGAAATCTGTCACCAGGATTCTTTTTGTTTTTTTTTTACTTGTGCTTTAAGTGAAAGTTTACAATTCAAGTTAGTTTCTCATACTAAAATTTATACACACATGGTTATGTGACCCTAGTCAAGGATATAATTATCTCTTCCCAGCAACAGCCTCTAAAACATATTCTGCCTGTTTCTACTTTCCTTCCCTCTTGTGTCCCAAAATCTACTCCCCACACTTCAGGGAGAAGGCTCTTTAAAAGATACTGATATGACCATGTCTTTCCGCTGCTTTACATTGTTCAGTGTCTTTTAGTTCTTTCCCTTTAGTCACATCAATCTTTTTTTTCAATTTCACAGGCTCCGTAGTCCTTTTTGAAACTCTGGTGGCATAGTGGTTAAGAGCTATGGCTGCTAAGCAAAAGGTCGGCAGTTCGAATCCACCAGATGCTCCTTGGAAACTCTATGGAGCAGTTCTATTCTGTCCTATAGGGTCACTGTGAGTTGGAATCGACTCGAAGGCAATGGGTTTTTGGTTTTTATAGTCGTTTCAGAGCCCTGGTGGTGCAGTGGTTTAGAGCTTGGCTGCTAACCGAAAGATCGACATTTCGAATCCACCAGCTGCTCCTTGGAAACCCTATGGGGCAGTTATACTCTGTCCTGTATGGGCGCTATGAATCGGAATCACCTGGAAGGCAACAGGTTTCTTTTTTTTTTTTTTTTTTCTTACAGTCCTTTCATGGAAGAAAGATGTGGCAGCCCACTTCCATAAAGATTACAGCCTTGAAAACTCTATGGGTCAGTGCTACTTTGTTCTATAAGATCACTATGAGTTTGAATCGATTCTATAGCAATGGGCTTGTTTTTGTTTGTTTTTTAAAAAGCCCTTTCAAAAAGCCCTGGTGGTGCAGTGGTTAAAGTGCTCAACCACTAACCAGTCAGCGGTTTGAACCTACCAGCCGTTCTACAGGAGAAAAATGTAAAAGTCTGCTTCCTTAAAGATTACAGCCTTAGAAACCCTGTGGGGAATTCTACTCTGTCCTATAGGGTCACTATGAGTTGGAGTCAACTCGACAGCAATGGGTATGGCCCTTTCATCTCAGTGCTCTGCAAAATGTTCCTTTTCTTTTCAGGATTGCTCCATACCTGGTCTGTCACCCTTTCCCCCATTAATTGGTTTTTATACATCTTCAGAACTGATGTCTCCAAGAAGGCCTTCCCTGAATGCCCAGAGGCTGTTGGAAGCAATCACAGTACTTTATATTTCTACATTGTAGTACTTATCACAATTTTAATCTAATACTTAATTGGTTAATTAGTTATTGAATATTTGTTGATCTCCCTAGAATTAAAGGACAGGGATAAAGATTTTTTCATCATAAATCCATAAGGCTTAGCATAAAAACCATTGCCATTGAGCTGATTCCGACTCATAGCAACCCTGTAGGACAGAGCAGAACTGCTTCATAGGGTTTTACAAGGAGCGGCTGGTGGATTTGAACTGCTAACCTTTTGGTTAGCAGCCAGCTCGCTGTAGCTCTTAACCACTGTGCCACCAAGGCTCCTCTGGTACATAGTAGGTGTTCAGTATATAATGAATGACTAGAATCATGGCTGGCTAGCTGACTGGCTGCCTGGATGGATGGATGGATGGATGGATAAATGTGTGAATACATTTAAAAATTAATGTACATGTGCATGAGACCTCATTCTATGAAAATATGGACATACTTGGACTCTAAGAAATGAACTAAGTATTTGTTACTTTTATTAGTCAACAGTAATTTCAAAGATGGGCTTTTTTCACTTCACTTTGTCTTACTGCAGAAATGTAATCTTCCTAGACTTTACAACAGTAAGTTAAAATATTCCACTCTTTCACTATTTTCCATTTTAATTGGCTTGTATCCTAGTGTAGGAGAAGTTACCTTTTGTTGCTATCACATGCTTTGACATTGCATACCACAATGAATTGGGGATAGCTTTTTGTTTGTTGGTTGGTTGATTTTTCATAATTACTAATGGACTGGAGGCTCTAATCCACTCCATTACAAATACTAGGGAAACAGTTTTCCATCAGGTTAAATACAGCAATATAATAAAATAATGTATGTTGTCCCACTTTAGTAATTTTAAATATTCAGTGGCATAGTAGTTAAGAGCTATGGCTGCTAACCAAAAGGTCAGCAGTTCAAATCCACCAGGTGCTCCTTGGAAACCCTATGGGGCAGATCTGTCCTAAAGGGTCGCTATGAGTCAGAGATGACTCGACGGCAACGGGTTTGGTTTTCTGATTTGGTATACAAATGAAAAACATTACAATTAAAATGCAAAATAAACTAATTTACCATTATAGTTTATTCTAAAGTTATTATTTTCTATCTTGCCATAATTTGTTTCATTGCAATTAAACCAATTCTATAGTTACTT
>NW_004443985.1:17703865-17731381 GCF_000243295.1 Trichechus manatus latirostris
AAAAAAAAAAAAGGAGATTTGGAAAACTAGCTGTTATAAACCAAAGAGAGAGAGAGAGAAATTAATTTAAAATGTTGTGAGATCCAGTGTTCTTCAAATGCCACATGTAATTGGCTAAATTGAAGACAGGAAAAAATTATCCCTTAAGTAAGCTCCTGTTCATTCATCCATACATTCATCCATTCATTTATTCTCTCACTCACTCTGTATGCTATGCACTCTTCCAGAGACTTGCAGATGACAACTGAGTAAGTCCGAGAACACATCTGCCCTATGAGCTCAGCCTACTTTGTGCAGGTCACTTTTCTGTGGGTCAGCTTATCCATCTCACTCGATAGGAAGGGAAACAGTTGGATGAGCTGCCTTCCAGGATGCCTCCTATGCCAGCTGTCCCACACAGTCACATCCTTCCCAAGTTTCCTTTTCCCTGTGGCCAGGGTTGGGCCAGCCTCCATCCTCCATGGCGGGGATGCCAGGTGGTGTCAGCACCTCAGGCTTCTGAGTTCTTCAGCTCCTGTGACTGGAATAGGGGCAAGAATCTCAGTATAAATGGGAGTTAGCTGTTGCCAGCATTCTGAAAATATCAAATTGAAACTAATGTGTTGATTGCCTGTATTCTTAGTGGAGAGGAAAGAGAAGAGACAGATAAGATTGTTGCCTTTTTCATCAGAAACACTGTGATTTTTTTTACAATTTTGTACATTATTTTCTCATATTTTTAATAGTACTTTAGATGAAGGCTTACAGAACAAACTAGATTGCCATTAATTAGTACACATATTGTTTTATGACATTGGTTAACAACCCTGATACATGTCAATAGTCTCCCTTCTCCATCTTGGGTACCCTATTACCAGCTTTTCTGTCCCCTCCTATCTTCTAGTCCTTGCCCCTGGGCTGCTGTGCCCCTTTAGTCTTGTTTTCTTTTATGGGCCTGTCTAATCTTTGGATGAAATGTGAACCTCAGAAGTGACTTCAGTACTGAGCTGAAAGGTTGTCCAGAGGCTGTACTCTCGGGGTTTCTCCAGTCTCTTGCAGGCCAGTAAGTCTGGTCTTTTTTTGTGAGTTAGAATTTTGTTCTCCATTTTTCTCCAGCTCTGTCTGGGACCCTGTATTGTGATCGCTGTCAGAGCAGTCAGTGGTGGTAGCCAGGCACCATCTAGTTGTATTGGACTTAGTCTGGTGGAGGCTTTGGTAGTTGTAGTCCATTAGTCCTTTCGACTGATCTTTCAAAATGGAAATTTTTTTCTGTTTATTTGAACTTGTTGCTCAGTTTGATCCATTTTTAACAGGTCATATCTCAAAATATGGTAACACAGGAAAGGGTAAACCATCGCATATGTCTAAAACAACATGTGAAGAATTAATAAACTTAATAAGTAATAAAGTATGATCAACTGTTTTCAGTGAAATAAGTATAGCTCACTACTTCAGTTTGCTTATAGATTCCACTGCAGCTCTTTCTCATACAGATCAGCTAAGTATTGTTTTAAGATACGTATCTCTAACAGATGGAAAACCTGTTGAGCTATTTATCACATTTGCTAACTTAAAAAGTCATACTGGTGAAGAAATTGCAAATGAAGTACTTCACTATGTGAATTTGAAAAATTGATTATTCTAAGTGCAGAGGCCAGTCCTATAACAGTGCTGCCAGTTGCGTCAGGGCATTATAAAGGCACACAACAGAAAATTTTAGAACACAATGGATGTGCCATTTTCATATCATGTGCTGCATATTCATGTCATCTTGTAGGACATAGTACAGTAGATTGTTGTCCAGAAGCAACTGATTTTTTTCTACTGTTCAGTTAATTACGCTACACATTTTTTGCCACCTCTACTCACCAATGGGCAGTCCTTAAAACATATTTAGGCAATGATCAACTATTAAAATGTCTTTCTAATACACGTTGGGAAGCGCATGCTGTAGCAATGCGTGCAATCCTGTAATTGTACACTCAGATACTAGATGCCTTAAAAAATATTGCTGAAGATCAGACAAAAAACAACATACCAGGAGAGAAGCTGAAAAATGCAAACACTAGAGTATTTGTGTTGGTTATGTGGAATAATATGTTGCAGCATTTTCATCAGACAAGTCAAGCTCATCAGATTCAGAAGTAAATTTAATGACATGAACAGATTATTAACAGAGTATTTACATAATTTAAAAGAAGATTTTGAAAATTTTGAAAACACAACAAAATAAATACTGCCAAATACTGATTATCAAGTGGTTCACCATCAAGGAAATGTTAGAAAGAAGCAATTAAATGACTGAAGTGCTCCAGAAGTATTGCATGCCAGAGATCAATTTCACATAAGCACATACTACACCATCATTGACACACTCGAATAGGGCATGAAAAGAGGGGTGAAAGTGTGTGAAGTTCTTTCAAATAGATTTTCCTTCTGAAACAATGTGGATATACCTGATGAATAATACATGAAGGCATCCAGTAAATTAGTGCAGGCTTATCCCAATGATTTAAATACAAACTTTTACAGAGAAGTGTGACAATTTCATTCTTACATGAGAACTAAGTTTGCAGATTCAGGAAAGACCAGTTTTACTCATGGAGTCATGTATGATTCCATAATATAAGATAAAGTACCATGCATATTTCCCAATGTTGAAATTGCTTTATCCACATTGCTGACTTTAATGATCACAAACTGTACAACAGAATGCTCATTTTCGTCCCTAAATAGACTCAAAAACTCTCAGCATACAACAATGATTCAAAAAAGACTCTATTCATTATCCTTATTATCTGTGAAAGCAGCTTAATCGTGACAAAATCTTTGAAGAATTTGTAAGAGCAAAGAATAGAAAGAAATGTTTTCAATTATAACATATTACAGATGAAAGATCTATCTAAAAATAAAACATTTGTTTTCTTATCATTACATTTTCTTTTTTTTAATTTTATTTTATTGTACTTCAAGTGAAAGTTTACAATTCACGTTAGTCTCTCATATAAAAATTTATGCATACATTGTTATGTGACCCTAATTGCTCTCCCTATACTGTGACAGCACATTCCTCCTTTCCTTCCCTGATTTCCCATGTCCATTTAACCAGCTCCTGACCTTCTCTGCCTTCTCATCTCACCTACGGACAGGAGCTGCCCATTTAGTCTCATGTATCTTCTTGAGGTAAGAAGCACATTCTTCACGAGTATCATTTTATGTCCGATAGTCCAATCTAATCTTTGAAGAGTTGGCTTCAGGAATGGTTTTAGTTCTGGGCTGACA
Organism: Trichechus manatus latirostris; assembly: GCF_000243295.1. Taxonomy (NCBI): domain Eukaryota; kingdom Metazoa; phylum Chordata; class Mammalia; order Sirenia; family Trichechidae; genus Trichechus; species Trichechus manatus. Next base: position 17,707,127 of record NW_004443985.1, read on the forward strand.
GAGAGTCCGGGGGCCATTCTCTCTGGGGTTCCTCTCAGTCAGACCATTAAGTCTGGTCTTTTCACTAGAATTTGAGTTCTGCACCCCACTTTTCTCCTGCTCCAACAGGAACTCTGTTGTGTTCCCCCTCAGGGAGGTTAAATTTTCTTTTATGACATCTTTTCATTTGTTCATTTGTAATTGTAGCATTTATTATGAAAGAAGCATTTAAAATTGAAGTATGAGCTATTTAAAGCAAAACTGATGAAAGTCAATTTTTTATTGTGAGAAATCAACAGAATTTTACATTGATTGTTGAAACAACTAAGTTCAGTGACTATTTTTCTTTGTTATAGAATATGTGGAGTATTCTTTTTTTGTAGAAGATGTAGTATATAGTAAAAATCTTAGTACCCTACATCCACAAAAATTTTACAATCTAGTTCATCTCATTCCACTAAATTGGCATACGCCACTTTTGCCTTCAATGCCTGATAAGTTGTTGTTCAGAGCTATTGAGTTGGTTCCAACTCATAGCGACGCTATCGACACCAGAAACACTGCCCGGTCCTGTGCCATCCTCACATTTTTTGTTATGCTTGAGCCCATTGTTGCAGCCACTATGTCAGTTCGTATTGTTGAGGGTCTTCCTCTTCTTCACTGTCCCTCCACTTTACCAAGCATGAGGTGCTTCTCCAGGGACTGGTTCCTCCTGTTAACGTGTCCTAAGTACGTGAGATGAAGTCTCGCCATCCTTGTTTCTAGGGGGCATCCTGGATGTACTTCTTCCAAGACAGATTTGTTTGTTCTTCTGTCTGTCCATGGTATATTCAATATTCTTCACCAGCATCATAATTCAAAGACATCAATTCTTTGATCTTCCTTATTCATTGCTTAGCTTTCACATGTGTATGAGGTAATTGAAAATACCTTGGCTTGGATAAGGCCCACCTTAGTCCTCAAAGTGACATCTTTGCTTTTTAACACTTTAAAAAGGTCTTTTGCAGCAGATTTGCCCAACGCAATACGTCATCTGATTTCTCAAGTGCTGCTTCCATGGGAGTTGATCATCGATCCAAGTTGTGATGGTTAAGATTGTATGTCAACTTGGCTAGGCCATAATTCTCAGTGTTGTAGCTGTTGTATAATGTTGTGATCACTTCCCTGTTGAAATTTGATATGTGACTACCCCCATGATGGGATCTGCTGAGTGGTACTGGAGGGCTGGGGCCTGTGGCAGCTCACTGCCCACTCAGCTTCATCTATCTGCCTTCCGCTGGTTACTTTCTGCCTGCTCGCCGTGCCAAAGTTTTTGGCTTGTTCCAGACTCAGCAGCTGCCTCTTGTTGTCTCACCTCCGGTTCTTGGGACTTGAGCTAGCAGCTTACCTGTCAATCTTGGAATTCGTTGAGCTTCACAGCCTGTGAGCAGGAGCCCCACTCTCCGATCTGCCGACCTTGGGTTCGCCAGTTTCTGTGGCTACGTGAATTGGGAGAGGCCTCTACCCTGATCCACGGACTTGGGACATTTTAGCCTCTACAATCGGGTGAGCTGTTTCCTTGATGTAAGTGTCTCTCTATATATACTTATACGCTTTACTGGTTTTGCTTCTCTAGAGAACCCAGCCTAAGACACAAGTAAAATGAAATCCTTGATAACTTCAATCTTTTCTCCATTTATCATGATGTTGCTGATTGGTCCAGTTGTGAGGATTTTTTCTTTTCTTTATATAGAGGTGCAATCCATACCAAAAGCTGTAGTCTTTGATCTTCATCAGTAAGTGCTTCAAGTCCTCTTCACTTTCAGCAAGCAAGGTTCTATCATCTGTATATAGCAGGTTCTTAATGCACTTTCCTCCAATCCTGATGCCACGTTCTTCTTCATGTGGTCCAGCTTCTCGGATTATTTGCTCAGAATAGAGGTTGAATAAGTATGGTGAAAGCAAACAACCCTGACGCACAGCTTTCCTGACTTTAAACCGTGCAGTAGCCCCTTGTTCTGTTCTAACAACTGCCTATTGATCTATGTACAGGTTCCTCATGAGCACACTTAAGTGTTCTGGAATTCACATTCTTCACAATGTCATCCATAATTTGTTATGATCTACATAGTCAAATGCCTTTACATAGTCAATAAAACACAGGTAAATGACTTTCTGGTTTTCTGTGCTTTCAGCTAAGATCTATCTGACATCAGCAATGAAATCCCTCATTCCATGTCCTCTTCTGAATCAGGCTTGAATTTCTGGCAGTTCCCTGTCAATGTACTGCTGCAACTGCTTTTGAATGATCTTCAGCAAAATTTTACTTGTGTGTAATAGTATTGTTCAATGATTTTCGCATTCGGTTGGATCACCTTTCTTTGGAATGGGCACACACATGGATATCCTCCAGCTGGTTGGCCAGGAAGCTGTCTTCCAAATTTCTTGACATAGTGCTGCATTGGTTTGTTGAAACATTTCAGTTGGCATTCCTTCAATTTCCGGAGCCTAGCTTTTTGCCATTCCCTTCAGTGCAGCTTGGACTTCTTCCTTTAGTACTGTTGGTTCTTGATCATATGCTACCTCCTGAAATGGTTGAATGTTGACCAATTCTTTTTGGTACAGTGACTCTGTGTATTCTTTCCATATTCTTTTGATGCTTCCTGCATCATTCAATATTTTCCCCCATAGAATCCTTCAGTATTGCAACTTGAGGCTTGAATTTTTTCTTCAACTCTTTTAGCTTGAGACTTGCTCAGCATGTTCTTCCCTTCTGGTTTTCCAACTCCACGTCTTTGCACATTTCATCATAATGCTTTGCTTTAATTTATCTTCTCGAGCCACTCTTTGAAATCTTCTGTTCAGCTCTTTTCATCATTCTGTTCGATTTAGCTACTCGAGGTTCAGTAGCAAGTTTCAGAGTCTCTTCTGACATCCATTTTGGTCTTTTCTTTCTTTCCTGTCTTTTTAATGACATTTTGTTTTCTTTATGCATGATTGCTAAAATAATTACATTTAAAAAGAAGTTACATCATGGGTAGCTAAGACACACACACACACATATATACATGTATATATCTAATCATATATCCTGTTCAAATGCGTAAGTAAGCAGAGGAGGGGGCACCACAGATTATCAGTGTTTAGGGCTCTCACATGCCTTAATCTGCCCTTGCTTTAACCGCATACAGCATATTCATTTGTTTTTTTATATAACTATGCATTTTGTCCTGTTATTTGAAATATTTTTTCTATTTGTTGGAGTAACTAAGTTTTATTCTGATTTGCTAATTTAAGTGGATTTCTGAATGAAGGAAATACAGGAATCTCAAATTGGTGCAGGCTAGACTTCTGACCTGAAAACTATATGTTATTTGTGACACAGTAAGAGCAAAGGCATTTATGCCAATGAATTATTGGTTGCAAAATCACTTTAAAAGTAACTTTATTAACTACATAGAATAGAAACGATAAAAACTAGAAGCCTGTATTTTATGGTGCAATCCCAGTAGGTGTTATTTTGTAATGTTACATTATGAAATCACTGGGTTTTAAAGGAAAAACAATGGTTTGTACTTTTTCCCCTTAGGGAAAAGGTAATACAGTGTTTCATTTACCCTCAGTAGTTTCTATTTGTTGGATGATTTGCAATGAAAAAAGACTGATGCATTGTTTCTGCTAAGAGAGAAAAAATAATATTCTGAACATCTATGGTTTATATTTAACAAATTATCTGATTACTAGCCCCAAGTCATCCCTCTTGGGCTTAATATTTATTTGAATTTTTATTTCAGTTGGGGAGCCTTCTGCAATAATTTGGATAAAAAGAAACTCCAGTTATTATATAATATGGTAACAGACTCTGGTTCCACCCTGGGGTTATATCGTAGGTGAACATCTTCATTTTCATTGACTGGGGTTAATTATTTTATTTTTTATTAGGTATGTAGCTTCTTGTAAGTAACAAATATTAATGAAAATAGCAACAAAATAAGAGCTCCCATTTATTTATCTCATACCACGTGCTCAGCAAGGCGGGACTAAGTAACTATTGTCTCATTTAGTTCTCACAGCAATCCAATGGGGAAGCATTGTTATTCTCATTTTAGAATGAAAGTACTGAATAATTGAGATATGAAATTTACCCAAATTTCTGCAACAGGAAAGCAGTGAAGTTTGAGCTCTGGTCAGTCTGATAGTCTGTATTCCTGACCTCTAATGTCACCGTCCAGCGTCCACAACTAAAAAAAAAAAAAAAGTCTTATTGTGATCAGCTCACAAAATTATTTTACCAATTATTTGTGCAAACCTCTATTCTTAAGTAGAGGATATGGAATGTGATCTACGGGCTTAGTTACATAATTTTGACAACCACTAAGGAGACAGGCATTTTCAGGGAAGAGAGAGAGAAGCCTGCAAACATATTCATTCCAATGAATTATAACATTTTTATAAAAAGGAGACATTTCCTGGCTACCTTGTTCTCAGGGAGCCCTGGTACTGCAACAGTTAAGCTCTCAGTTGCTAACCAAAAGGTTGGCAATTCGAACACACCTAGCAGCTACATGTGAGAAAGACCTAGTGATCTGCTTCTGCAAAGATGATAGCCAAGAAAACGCTGTGGGGCAGTTCTACTCTGTCATATGGGGTTGCTATGAGTCAAAAATTGACTCAACAGTACCTACCAACAATAACACTTTTTTCCTGCCACTTCCTTCTTTCTCTCTATGTGTATGTATGTGTGTGTGTCTCTGTGTGTGTGAGCACGTGCGCGTATGTGCGCGTGCACTAGTCCTGGGGCATACTAGGGAGGATTTTGAAAATCAAGGTGTTGATGTAAAATGAACTGTTTCATCAAGTAATATCTGCTAGCTGCATTCCAAAATTGGTGGTAATATCCAATGAGTGGAACTAGTGGATCTACGACTGGGACTTTTACCAGCAGAGTGAAGGAGGAGCAGTGCTAAGGACAGGACAATGGAGAATTGAAGGGGAAAAAGACGAAGCAAAACGTTGGGCAGGAGAACTAAATGCATCATCAGCTTGAAGAGGCTAATCAGTGAGGGAAAATCCATGTAGGAGGAAATACAGTCCAGTAACGGATGTTCACATGATGATGTTCAGAGGCAGAGGGCTGGACACAGCCCACAGTAATCCCCCCAGGGAAGTAGCACACAATTTCAGAAATATCTTACATATGTTCTCTGAGACTTGGGCAAGTTTGTGCTCTGTAAGCTTGTGGAGGTGGAAAAGAGTAGAACTTTACTTTTAAGACTGATCAGTAGGAGAGCAGCATGGGTTTTTTCCTTCCAGACTTGGCTGGGGACTATTATAGCCCTCAAAGACTCCATTGTTCATAAAATGAGAAAATTTATGAAGGTTAGTAGTGGAGTGGGACCTGGAGCATTGGAACCAGGAAGCAATAAACGTGTCATGGAGTCATTAACATAACAAAGGTCTGAAGTAGAAGTGGAATTTTAAAGGAAAATTATAGCTGGGAGCTACAATTGCTGAATTAGGCCACTTGCCGAGTAAGGACAAACTTAATGCAAGAAGCAGTTAGAGCACCAAGGCTAAGGATACAGAATATCTGAAGATAAGAAACCTCAAGTCAAGGTTAAGTTGGGTCACCTATCGGAGGAGAGACTGAGGGTCACAGGATAAAATTGTATAGATTGCTTTCTGCTTGAGGCATGATTTCATTGAAGGTCTGGGATTGCTGCTTGCAGCCATGCATTCCTCCTTCTGAAAGCAGGCTCATTTTATAATATTTTTTAGCAAAAAGCTTCCTCAAATTACCAGAATGATGAATCATTCTTTACCATTGTACATGTATACCTGAAAGTGGAAGGTTCATCCATCACTGTGAAGGTTCCTCTGACATGTCGATTACTTTAAACATGTCACTCTGTTCCCCAGGAACTCCCTCCCAGTTGTTGAAAAACTAAGTATAATGGAAAGCGTTTGCTTTTACTGGAGCCACTTTTTCATAGTCTACCTTTTAAATGTTTACTTCTATGTCACTATAGAGGGTCAATCTTTCCCACCCAAAGTTTATCATCTGTAAACTTGCTTCTGTCTTCTTTTCATTACTGTAATAAAATTAAACAGCGAGCAAGAATATCACAATTATAAAACAAACTCAAATGATTGGACTGGAAAAAAAACAATACCACTTCTTAGGGTAAAACGTGAAGCAATTTTATAGTAATATAGAAGTAGTTGTGTATTCCCAAATCAATTAATTATTAGAAAATTAATTAATCGAGTCAGCTTTTATCTTGGTCAGTAGCTATTCACATTTATTCTAAAAGCAATGGTTTTGTAAGAACCAGTTGTGTGCAAATGTTTTATAATTTTATGACATTTAAAGAAGAATGGATGTAATGTCAAATCAAAGTTTCCTTCTACATCAAGAAAGAGCAAGCAATGAGCCTTGAGTAAATTCGTGCGTTAAACTTGATTTTCACAGTTATTGCAGTATTTTAATAACTATCCTTTTTTTGAAATATTTTCTACCTTAGTAGAGACCCTTGATTCTCATCCATAGACTGAAAGAAAGTTGAACAAAATCATATAAATTGACAATAGATAAACTGAGTAGGTATGAAGACAGCATGTAGTTCCAAACATTAGAAAAAAAAAAACAGAAACACAAAATACTTCAAAAAATAGTTCACAAGGAACCTAACTGTTACTTCAGATGTGCAGCAACAATTTCAAGAAGACCTAAATCTGTCAGGGCCATTCATCTGTTAAAAGCGCTATAATATTTTTCTTGAACTCTAACGATCTGCTGACTTTGTAACTATGACTATGAACTATTCATACTGTTTACTTTATCTATGATAAACCAAAAAATGCATTGCCATCAAGTCAACTCAGACTCATAGTGATACTATAGGACAGAGTAGAACTGCCCCATAGGGTTTCCAAGGTGATAATCTTTACAGAAGCAGACTTCTACATCTTTCTCCCAAGGAGTGGCTGGTGGATTCCAGCTGCCCACCTTTCAGTTAGCAGATGAGCGCTTAACAACTGCGTCACCAGGACTCCTTTTATCTATGATAAATAGGCGCTAATAATGGATTATATCATTGAAATAAATGGGCTATTTCACCACTCTTTTTGAAAAATTTCTACCACCCCTCATATTATCAGCACAGATAACAAGTAGCAAAATTAAATGAGTTGAGTCTCATCCCTGTCTTGTAGTCTGCCTACCATCTGTGAGGTTATCAAAGCCATGATGTTCATACCTTGGCCTGTCTATTACTTGCCTTTGATTTCAACAAATAAAGAAAAAGAAAAACTATTAAACTTCAGTGCCTAATACCTCTTGTTATCATGACCATTAATGATTTTTTTTTCATTTAATGAGCCCATTCAAATAAAAGTTTCAGTAGCTTGAGTCTGACTTTTTGATTATAACTATCCAGTAAAAACAAAAAAAAACCATTGCCATGGAGTCTATTCCAACTCATAGTGACACTCTAGGACAGAGTTGAACTGCCCCATAGGGTTTCCAAGGAGCAGCTGGTGGATTCAAACTGCTGACCTTTTGGTTAATAAATTCAAATGTAAAATGTATTATTTAAACAATAATAAAGTAATAAATACATGGAGAGTCCTTGAGGAATGTCACATGAAAACAACAAAGCATTATTAATACAGATTGTTTCCTAGAGTATTGCACATGTTTTGTGTTTTATATAACAGAATATACATTAGTGAAAATTAGCCTATTTTAGACATAGTCATGTTGGCAGATAAATTGTATATTTATATACTAATAAATGTATATATTTTATAAAATATATAAATATCTGTTGTACAATTTTTCAATTGGCAATCTTGTCATAAAATTTTTAATGGTACAATGCTAGAAAGTGTTCCAGTAAAACCAGAAATGATCTAAATTTGCTTACTATCAATAATATCATTTAAAATTATTCTAAAGTTTCTAGTCAATTCAATTAGAAAAAAGGTAAAATAAGTATAAATATTAAAAAGAAGAAACAGTAATTTGAAGATGAGGGCCAAAACACTACTAATAATATTACACATTCAGTAAAATGATTGGCTATAATATAAATATTGAGAAAAATCAATTATTTCTCATATAACAGCCCCAAACAGGTTTAGCTATGTTTTAGGGAAGTAAGGCACATGAACAAATCTGTCTTGGAAGAAGTACAGCCTGAATACTCATTAGAAGCAAGGATGGCAAGACTTCATCTCACATACTTTGGACATGATATCAGAAGGAATCAGTCCCTAGAGAAAGGACATCATGCTTGGCAAAGTAAAGCGTCAGTGAAAGAGAGGAAGACCCTCAACAAGATGGTCTGACATAGTGGCTACAACAATAGACTCAAATATAGCGACTTGTGGGGATGGTGCAAGACTGGACAGTGTTTCGTTTATTGTACATAGGGTCGCTATGAGTTGAAACCAACTCAGTGGCTCCTAACCAACAACAAACAACTAGGTATACTTCCTGCTCCTAGTGAGGACTGTCTCTGGCATGACAACAAAATTCTGCCAGGCTTTCTGAGTTCTCCTTTTGGCAGGAGATTGGATCCCTCGTCTTTGTTGACATATTGGAGCCAAGGAAAATAATCTTGCTCATGGCTAGGACTCTGGATCAATAAACTCAGGTTCCAGCCTACTTGTGAAAAAGATATTCTCTTTTCTGAAACATAGAGGAATTAATTAATCTGTATTACTCATGTATTATTTAGTATGTGCTAGTAACAAGCTGGAGCCCTGGTGGGACTGTGATTAAGAGCTTGTCTGCTAACCAAAAGGTCGGCAGTTCTAATCCACCAGCCACTCCTGGAAACCACATGGGGCAGTTCTTCTCTGTACTGTAGTGTTACTATGAGTTTAAATCGACTCCATGGCAATGGGTTTGGCTTTTTGTTTTAGTAACAATCTGTGATATGCAAATGATACAACCTTGCTTGAAGAGGACTTGAAGCACTTGCTAATGAAAATCAAAGACCACAGCCTTCAAAATGGATTACACCTCAACATAAAGAAAACAGAAATCCTCACAATTGGACGAATAAGCAACATCAGGATAAACTGAGAAAATATTGAAGTTGTCAAGGATTTCATTTTACTTGGATCCACAATCAACACCTATGGAAGCAGCAGTCAAGAAATCAAACGACGCATTGCATTGGGCAAATCTGCTGCAACAGACCTCTTTAAAGTGTTAGAAAGCAAGGATGTCACTTTGAGGACTAAGGTACCCCGACCAAAGCCATGGTATTTTCTGTTGCCTCACATGCATGCAAAAGCTGAACAATGAATAAGGAGGACAGAAGAAGAATTGACATCTTTGAATTACGGTGTTGGCAAAGAATATTGAGTATTCCATGGACTGCCAGAAGAATGAACATATCTGTTTTAGAAGATATACAGCCAGAATGCTCCTCAGAAGCAAGGATGGTGAGATGTCATCACACATACTTTGGACATGTTATCAGGAGGGACCAGTCCCTGGAGAAGGACATCATACTTTGTAGAGTGTCAGCAAAAAAAGAGGAAGACCCTAAATGAGATGGATTGACACAGTGGCTCCAACAATGGGCTCAAGCATAACAAAGATTGTGAGGATGGCACAGGACCAGGAAGTGTTTCCTTCTGCTGTACATAGGGCCACTATGAGTCGGAACCAACTCGATGGCCCTAACAACAGTACAGAACAGACATGCAGTGGATATTTGATAAATGCTTAAATAACCATCCTACCATAATTAAATATGTGAATTCAAAATATTCAGACCTGTAACACGTGGGTTAATGAAATGGGCAGGATGAGCTTAGGCATGTGGTTGGCCGGGATTGTGGGACTAGGTTGCAAAATTTAGTAAGTCCAAGTTCTTGTTTGGTTTGGCACCACCTAGTGATGTTTGCTTGCCCTGGCTTAAATACTGATAGAGATGATTGTGGATTCAGTGGCTACCTAGGTCTTCCTGGACAGCATCAGAGGTCTGAGGAATCACCTATTTAGGTGGTACTCAATGGCCAGATCTGGGGAGATGGGTATGGGAGAACACTGGGGATAAGGGAACCCATATTCACCCTGCCTGTTTCTTGAAGTGGAATTGCCTATGTTTTCCATCCAACCTTGCTCTCCCTTTCCTGCCCTCTCCCATGGAGAAAAGAAGGACTTTAGCTGCCAGGTCTTTCTTATATAACACCCCCTGCGGCCATTCTGAGAGAAGGTGCCAAGAAGGGTCAGATGCTAGCCACCAGTAGTGTCACATCAAATTTGTGTTATTGTGCTGTACATTATGGTGCGAAAGAGGGATTTTGTCTAGTTGTTTTCTTTTGCATGAGGAAAGAACTTGTCATAACTTTCCCCAGTTGAACACCACTGGTAGCAGGGTACAAAAACCTCTTTTGTTGATAGTAAAATACTTTGGCTTCCATGATAAAAGACAACTGGTTAAGGTCATAGTTCCCAAACCATGGGCCAAGGTGTTCCAAAGCTCTGCAGTTAAGTCACAGGGGTGTCAACAGATATTTTAAAAATTTCAAAGGCAACACAACAATATGTAACATCTGTCAGACATTGAAGGAGCTTCCATCTTGAGGCTGTTCACAGTTTTAACACTGGATTGTGCTACATTTCTTTTGATGATGTCATATTTTTGTAAAGCTTATTTTTTGGGTGTTGCTGTTGTAAAAAGCAAAAAAATCAATGTGGAACAGGAAATGAGAGCAGAGGTGTCCAATCAGGTTCCAAAGTTTGAGAGGTTGTGCACACATCCCATTAGTAAATAATTGTGGCTATTTAAGAATGAAATAAAAATAATATTTTTATTGTTTCAGTTGATATGTATTATTTTGTCATGTGGCTACTAAGTTACTAGGACATAAATATTAAGTTGTTTGGAGCTAACTATTTAATAAACACAACTTACTTTTCTTTTAACATAAGAGTGTTGCGTAAAAATTACTGATATACCAAAAGAGCCAAAAGGTGAGAAGTTTAGGAACTACTGGGTTAAAAAGATATTCTAATTGTTTTTAAGTTGCCTTGGATATCTGTGATCTATGAAATCAATGACAATCACTATCATAGAAATATGTCAAAAACTGCAATTATGAGCAAAGTGATCTTCATGTGGATACTTGAAGCAAAACAAATAAATAAATACATTTGCAGAGGGTTTCTTAGAGATAAATTCCAGTTGCTTTGCTCTGGATCAGACTTCACCCAATAAAACTTTCCAAAAGTTGAATATTCAAATTTTGAAGTTGTTATCATTATCATATCTTTGTAAAAGTAAAGAAACTGAGGCACAGAGAGATTTATTTACAGAGCAAACAAATGAGAGGGTTGAGACTCAAAATTTGGTTTTTTGATGATGTTTTGTGTATCTTCTAAATGGAGACGGGGTAGGAAGTTCTGTGTAATTCAAGAAGCGGAACTCCAATCTGACTTTATAAATAGAAATAATTTGAGAGTATCCTGTCCTTGTTCTGTTTTTGTGGCCAGCTTATATTTGTCCATAATATAGTAAATATGACTCAACAAGCAGATTGGAAAGTGTCTCATCTTAAAACAATTTTCTGGCAGTGTTTTGCCACCGACTGCACATGCCTGCATTTTCTGCATGTGTGTATTTGTGTGTGTGTGTACTTTTTACTACTCTGGTTAGAAGTTACCAGCTCTAATTTCCAAATATTGCAGTATTATCTTTGTGCAAACTCAAATAGATTGCTCTCTCAGTCCCCACATTAATTTTAGTTACATGAACATTGTAAAAACAAATGGCTGGGTATATTACTTGCTAAAATTAAACGAACAAACAAAAAATTCTCTGTATTCCGTGGATGTTTAAAAAATGCAGGCTTTGTGTCAAAGCAAAAATATGAGTTAATGTCATTTTTCTGGAAGCTATATTAGGTCATTTGAAAATAGTCACTAATCACCAAAGAGGTTTCATATATCATGTTTAGCCATTTGGTGAAACTTAAAAAAAGAAAAAAAAGTTTTACATGGAGGTAACTATTTAATCTGACTGAAGGTCGATTTATTGAGAAGGTTTGAAGTATATCCTACTGAATATAGCCATAAAAGATGAGTAAAGGATAATGATGTAATGAACACTCAGAGAGGAACTCTTAAGAACCAGTCAATTCTACATTTTCCAGATGTTTTACTGCTACCCAAAAACTAAATAGTTACCCATTGAGCTTGATGTGACTTTGGAAAGGAAAAAATAAAATAAATTATCAACCTCTAGTTTGCAAGTTCTGTTGCTTTGTATGTGCATTTCCCCCATGACTTTTACGAATGTTTTATTACAGTTCATTAGACAGAGGCATGGAGGTAAGGAGGCACTTGAGGGAAATCCAGACAATAGAAGAGACAATATTGTAGAGTATTCAGGTTTGATAATTATAGTTGTTTGTAACCCAGAAAAGAGCATAAAGTTAGAAAATAAAGAAGTTAGCAACCTATAATTTTGATTTTGTACTTGGTGAATGTACTCACTGAGGGAGAGGAAAAGAAAGTGTTTAAGGCGTCATGGGAAACCACTCTGAAGTCTTACAAATGAGCTCATAGATCATCAAATATTTTTCATATTAACTAATGATTCTACTTTGCCTCTAGATTTCTTTCCTTTGAGTTTATTTTATCTGTGTAAATGCAGGATAATTGATATGTTTAGTTTTAGAACTTCTTTGAAAGCATCATAAAAGGTATCAAGTATCAGTTGCGTTTTATCACGGCATTGCACAAAATAAAACTGTGATACTAATCTTCAAGAATTAACGTATAGTTATATTAGCCAGCATTTATTGAATGATTGTTTTGTGCCGAACTCTGAGTCAGGAGCTTCATTTGAATGACTTTATTTAATTATGTAAACACTCTCTGAGTTAGCATCTATTATTATCTGCATTTTAAAGATTAGAAAACTGAGGTCCAGGGAGATTCCAAAGCCAACACCCAATTAATGTATCAATCTGGATTTGAACCCAGCCCATTTGACCTTAGAGCCAGAGTTCATTTTCCCCCATAGTTCACCAATTCCATAGTCAGGTTGTAGCTTAAAATTAATGTAAACAATTTACATGGCTTTTTATTAACACCCCTAAATTCAGCCTTTTATTAAATCCCTGATGTGTTGTAAAATTTATGGTGTCTTAGAATCAAAGAAATGGAGTGTTAGAGAGTAAAGGAATGACCACCAGCTCTTGGGGTTGGTTATGAGAGAGCTGCCAGGGAAGGGAACACCAAAGAGTGAAAAAAATCAATGAGTATTTTGCTGAGGGGGCAAAGTTGAAGTTTTTAATCCCTAGAAGAGGAGAGGGCTTCATCACAGTTCCACTATTTAAGAATTGAAAACTAGCCTTCTGGATAGGAAGGATGAGACCACTGGTACACAGCTGGCTACACAATTCTTATCGTTCTTTGCTCAAGAAAACCATCTCTTCATTCCAGTGAGAGTCTGGCATGGGTCTTTCAAAATTAATGGTTCTTTAACAACTTTAGATGGTTAAAACTAGTTGTGGGGAAATACAACAATCAGTTTTGCTATCTCAGGCAAGTGCTACACAAGGAGAAAAACCAGAAACCAAACCCGTTGCTGTCAAGTCGATTTTGATTCATAGTGACCCTATAGGACAGAGTAAAACTGCCCCAGACAGTTTCCAAGGCTGTAATCTTTACAGAAGCAGACTGCCACATCTTTCTTCCATGGAGCAGCTGGTAGGTTCAAACCACCAACCTTTCAGTTGGCATCTGAGTGCTTTAACCGCTATGCCACCACAATAATTCAAGGCTCTTTTACAGAAGTAGAAACTTCATTTTACAGGGGGTAAACAAAAGAATACAAACTTGAATTTTGGGAATTTTTTTAATACATAATAAAAATAAGAGCAGAATAAAGACCATATAGGTGCACTCAGAGCCTCCTTTTTTAATAAAAATTTAAATATATATGTAAGAAAACGTTTGTGATATCAACATTCTTCACATGTACAATTCAGTGACTTTAGTTGTGTGTTCATCATGTTGTCCAAACAATACCTTTATCCATTTACAATTTTTTCCATCACCTTTAACAGAAGTGCCTCATTTTTTAAAGAAGTAGTGTGTTGTCATGGAAAGCAGGTAGTAGAGATAGTGGCAGAAGCCTACTAACATATCCTAATCCAGTAAAGAGGGGACTGGAGGTGAGGACTGGACTTGGAAGAGAAGGCAGTCATTTCGTTCAGAAGCCTGTAAATAATTTGGAGTTCAATCCACCAGCCTTTCAGTTAGTGGTTGAGTGCAAACCATCTGTACCACCCAGGGGCTTAATTTGGGATTAATAGTGTTCAAATAGAGTCACACTAACTACACTGATACACCCAACAGCAAACATGGCTGCCCCAACTGACTGGATGGAAGAGGGGCAGCCTGGAGACAAAACATGGGCTCCCAACTGGAAAGCATCTTAAGTATAACATCAAAGATAGCTGTCAAACATTTACGCACACTCACACCATTGTATATATGGGAAATATATCGTACAAAATTTTTTAAACACTAATGAAAAAATCCACCATCCACTTGTCTGTTTGTTGTACTGTGGTGGCTTGTGTGTTGCTATGACACTGGAAGCTCTGTCAGCTGTATTTCAAATACCAGCATGGTCACCCATGGTGGAAGGTTTCAATGGAGCTTCCAGACCAAGACAGACAAAGAGAAAGGCCCAGTGATTTGCTTCCAAAAAGTAGCCAATGAAATCCTTATGAATAACAATTAAACATTGTCTAATATACTGCTAGAAGATGAGCCTCTTAGGTTGGAAGACACTCAAAAAAAACAAAAACAAAACTGGGGAAGAGCTGCCTCCTCAAAGTAGAGTCAACCTTAATGATATGGATAGAGTGAAGCATCCGTGACCTTCGTCTGCTGATGTGGCATGACTCAAAATGAAAACTAACAGCTGCGAACATCCATTAGTAATTGGAACATGGAATGTACAAAATATGAGTCAAGGAAAATTGAAAGTCATCAAAAATGAAACGCTTGAAGATCAATATCCTAGATGTTAATCAGCTGTAATGGACCGGTATTGGCCATTCTGAATCTGGCAGTGGTGTGGCCTGCTATGCCGGGAATGACAAATTGAAGAGGAACAGCATTGCATTAATGGTTGAAAAGAACATTTTGAGATCTATTATGAAATACAACTCTGTCAGTAATAGGTTGATATCCAGATACTTACAAGGAAGACCAGTTAATACAACCATTATTCAAATTTATCCACCAACCACTAATGCCAAAAATAAAGCAATTGAAGATTTTTGTGAACTGCTGCAGTCTGAAATTGCCTGGGTGGTGCAAACATTTAAGCACTCGACTACTAGGTGAAAAGTTGGAGATTCAGACCCACCCAGAGGCACCTCAGAAGAAAGGCCTGGCCATCTGCATCTCAAGGATCACAGCCTTGAAAACCTAATGGAGCAGTTCTACTCTGCATGCACAGGGTCACCCTGAGTTGGAATCAACTTGATGGCAACTAACAATAACAACAGAGAAAGGGTGAGCTTCTCAAAGAGTATTAGAACAAAAAACTATTTAGATATCTACTTCACATGATATGGTAAAATGAAATCTGAATGAATTAATAGTTCAAATGTAACAAGTAAAAATCTAAAGTTATATACTGACAAATACATGATCCTGATTTGGAAGGACATTTCTGAGCATAACACCAGGGACTGAAATCACAAAAGAAAAAGGTTGATAGAGTCTGTGAATCAATATAAATATGAACATATCTTTATACACCCACAAAGTTAATGGAAATGGCCAATTTGAAAATAATTTGAAACATACATTAAATAGCTTTGATAATGAAAAAAAAACTATAAATTCATTGTTGTTGTTAGGTGCTGTCAAGTTGGTTCTGACTCATAGTGACCCTATGTACAACAGAATGAAACACTGCCCGGTTGTGTGCCATCCTCATGGTCGTTGTTATGCTTAAGCCCATTGTTGCAGCCACTGTGTCAGTCCATCTCATCAAGGGTCTTCTTTGTTCACTGACCCTCTACTTTACCAAGCATGAAGTCCTTCTCCAGAGACTGGTCCCTCCTGATAATATGCCCAACGTATATGAGACAAAGCCTCACCATCCTTGCTTCTAATGAAATTCTGGCCGTACATCTTCCAGGACAGATTTGTTCATTCTTCTGGCAGTCCATGGTATAACCAGTATTCTTTGCCAACACCATAATTGAAAGGCATCAATTCATTAAGAGAGTGATTAATATAATGTAAATTGTCCAACAATTATAAACAAATAATTCAAAAATATATTTAAATTATAAACTTACTATTTTTTTTCTGTCAATTTGACATTGCAGGTGAAGAGCATTGTAATATAGTCAGACATGCTTACATACAAGTGGTATATGAATTTTTACAAAGTTTCATGTGGGCAGATTGATATATTTACATCACCTTTGTCCCACAATTTCTTATTAAAAATATATGTTAGGGAATGAATCATGGAACTTAACAAAGATAATTCTTAGGATTGCTCAAACTGATGTTTTGTCAGGAGGATCAACTTGGCATTGACCCACATGTCCAAAACAGGGGATTATCTAAAGAATTATGGTAGCTCTACATTGCAGTGCTATGTGGCCATTTAATAATGCTTTCATGCAAGCCACTTTACAGAGTTAGAAAGTCATTCTTAACATACTATTAAGTTTAAAAAAAATCAGCTTACCGGAATATGTCATTTAAAAGTATGTAATATATGATAAAGTAAAATTCAAAGCAGCTCTTCAATGACCCTTCCTCTTAAGGATATAATATAGTTTCAACTTGGGATACCTATAAAGTAATAGGTATATCTACGTAGGCTGATTTATGTGTTGATTTTCCTTGTACATAATGCAAAACACTGAATATCAAAAAGAAAAAAATCTGTAGCCATCAAGTCGATTTCAGCTTAGAGTGACGGAGTAGAACTGCCCCATAGGGTTTCCAAGGCTGTAGTCTTTATGGAAGCTTACTGCCACGTCTTTCTCCCAAGGAGCAGCTGATGGGTTCAATCTGCCAACCACTTTGGTTAGCAGGTGAGCGCTTTAACCACTGCTCCACCAGAGCTCCTTAAAAACTGAATAGATGTAAAAATGTTCTGTGTATATAAGTAGTATAAAATACCTAATAAACTATTATTCACTATCTTTAATTATTTCATTATAGGTAAAGGATGGGAATGGTTAAATTAAGAGTTGAAAAATCAAGGAGCCCATGCTTCCAGGAAGAAGAGATCCTAATTTTGTTGTTCACTGGTGTATGACTTTGGAGAAATACATAAATACATTTGGTGAACTGATCCATGAACTGAGCAGGGGTCAGCTAAATCAGCTAATTTGCCATGTGAATATACATACTGCATTAAGTAAAATTAAGAGAAGATTACTGAGTCCAGCTTAAATTCATATTACTGTGAACTGATTTCTTAATTTTTAGAGAGCTCTGAAATTGAGCAGCATAAATTCAAAATGTAAAACTTATCCGTATTAATGTGAATTCCTTAAACAGGAAATGAAGCATAGTTGCTAATGTTTCTGGAAAAAATATACAGTAGTACCGAGTCATCAACTTGATATTTCAGGGCATATATTTAAATGTATTTTCTTCTAAAATGTTTTCACAAAATTTAGCAAATTGACTTATGTAGATTAATATGAGAATCCTAGTTAAGAGTATGATTAAAATGGCATATCAATTAGGTGTGGCATCATTGAGCAAACACATATAGAAGTACAAAATATATTTTTGAAGCTGTTTTTGCAATCATATAAAATTCAGAGTCCAAGAAAACCAAGATTTTTCTGCTTTAAGTCATAGTTTTTGACATGAGCTAAATAATTCAATCTTCATATAGCCCTCTTTAAAAAAAAAAAAAAGTGTTAGTGTTCAGTCAATCCGACTCATGGTTACCGCAAGTGTTGCAGAGTAGAACTGTGTCCCGTAAGTTTTTTCAAGGCTGTGACCTTTCAGAAGCAGTTCACCAGGCCTTTCTTCCAAGGCATCTCTGGCTGAGTTTGAACTGCCAATCTTTTGGTTAGGGGTCTAGTGCTTAACCACCCAGGGACTCCCATGGCCCTTTAGTTAGATATTATTATTTATGCTTTATAGGTGTTGATTTTGAGTTAAATAACATGCTGAGTTCAAAAAGCTAAGAAGTAGAAGACCCAGAAGTAAAATTTCTGTTCGTGCATGCAGAGAACACAGCAAACATGACTCTTACCCTAAACATGCCTTTTACATGCATGAGCATCCACATGTGTTTTAAAACTTCTGCAGTTCAGGAAGTATTGGAAGACAGAAGTGTATTCATAAACTCTACTAAGTCAGGTTCCACTTTCTTTTCCCACGCAGTGCCTGCCTGGCATAGAGAAACCTACGTTTCTCTCTCTCTCCTCTCTCCCTTCTTCCTTCTCTCCCACTCTCCCTCTCCTACATAAATGTATACATTCATAGAGAATGAGTTAAAGAATGTATGCATTTGCCATTCAGTATTTTAGAAATATTAACAGTGTAATGTATATTTTCAATGCGTCTACCTATGTGCAAATTGAAAACAAACAAGAATTAAAATAGTCACTCGAATTATTCATGTTGATGGTGTATTTGTAGTGTTTTCTGTATGATGAGGTTTCCAAAACTCACTGTGAAACATCATCTGTAAAAGGAAGACTAATCTCTTAATCTCCCAGGTACTGTCCAGATCTATATTTCTGCAATTCTAGGGCGAGTTATAAGTGAGTCTATTCCTTTTTTTTTTCTGATAAAAAAAATAATTCAACATTTTCAGAAGGTATTTTTAAACAATAATCTAACTTTGACTTTTAAATAATTTTCTAGAAGTGGCTTGGAAGAAGTCCCTCCCACCTCGCACCATAAAATT
This sequence comes from Trichechus manatus latirostris, assembly GCF_000243295.1. Taxonomy (NCBI): domain Eukaryota; kingdom Metazoa; phylum Chordata; class Mammalia; order Sirenia; family Trichechidae; genus Trichechus; species Trichechus manatus. The sequence continues at coordinate 17,726,044 of NW_004443985.1, forward strand.
TAATGAGCATTTTCGTGTCAAAGATGGGAGTTGAGAAATTGCACATTTCGAAATGATGCTGTAAAGCCAGTTGTTCTCCCACCCTGCAGCTGAACTGCTTTGAAAATACAATGTGCAAAGCTGCAGATTAACAGTACTTAGATGCACGGAGTTGATGTAATTTCAGGCTGCTTGAATTAACTCTCTCTGACAAGTCCTCCCTTGCAAACCACCAGCAGCAAAGGGCCTCTTTGTCTACAGTTACGAGCAAGGCTCCAGTCTCTGGGAGTTTTCACATTGTTTCTAATACATTGGTGCTTGGACAAAGTCGAATCATCCCTTATGAAGCCTGACTGCCCAGAGGGTATAAACCAAATTGCCAGTGGTTTATTCAGCTTTGACAGTTCTCAGTGTGATTCTAACAGCCTTTAGTAAAACAAGAAGGCAAGAGAAAAGCTCCAGAGACTTTCTTCTATTCATTTCTGTAATAGTTTTCTTGCCACAGGAGACTTAAGAAGATTTGTACAGCCTGCTCTCTTTTCGTTAGCGGCAAGTGCAATGCTGTTGGGTAAGTTAACATGTGAGACTCTAAAAAAGCAGGGTGCAATATATGTGGATTTTTATTCCGTTTTTAAAAACGGTCCTTTTTCTTAAGTACAATACAGCTGAAAACATAAACAAACAGTAAATGTATTTTGTATTTTCTAAGTCTTAGACTTGGGGTATAGCTTCGTTCTGTTTGTTGAATGCAATACCATGCTTCACTGGTTTTTTGGTATGAACATGTTAAAATTATTATTGAACTGACAAGGGAACTTGATTGAATTTTCAACACAATCATAGTTCTTGTCATGGAATGTAACAATATTTAATGATTTCTTTGTATTTCCATATGCAACAAAATGCATCAATATTTTCAGCTTTAGTTTGTCTATTCCATTACTAAACTGCCAGAGCTAAATTACTGTTCATGTGGCACGCTTTTACCTTCTTTGTTGGGAAAAGTGTATCTGGTTAGTAAAATCTTGTCCTCTACTTGAGAAAAAATATACACGTTTATATTTGGTATAGCACAGTACAGCTAACCTATGAATACGTAGGGGACCGAGATACTTCTCTTATAAAGTGATTTTTTAGTGTAATACAGTGTATCCTTTGTTGATTACATGTTGCTCTTCATTTCTTTTTTAGAATTTATTCTGTATTTTAATATGAGGACTAATTATTTCCTGAATTAAAATACTGATGAAATATCCTGAATATATTTAATAGAAAATATATCATTTGTTTTACATGAAGTAATTGCTGTGTACATCATTAATACTTTAAAGATCAGTATTTGATAAATTGGATGAGACAGAGAAAGAGACTAGAAAAACAGGATAAGCCACATAAGAAACAGTTGGTTATTTCTTGAAGATATTTGTTCCCCTATAGGAAAGGAAGCACCAAAATGTAGAGTGGGTGAGCTGAATTAATACTCCCCTCAAGTATTCTTGCTCTTCAGACATAACATGGCTAAATTCAGTCTAAAGTTATGTCTTTTTCTGGCATTTCTGATGCCAGTTTTTATGTGAAGTAATAGTGCAGTTGGAAGTTTTTATGTATTATCATGAAGAGTCTAGGATGGACCTAAAAGGATTTAAGTTGGAACATCTTTAGGCAAAATAAATGATGACTTTAAAATGAGGCTGATGCACTTGGCATTCAGCTTTGAGTGAAATACTCATTTATTAGAAAAGTAGCAGAACTGAGTGTATTATATACCTGTGATTAGGGACGTCTCAAACAACACCTTATTTAAAGAACTGCAGAAAGAAGTATTCTTCCTTCCCCCCACATCTTTGCATTTTTCTTTTTTTCCCGACAGTTCTGATGGTGCGTTGACATTTTGAAATATCAAAGCAGAGAATAACCATTGATATAGCTGTCTGACTTACCACTGTTCCTTATTATAGCAATCATGTTACCACGGGCCATACTTCTGTCAACAGCACTTCATCATGCATGCCCCAATTGCCCATATATGCATGGAAGCTTGGAGCATTACCTGCCAAAGATGCCATAAATCAAGGAGCAAATTGTGTGGTTGCTGCTGCAGTGCTTACATTTTCTTGTGTCCTTGTGGCCACGGGTTCTTCCCAAAAGTTAGTAAGTCTCTCAACAATGCATTAGCTGGGAGGATGAGTCCCTGCATTCTGTTTGTATCATATTTTACAGGACAGAAGGGTGACTCACTAGAAATGAGAACATGGATCATAATCTTAAAGAGCCCCTTACTACTACACAGCTTTCAGAAAAGAACTAAAACAATTATTATTTGCTTATTATCTATGACTAATCAAAAATGGGGTAATTTTTATTTCAAATACAATCTTCTTAAGTACTAAGTGGGTATGATTTCTCAGAAAATTAAAATTTGTTAGCATTTCAGAAATTTAAAAAATGACATGAAATTGATAAAATTGTTGGTAACTTATCAATTACTTAAAATAATACTAACATGTCCAGTTAAAGTGTTATTGTTTTGCCATGCTATTAGCAATAGTATATATGTATGAGAGTGTTTATATATATTCACACACACGTGTGTGTTTGTTGTATACATTTTCTTTACTAAAGAAAGACTAAAGTTCTATAGAGTAGATTATCCCAAATTTAGAGAGGGTAATTGTATACAGCAGGAGAAAAGACTTGGCAATCTGCTTCTGTAAAGATCTCAGCCAAGAAAACTTTGTGGGACAGTTATACTCTGTCATGTGGGGTTTCTATGAGTCGAAAATGACTTGACAACATCTAACAACAACAACAACAATTGTGTATAACCTGATGACATCTAGTTATGCCACTTTGTGAAAGAACCTAAGTCTATGAAAGAGAAAGAATAAATGTAATAATGTTTTCTTAAATCATTTTCTTGTCAGTCATAGAGCTTAATGATTTAGTCACCTCAAATTAATTATAGAATGAGGTGAGCCATCAACATATAAATGAAATCAAACAGTCATGGAATTACAATGAGAAAAAGACCATAGAAACATCCAGTTGAAGCACTGTGTTTGAGAGACTACTATTTGCTTCATTCATTTTAGCTCAGCAGGAAATTTTCATTACAGCTGACATTTGAGTCAGTTAAGTATATGCGTGTGTGTATAGATATATACATATATATATAAATACACATATATACATACATATAAATACACTACTGTTTCCAAAGTGATAACATATTTTTAAATAGAATATACTAGTCTGATCATGATAATGGAATTTCCAAAAAATTGGTATCATCAGCCAAGTAACACACAGATAACATAAGCTAGGTTGCACAGCTAAGAAGAGCCAGCACCTGAAAACCTAGATATTTTGTCTCCTTTAACCACTATGCCATAGGGACAGTGCTCGATTCATTTTATTTAATAGTTTGTTCTTGAAAGACTATAAAGTGGATGTTTAAAAGGATTGTATCATATTTTTCCACTGGCTAGAACCACACTTTCAAAGACAATTTCCTTTTGTTTCTGATTGATCTTTATTTGCCATTGGCTTCAAACACTTTAGATTTAATATTCTGCATCCTTCAGCCTTTGAAAAACATTAATTATCTAAAAGAACTTGCATGAATCCTCTGTGATGTATCTCTATTTGAAGTAACTTTGTGTAAAGTTCATAATAGTTCTGCAGTCTTTGAAACTATTTCTAAGTCATCACTCTGTTGACAAATGTTTTATAAAGCCTATTTTTATACGTAATCTTTTCTTCATTAAGAACAAATATTTACTGAGCTTTCCCTGACTACCCTTTTTAAATATCCACACCCCTTACCTCACCCTATCCCCTCAGCCTGTTTTCTTTTTCTTCACCGTATTTAACTATAGGTGACTATATTCTATACATATTGTTTGATTATTGTCTATCTCCCTGACTAGAATGTAATTTCGTTTTGTTCATTGTTGTACTGAAGCAAGAAGGAGAGTTTCTATCCTAAAACATAAAGTCTTGTGACATGAATGTCAAATGAATTGATGGAACTCAGAACTAATATTGCATTTACTATGTTGTAAAAATGTTGATATATATAAATCAAAACCAAACATGTTGCCATTGAGTCGATTCTGACTCATAGTGACCCTATAGGACAGAGTGGAACTGCCTCAAAGGGTTTCCAAGGAGCGGGCGGTAGATTTGAACCCCAGACCTTTTGGTTAGCAACCAGGCTCTTAACCACTGCACCACCAGGTCTTCATATCGAACTTGCCGAGTATTTACTATGTTGCCCATTTTAGAAATTAAGAATGTGACGTACATAGAGACTAAGCAATGTACTACTAAATGGCTGCACTGAAGTCAAATCCAGGCCTATCTGTCTACTTTCAAAGCTCTGAATACTTTTTGAAACATCATATTGCCTGGTAAAATGTTGCAGTAGCAATAAAATTTTCTTTCACATGTTAAAAATAAAAAAAGGAGGTGGAGAAATACTGGTAGACGGTGTGACAGTCCAGGCATGCAGAAACTTATAAAAGAAGATAAAAGGAAAGTCTTCAAAGAACTCTAAAGAAGAAGGGCCCAGGGAAGAAAAGGAGAGAACTGAAAGGAAGTTAGGCATGTACAGAGAAAATTGTTTCAGTTCCAACTCTTTCTACCATACTGGTCAATCTAGGTAGACTTTCCTTGAGGAAACTTTCCAGCCTTCTGTCCATCACTCTCTGTGTGGACTTTCTCCTTTTACCAAATGAGTTTACTCAATATTATTTCAACCAGGAGTTGTGCTTTATTATTCAGGTCTGCTCCCAACTCTGAGGCCTTCCCTTCTAATGACAGAAGCACGTTTTTTTTTTCCCCCAAGATCTTTCTCCTAGCCCACCTAGTTCTTGAAACCTTCAGCTCACAATGACAGTTACCCCTAATAAACTCTAATGCTCCACAGTTGTTGACCACATCACCTATTGCTTTAAGACGTTTCTTGTAAGATTTTATTACAATTATTTTTTTAACTCTTGTATTTCTTGCCATTGATCTAAATTGTATTCTTCTTGATTGCCAAGCACTCAACAAGGCTTGACTGAATGATTATTGCTTTTAAATAATCTATAATCTGCAGGTAATTTTGGCAAATGATTAACGTTTCAGTGAACAAGTATAGTTTTTACAAGGCCTAAACGCTTCCTAGATTTCTGTGGTTAAAAGCTTTAGAGTCAGGCCAAACTAGTTTTAGTTCAACCTTCACCACTCTTACCAGATGAATCGTCGTTAACAAGGTCCTTAGTCTCTCTAAGTCTAAATTTCCTCATCTGTGAAATGGGGATAGTAATACTAACTTGATATGTTGTTATTATGACTAAATGAAATGTATATT
>NW_004443985.1:17732381-17748734 GCF_000243295.1 Trichechus manatus latirostris
ACTTGATGGCACCTAACAGAAACAACAACAGTCTAGAGCCTGGCACAGAGAAGAGGCTCAAAAAGACTAGTTATTGTTGTAATTATGGTTGTCATCATTTTTGGTATTTCTATAGACAAACACAAGGTTTTTAACCACTATTGTTACCCTGACAATGACAGGATATAGTTATTGTTCACTTGTTGGATTTACTGATTGAATTTCTAACTCATGTTTGGCTGCCAGTGTAGAAAATCAGTTCAGTGCGAAGCCTGCCCCTTCACTAGGTCATCCCAGCACTGTTATATATTGTGGATCAAGAAGCAAAACATATGGACCCTGACCTGAGAGACTTCACAGTCCTGTTAGATGACACTCCAATGGCCCTGAAACAATTAGAAAACACTTATTATGTAAAGTAGGAATTAAAAGTAGAGTGAAGATAATCAAGATGGCCTGAAATAGGTGAGCAGTCGTAGAAGAAGTGAACATGATCCTGGCTTTGAGGGATGAAAGGCTTTGTTCAGAGTAAAGGTAGACAAACATTTCAGATAAGGATGTTGCAGTGGAAAGTAGTATTAGGAAAAAACTCACATAAAACAGTGAGGGAGGAATAAGTATGGTATGCGTAGTGGGTGATGAGTGATACATGTGACATGTTGGACATAGTTGGAAAGGAAGAACACTGCCAAATTATAAATACACTAAAAATGTAAAAAGCAGTTTAGTGTGATATAATAGAGAATGAAGAAAAATCACATTTCTCATCTTGGGCAGTGAATGGCAAGTAATTGACTGATAAAGGGCTAATTCATGTATGGGAGGCAGACAGGCAATAACTGACCGGAAACATTCAACCTACTTTCAGGCCGTCCAATCACTACCCTCCTCAGCCCATGCAGTCCACATGCCTCCACAGGAGGTACATTCACACTTGGACCTGATTGATATACTTCAATGAGATTAGAATGGTCTGAGCCACTCTCATCTGCCTGGTTCTCCAGTGTCAGTACACAGAAACTTCCTTGGTGGTGGTTGTTTAGATGAGAATCTTGGGCTGATTGGGAGGAAGACCCCCGTCAGCTATAAGGTGAAAATCTACTTAGGTGTTAGGGTGAGTTATACAATATAAACTCTTAGTGGACAAATCAAATTACATGCAAATGAAAATCTAAGTGTTCAAAATATTATATGCATTGGTATTTCTTTATATTGAGTATTATAGGTAGTCCCTGACTTACAATGTATTCAAGTTACAAAGAACTGCACTTACAGCCATCCTTTTTTTAATGATTTGTGTATTTTTATGTATGCATTAAAATATATCTGAAAGTTTATATGTAATGTTTCTAACCCCCAAAGATAAATATTGGATTTATAAAGATACTGATAAGAAAAGGCAATAATAATGAAAACTGGAAGAAAAAAATGAGGTATTCAACTTATGTTAAAACCGATTTATGACGGAGTCCTTGGAACGGAACCCTGTCATAGGTCGGGGACTGCCTGTATTTAAGGTAAATAAAAAACTTCAGCCTTGTTTGTTATATATGAATTTGACGCTTTGTTAATATTTGTGCAAATTATATGACTGACATAGAAAACTTTGGACACTTGTTACAGGTAGGAGATATATTCTTTAAAGACTTTTTTTTTTTTTTCTACTTTTTGCCCTTTTACCTGAAACTTTGATTTAAAAATGTGTTTATTTTATAGGGAATATTTCAAGCTGTATACATATCCATTTACACTGACTATACTTTAAGGGAGTCTTAAGAGTGATTGGACCTTTGAGAATGTGTATAATGTGACAGATAGCTTTTTGTTCACCATCAAAATGAAAACACTAGCATTTTTTCTTGTTAATGTCAAGTTGTGGGAAAACTTCTATGGAGAGATTTTTTTTTTTTTTTCAATTTCAAGACAAAGAAATCATAAAGTATTCGTGTCATTTGTGTTTTTATTTCTGGGCATAAGTATAAAGAAATAAATATTTAACATTCTAACAACAGTGGGAAATTCAATGTAGCTGAGGATGCTTCATTATCAATCACACAAAACATCTTTTAAGTTTCTTGATTAGATTTTACCAAGACTCATTAGTGTGGCTAAAATACCTCTAGCATAAACAATTATTAATACAATGTCAAATAGGTCTGTAGGTGAACTCAATTACAGTGGCACAATGGGGCAAATAACTGTAAAAGTCATTGGCATTATTGTTCTCCAAAGGTCAGAGGCACTGGAGTGGAGAATGGTGAAATTAGATGACAGAGCAGAATAAGAGCCTGTGATTGAAGATGTTCTGGATCATAGACCTTTATTGTACTTTGATTTTTTTAAAGCTTAGTTTATTTGGGTCTTTCATCTGTGAAAAAAATTAGTGTATGCCGTACTGTAGTTTGATTGAAGTATTTGAACTTTTCTGAACACATATTTTTTTTTTCTATCTGAAGAAGTATTTTTTCTTTGTTGTAGCACTCCAGCCATGAGGCCAACTTGTATGAATTATAATGTAAATCTCTCTGATCAGGAGTAGTGCTACTTTTTCTCTGTTTATTACAAGGACACAGCCCTTTGTATTCATAATTATTTTTTATTGAAGAACCTGAACATACTTGAAAGGTTAATACCAGAGTTAAACTACTTGGAAAAGGACTGTTTAAATTTGGCAATTCACTGCTAATCTAGTTGCAATTATCCCTAACCTTTGATTTCGAATAAAGGTCCAGGAAGTTCATTGAATTTGGTTTCATTTTTTAACACAGAAAAATTAGTAACATTTCCCAGGTATTACCTCAGTTTTTGAGTCTGTAAGATTTGAAAAATCTTAGCAGAGATTTAAACCTGGATCATATATACATTAATTTTGTGTCATAAATTATGCTAAGTGAATGGGTATATGTTGCTGTACAAAATGAGATAATGTTCATGTCCTCATGAAGATTCAGTCTGATGGGGGAAAGAGACATTGAACAAGTAAACATGTAAATAACTGTATAATTACATATTGTGATAAATGCTATGAAGGAAAATCTATGGTCACCAAGAGAAAACAATAGGAAATACCCATTTAGATTGATTAACTTGCAAAACTGGGAGAGTTACAGTCAGGAAATTACAGTATTGGTAATGAGCTTGTCTACTCTACACAGACCAGTGCTGACATAGCCAAAAAATTTATACATCTCATCCAGGTTTCACAAAACTTGATCATTTTTAGCCTCAGTTATGCTATGATGATTGAAATAAGTCTTTATGTATGTTGTTCAAAAGTCATATTCATCTCTCTCCCAGCTCTGTGCCATCTTCCCTGTTCCTCCTCTTCTCCCAAACAAAATTTCCCTCATCTATTGATGTGAGTGAAACTACATTCTTCTAGTTACTAGGCTTAAAGCTCTGGAATCACCTTAGGGCTATCTCTGGCTTGTCCTCCCTGTTTTCTCCTCCCCAGTTGTATGTAAAACCAGTGTCTCTGGCCGTATTCTTGTAGTACTCCAGTTTATTCTGCAATTTTCCATGGACTAGTGGTCCTTAGGCATGGCTTTTATCTGTTGCTTCTCTCCTCAGAAACCTTCAGTGGCTCCCTATTCTCTTCCATTTAGACTGAACACCTCAAACTGAACATAAGATCCTTTAAAATCTGAATCTATTCAAATAAATTGAACTCTGTGTATACTATGTTGTGAAAAATTCCAAAATACCGCATAGTTTGGGTTCCTGGGAAACTTATAAGCCAAGAGCCAACAGTCAGCAAGAAAGATACTCCTATGGGATGCGTTTATGTGAAAAAAAGGTGGCAAACTAAAGCTTGGACTCATTTCAATTGTCTTTCTTCAAGCCACTTTATCTTTGCTCATCAGGCTGAACTTTTTAGGGAAACTGAGTCTGCCCATATATTCTATATTTTATGTGCTAAGAAAAAGTCACTTCCAAACAGATGGACACTTTTTCTTCTGTCCAAGAAAGTGGACTCATAAGAAATTGTCTTTAGTCAACAAAACTTTCAAGTGTACAGTTCTAAAATGAATTCAAAGGAGATGGGGTTGATAACACAATCAGGTGTAGAGGTTGTGTTGATAACACCATCAGGTGTAGAGGTTGTGTCATGTGACCTAACCGGTTAGGTTCAAACCCACTTACTAGTTTCGTGACCTCAGTGAAGTTACTTAATCTCTCCATGAACCAGTTTCTTCATCATTAAAATGGAGATAATACGAGTCCCTACTTCATTTGGTGATTATGGGGAATAAATGAGATAAAGCACTGAGAACAACACTTGTGGCTTAGTAAGTGCTACGCAAGTGTTCGCTGTGAAAGATAATTAATGTTTTATTGAAACAGTGTTCACATGAAGATTATTTTAAATTACGCATTGGATTAAAAATGGCTTGTTAATAACTGATACCAACAGTATATACTTTTCCTGACCAGAGGACAACTACTCCTCCACATAGTCTCATTCTATACAATTTATTACTAGATAATTACACACTTAACTAGATAAATCACGTATAAAGGAGACTTATTAGGCAAATCAGGTGAATTGACTGTGGCGGTGTTTTAGGGAGCATCCTTAATAACACTATGCAGCAGAGAGCTGAGAATGTGCCAAGTACCATTGGACAGTTAAATAAATTTTTTTTTTTTTTTTTTTGCTCAACTTCTTGTCTCCATGTTTTAAGAAGCATTTATGCAATCAGTCCTCTACGTTTAAGTAGAGATAAGAATTATTTGATAAATAAAAAAGTGAAGGAACAATGTGTAAAAACCAAATTAATTTTATTTAACAGATTTGTTTACTAATTTGCTTGCAAAACAAGTTCATCTGTTAGTAGAGTCAAGCTGCCAAAGAAAGCAGCCTTCCTTGGGGCTAAAATTGTTTAATTATCTCTTAACTGGAGCAATGTGGCCCTGAAATCTGAACTCTCTCATTATATCACTAGGATTCCCCCATGCTGTGTTATCAGTCTGTAACCAATTCTTGATCATTAATATATTACTGGACAATGAGAAATAAAGAATTGATGAACTCAAATTGTAGTGTTGATGAAAAATATTGAATATACTGTGAATTTCCAGAAGAACAGACAAATCAGTCTTAGAAGAAGTACAACCAGAAAGCTCCTTAGAAGTGAGAATGGCGAGATGTCGTCTTGCTTACTTTGGACACTCATCAGGAAAGACCAATCACTAGAAAAGGACATTATGGTTGGTAAATTAGAGAGTCAGTGAAAAAGAGAAATGGATAACACAATAGCAGCAACAGTGGACCCAAACACAACAATGATCGTGAAGATGACACAGGATGAGAGAACGTTTGTTCTGTTATACATAAGGTCGCCGTGAGTAGAAGTCAACTCATTGGCAACTAACAACAACAACAATATATTTCTAATATCTATATGATGTGGAGCCCTGGTGGTGCAGTGGTTAAGAGCTCAGCTCCTAACCAAAAGGTCAGTAGTTTGAATCCACTAGCCACTCCTTGGAAACCCTATAGGGTAGTTCTACTCTGTCTTGTAGGATCTCTATGAGTCGGAATCAACTCAACAGCAATGAGTTTGTATGATGTAGTCAATAAATAGTTTGAGTCTTAGAAGTTAAAGATACATATATTTTTTGCAGATGTGATTGCAAGAAGGGGTCATCTGGTAAAAAGCGAAGATCTTCGTACACTGAATAGTTACAAATGTAATTTATTACAAATCTTATTATAAGTGATTGATGATGAATGCTAGCAATTAAAAAGCAGCAACATAGAGTTTCTTCATATAAAATAATCTATTCATAAGTTATTTCTATCAGGCTCTTCTTATTTGGAGATAATATGCAAGGGCATAGAGAACATTTCAACCTTTGATATTCCAGGTTTTATAGACGCCCTCATTCTAAATATCTTCACATCCCAAAATAAATACACAATCCAACAATAAGTGTTTTCAGATCAATTCCAAAATAAGATTCAACAATATTAGTAATATTTGCTTTGCAGACTAAAGATTATATGATATGATGAATATTGGTTCTTTCCCCCATCTAAAAAACGTGCTCGTCTCTTTAATATTGAAAAAAGACTTTCTCTCTAATTTACATTTACCAATACTATTTCTCTCAAAATTAGTTTTATTATTGCCTCTGCATTACTGTGTAAATAATGAAAACAACCAATTAATTGAGAGTTAATGATGTGCTTGTTAACTTTGCTAAGTACCTAACTGTACTTATGACCCAAGTGTAATTAAAATTAACTCCTTTTTGGACTTGAGGAAACTGAGACTAAGAGAGGTTAAATGCTATATTTTAGAGGCAAGAAGATAGGAAGGTTGTTCAAATCTTGCTGTCTGTAGACCTCTTTGCATTGACTTGGGAGCATTTTAATTTTTTAAGTAATACTTGTTTTACCTGAAGACTCACTGACAGAGGTGTATTTAGATAAAATCTGTTTATCGGTATTTGTCAGGTACACATAAATTTTAGTCCCTCTCTCTTCCCTCAAATAAAAAATAAACATTAAATGTGTATTTTCCATGTCAATACCAGTGAGTTAGGTCAAGACAAATTGAAAGGTTGTGGTCAGGAGATACTCAGGTAATTATAGCTATAGAGCCTTGGCCTCTGAGCAAAAGAGTAATAATTCTGTGTATTTTATTGTCTTCTTTAATCAGTATCACTCATTTTATTATGTAGTTATAAACCAGCTTGCAGTTACATGTTTTCAAATCCAGACAAAGACAGAGAAATTCATTTTGGGAACAGAGAAACGTAAACTGTGATGAAACTTTTCCATGTTTTATGTCACAAATCTAGAGGAGTTTAGTGTAGAGGGATCAGAGGAAAAGCAACCTAAAATATACTTTGGAAAAAAAGAATTTAATCAAGCATATTTTATTGTCTTTAAGCATGTAAATCTCCAAATCAAGGTATGTTTCAAGGTGGCGTCAATAGCACAGGGGGAAATGGTACAGAGGAAGCAGCCCACAGCTGCAAAATTCAGGAACTTTCCCTCTATCTCCCTTGGGTTCAGACCTTTGGTTCTCCTTTAGGGAAAACTTGTCCAGTCTGGTTTGCAGAAAGTCCTACATCTGCTGTAGCCCTATACCTCCTGTCCTCCAGTAAATATTCAAGATAGGCCAGGGTAACAATCCATAAGTAATTATCATTGCCATAATGAATGTAAAACAAAATAAAATCCTAACAATGGACAAGGGAACAAGCCTGGTTGTAAAAAAAAAAAAAAATTATGCTGTTATCATTCTGTCACATTTTCTAAGGCAGATATGACTAGATTGTGGCAGGTGTTTCAGAAGCTGGTATGAGAGACTCACCTATTCTGCTTGAGAAACCATAAAGTCAAGAAATAAGATGAGGGTGCCTTTCTATTCCAGCACGTGTTGCTTCAAGCTCCTTAACTTTCTCAAGAACGTAGTAATCCTGACTCCAGCTCAAGTGACTGTTAAAGCTTCTGACTCCCCACTTAATCAGCCACACAGACTAACTGCACTCCAGATGCTTGTCAAGGGTTATAACGTCAAACTCACTGCTGTTCAATATTTAATCAAGAGCCTGGAAGATAGATACAATACCTATGTTAGGTAGCCTGAGGGAGATGTTGCCCATTGCTTAAATGTCAAAAATCTATCCCTGGATTTAGCCACAACCAAAATGCTGCTTCATGTACTAAAAACTTGCTTTCCCTAACTGCATTTTGACTTTTTTTTTTTTTTTTTTTTTACATAGGCCTATATTTGGAGCTCTGGTGCCGCAGTGGTTAAGAGCTCTGCTGCTAACCAAAAAGGTCAGCAGTTCAAATCCACCAACAGTCCCTTGGAAACCCTATGGGACCGTTCTACCCTTTCCTATAGGGTCGCTGAGTTGGAATCGACTCGATGGCAAAGAGTTTGTTTGGTTTTTTGGTATAATTAGGAACATTAACAAAGGCAGCTCACCAACAGTCCCTTGGAAACCCTATGGGACCGTTCTACCCTTTCCTATAGGGTCGCTGAGTTGGAATCGACTCAATGGCAAAGAGTTTGTTTGGTTTTTTGGTATAATTAGGAACATTAACAAAGGCAGCTCACCAACAGTCCCTTGGAAACCCTATGGGACCGTTCTACCCTTTCCTATAGGGTCGCTGAGTCGGAATCGACTCGATGGCAAAGAGTTTGTTTGGTTTTTTGGTATAATTAGGAACATTAACAAAGGCAGCTAAGCATTTTATTTAATGTACCAATTACCAGTTGCTGTCCAGTCTATTCTGACTCATGGGAATCCCTGCATGTCGAGTAGAACTGCACTCCATAGGGTTTTCAGTGGCAGATTTTTCAGAAGTAGATCACCAGGCATTTCTTCTAAGGCTCCTCTGGGTGAACTTGACCCTGCAACTTTTCGGTAAGCAGTCAACTGTGTTAACCATTTATCCCATCCAGAGGCAGAGATGTCATTTATAACACTGTTTCTGATATCAAAAAGGGCTTTTTTCCCCTGTATTTGTCATGATCAACTCATATGTTTTTCTTTAATAGCTTCATTAAGGTGTAATTTACATACCATACAATTCACCCATTTAAGTGTACAATCCAATAACTTCTAGTATATTTGCAGAGTTGTGCAAACATTATCAGAATCTAATTTTTGAAAATTTCTATCACCCCAAACATATCCTTCACATCCATTACAGTCAATTCATACTGTTACCCTATCACAAGACTTCCACTAGCTTGTTTTCTGTTTCTATACAAGGAATTCTGCACAATTCCTGGACATTTCATATAAATAAAATCCTACAATGTGTAAGCCTTTGCATCTGACATATTTTGATTACTATAATGTTTTGGGGATTCATCCATGTTGTAGCATGTATTAATTAGTATCTTGTTTCTGGTTTTTGGCTGAATCGTTTTCATTCCTATAGATACATTGTATTTACTTATCTGTCCCCTGTCAGTGGAACTTTTAGATTGTTTCAGCTGTGGATTATCATGAATAATACTGTAAAGCACAATTGCATACAAGTCTTTGTATGGAAATGTTTTTCATTTCTCTTGACTAGATTCCTACGGATGGAATTGCTGGGCCGTCTGATAAGTATGTGTTTAACTTCTTAAGAAACTGCCGAACTTTTCTGAAGTGACTGTACCATTTTATATTCTCACTAACAACCTATGCAGTTTCCAATGTCCCCACATCCTCAGCAACACGTATTATTGTCTGTCTTTTTTACTATAGCTATTCTGTTGTTGTTGTTGGTAGGTACTCTCAAGTCGATTTCAACTGATAGTGACCCAAGTGACAAAGTAGAACTGTCCCAAAGGGTTTTCCAGGCTGTAATCTTTACAGAAGCAGATCGACAGGTCTTTCTTCCACAGAGCTACTGGGTAGGTTCAAACCACCAAACTTTCTTTTGATTAGCAGCTGAGCACTTAACTGTTGCACCACCAGGGCTCCTCATAGCCATTCTAGTGGGTGAAAAATCATATCTTGTTATGGTTTGAATATGCATTTCTTTAATTCCTAATGATGCTGAGATTTTTTTCATGTGCTTATTAATTTGCCATTTGTATGTCTCTTGGATATTTATATCCTTTGCCTATTTTTCATTGGGTTAATTGTCTTCATATTATTGAGTTGTAAAATAATAAAAAGGAGAGAAAAATATATGCAAATCATATTTGATAAAGGACTTGATATACTCTGGAAACTAGTCCTTTATCAAATAAGATTTGCATGTATTTTCTCCTAGTCTGTGGCTTGACTTTTCATTGTTTTAATGGTGTCTTTTGAGGCAAAAGCATTTTGAATTCTGATGAAAGCAAAATTATCATTTCTTTCAAATATATTGTGCTTTTGGTGTCGTATCTAAGAAATCTTTGCCTAGCCCAAGATCATGAAATTTTTCCCCTGTATTTTTTCTGTAAGTGTTATAATTTACCTCTTAACATTATTTGTCTTTTTATGATTGAGTTTTTACTATATGCCAGATTTTGCACTAAACCTTTTACATAATTATCTTTTAACCCTCTCAATAACCCTATGAGTGACATACAGTTATAACTCCAATTTTAAATATTTGACCACTGACTGAGGAGAATTAAATTTTGCATTACACAGCTAGTAAATAGAGGAGGAGCCAGAAGCCCATTTCCTGGATTTCTAACTCCAGTCCCAGGCCTGCACCTGTCAGAGTACATTATGATTTTAATTGCCTTTGTCTCCAGCTAGATGTCAACTCCTTGATGCCAGGCAAGATGTCTTTTACATTGTTGAACTCCTAGCGCCATGCCTGGTTCCTGATGCGTGGTTGGACGTACTACACGCTTGATGAATAATGAATGAAAGCGTGAAGATTGAAAGCTGACATTATTCAACATTCTCTAAATCCCTTGGTAATATTTACAATGAAACTATCAAAGAAAAGATATGAGGGACAACTATTCAAATAAATGTTATTAGAGAAGACCATGTTCCTGATACTATTTAGCGCATTATGAAATCATCTGATAGCAAGTGAAGAGATTTTAAATTAAGGCTCTCTCTATTTGATAGGAGTAGGGAGGATTTGAATATTTCCTCTTAGATGCTGGGATCTAGGGCAAGCATTTGAAATAACCTTGTTATTCATTAGAATAACAAAGGCCGAGTCTGAAGATAAAGACGTTAGTTAATATCACAAGATCATCCTGTCAAGAAGTCATTTCAAGCTGGCAATTTAATTGAAATGATTAAACATAAAAAGAAGATAAAATGACTTAAACACCCCACACTTCAGCCATGAAAAAAAGATAAATACAATATATTGTAGAATTACAAAATGATACTGGAGTAAAGAGGAAGATGGGAAAAATGTAAAAAGGAATGAATTTTTTTTTAAAACCACAGATCATATAATCCCCCATGTTATTCTTTCACTTTTCATCTCAGATGTGTTGATCACTAAAACTGTTGATATTATTGTCAAAATGAAACTTATGAACCTTTCACATACATTCTCCAATTTAAGGGACAAAAATGCTTTTCTCATATCATTCGGGCAAACCATCTACAATTTGCTGAAATAGCAAGGAAGACAATTTTAGAATTGTAAACTCTTTACGGAAAAAGTCACTGTTTCTGCTTGCTTCATTCTTGAATCAAAAAACCAGAATAATAACATCAGTAATAGTCACCTCTTCCAATACCAAGAGCCTCTAAATTATTGCCAAATTGTCAGATTCTTCTCTTTCCTATTCTGGGATTGGCCTCTCATTTCTCTCTTTACACATTTAATTTGGAAACACAGACTCAGGGTTTGCCCACCGTCTGGGGATTGACCATATAGCATGAAGTATTTTTTAGTTTTCCTCTTTATCACTCAATCAGATTCCCGTTGCTAAATCCTTCTTTATCTAAAATTTGGTTAAACACTTATTGAGCTCCTACTGCATTCTCAACATATTATGAGCACCAAATAGCATTCTTGAAAATTCCAGTTTGCAAAATTGCTCCTTGTGTAACTCACAACACAGAAAGCCTGTGCGATATAGCTGGATTAGCCCACATACAAACTTGTAATATTCATATATTGCACAGCAAATATTTTACATCTGTGGATCCTCCATAGTTATGAAATATATTGTAAGCTCCTAATTTATGTTTATTATATAATTGGCTTAATAAATGACTAGAATGTTAAATTAAAAATTATATTACAAAGTGGTGTTATGGTATACTGGGAAAATATAGCTCACTAGGATATAATGAAGGAACCCTGTTGGTGCAGTGGTTAAGCACTCAGTTGCTAAAAGAAAGGTCAGTTGTTCAAACTCACCAGCTGCTACGTGGGGGAAAGATGTGGAAGTCTGCTTCCATAAAGATTACAGCCCAGGAAACTCTGTGGGGCAGTTCTACTCTGTCCTATAGGGTTGCTATGAGTTGGAATAGACTTGATGGCAGTGGGTTTAGTTTACAGATTAGGATATAGTGGACAAAGACAAAAAATAAAAATAAAAAAAAAAAAGCACTGAGTCAAGGGACTCCGCTTCACCAGATATAAAACTCTAGTGAAGACCCTGGGTTAATATTTTTTGTTTGTTTTCCAAATATAAACTAAGAGTTCATGACAAAATTTTGCTAATGGCCGTTCCAGGTGTACAACTCTGAAACTCTATGAAGTGAAGCAGAAAACTGGGAATTTATAGTCAACCAAAGAAGACGTAATTTATGTACATGACACTCTTGGAGAACAGGTTTTTAAATGTTTTTATATATCATAGGAAATGAATCAAATTGATCACTACTCCAATGCTCTCTACTTGACACAACTCCACATCTTTAACAGAAACATCATCATTCTCTCTGAGAAATGATAAGCCTTTAAAGTTGCTTCTTGTTTCTCTGAAATATCTCTGTGCTTTCTCTGTTCAAGGAGTAATAGTTCCCAAATCTGTTGTCTTCTTTTCTCTCAAACTTATTAACAAACAAAAGCAAATTTTAAAATATGTGATATTTCATCTATTAAATCAGCAAAGATTTAAGAAGAGAACATGGTAATAACCAGTGGTAGTGGGAGTATGGGGAAGCTAGTACTGATAAGTGCCCTTAGTAGGAGTATAAATTGGTATAATTTTTCCAGAGGGTATTTTGACAATGTTTATCAAGATCTAAAGCTGAGTTTACTATTAGACCAGTAATTCTAGGCTAGGAATATTTGCCAAATAAAGATATATGTTACAGTGTTTTTGTTTATTATAATAAAGAGTTGAAAGTAACTCAGATATCAAATAATAAGGGATTGGATAAATGGTGTAGACTTTTACAGTGATTAGTTATAATGATTATTGTTGTTGTTAGTTGCTGTCAATCCAACTAATATTGATTAGCGTGCAACCATTGAAATTGCTTTTGTAAAGAATGCGTAACTACTGGAATGTAAAATTAAAAATTAACAATAGAATGTTAAAACTAAAAGATCAAGTCACAAAGCAGTATACCTAGTATACTGAAAAACTTATGGGAAGGGATATACAACTGAAAGACTATGTATGAATATTTTAACAATGGTTAAAATGGTTACCTTTGGGTATAGGGATATGTGGTTTTTGTTATTCTTTTTACTTATTCCATTTTTAGAAGTCTATAAGATGTATTACTTCTGTAAAGATTACATTTTAAATGTAAATGCACAATTGAAAATATCTGTCAGAAGCAGCAAAGAGCAGAATCAACCCAGCAGAAAATCAAATCACTAATATGGTGGATCAGCTTGAGGAACTAACAATAAATAAATAAGATAAAATTTAAATATTAGAAAAAAAAAGTATACAAAATTTTCTTTATTTAACATTTATCTAGGAAAGCTTTATGACTGTTCAAAATATTCTAAATTTTTGTCTATTCTCTTGTTATAAATTCCGAGTTTTGTTGGCTTGTGGTAGCAGAACATGACCTATAGAGTTTTTACTTTCTACTTTTAATGTGACCTAATACACCTTCTTTTTTTTCCAGTATACTTTCAATATTAAAAAAAAAAAAATGCTTCATGGATATTCAGGAACAGAGAACCATTTTTGATGTTAGAGTAAGATGCTTGGTATCCATCTACTAAAACCAAAGTCTAGTGTTTACCTGGATCTTAGTCATCATCTCTGAGTTTAAGCTAGAACTTTATAGAGCCTGTTTAGATCTTGATTACCCCTGGTCAAGAGAATAAGAACCAGAGCTTTGGTAGTCTCAGCAGGAAAACCTCATTTCTGAGTCATCTATTGATGTGTTTGATGAAGCTGAGATAGTAGGGGCCAAAAATTTCCAACTAGCCCTTAGTTTGCTGAGTCCCATGAAAGGTGTGAGGTATGAATAGTGTCTTTTCTTCCCGCCTACTTTCTAAATCAGTCCCTATTTCCAGCCTACTCCTTGATATTCTACTTTCATAAAGCTCTATTCAACTAACTATTATTCATGCGTATAGGGCTATATATACCACTTGTGTTGTTGTTTCTATTGTTTTAGTGTTTTCTTTTGTGGTTATGTGTGTGGGGGAGTAGGAGAGGGTAGTTTCAGGTCTCTTGAATGTACCAGTTGCTTTACTCCAACCACTGTATAAATCATTAGTATAGTCAGTATTTATAGAAACTCTTCTTTATTCGTTTTGTCTGATAACAGAAAAATACCAGTTAATATAAAGACATTAAAAGAATGAAAATGAAAGAGATATGCCTACATTAAAAAGAAGCCCAATAACATTTCTAAATTTACACAATGCTGTCATGTTTCATGTTTACAGTTCTATTTGCATTGTCTTGAACTAGCAAATACCTGCAGTAATAATATACCAATTCTAAAAAAGAAAAACAACCTCAACCCAAGGTGCCTTTTGGGAAACGAAAAGCAGAGTGCCAGCAGTTCCACAGTGTGTTGAATTTTAATGCTCTGTAAACCCTTTCTCTGAGATTCTGTGAGTATTTCTCTTATTCTCAAATACTCTTAGCACTGTCATGGAATACCACATGGGGTCCCCAGGTAGTTAGAAAACTATGCGATTTGAGTGAAATGGCAGAGAAGTATGCAGGGTGTTAACAAACGTGCAACTCTCTTACGTTGCGTTTCGATACGATTCTTAAAGTACTTCTCACGTTACGGCTTTGTGTTGAATACAGTTTTGGTGATTCGTGTTAACCAAGTCTGGAACTTCTCTTCATGTTTGTGGTGTCTGGGCATGTTTGAACCCACTAATTTTAGATGTATTTTTACTGAAAGTTTTACCATTTTTTTAACATCCAAAGGTATGTGTGCTATATATAACTCAGGGTAATTTATTTTAGTATTGTAGGATTTTATCTGAACTCTTGGTAAAAGAAAGACTTTATCTTTTAGGTAGCTAAGCTGCTTTTCAATACAAGTGAACCAAAAGACATTTAAGAAAATTTGAAATAAAACTTTTTTTTCCCCTGAAGACATTATATATCCATAGGATTATATTTTACTGCCTTTTTGCAGCAAAGTGCAACATTTGTTTTTTATTGTAATTTCCAACACAGTGGAATGATGCAGTGTAAATAAATGCCTTTCATCATAACCTTCTGTTTCTAGAAATGTTCGTAATTTGAATAATTATGTATCTTGACTTCATGCCAATTAAGTTTGCTCATCTAGGGACTGAATTTTAATGAAGTGTTTGAATGAATGTTCACTGATATGATCATTTGGCAGGGACACAATCAAGTGAGAAAAGGTTTAATCTCATATTTTTTCGTTTCTTCAATATTTGAAAAAGAGAGATAAGAAAAGGCAAACAGAAGCACTGAACAGAAGATGGGTTAGAGGCCAACGTCTATAGTTTAAATACATCCAAAGGTAATTTACTTCCCAACTCTTGAGGTCAGTGTGAGTTATCTCAAAAATGTAATATGAGATGTTACTCCCCACTTAACAAAAATTAAAATTAGGAACCCAGTGGCCAAGTTCTATCAGGCTTGGGTTAGTCAGCTAGGTTTAGGGAAACTGTCCGCCAAAATTCTGGAGCTGGCTGCATTAAAAAAAAGAGTGATGTACGATGTTCCCAATGTTAAAACAGTAGGCTGCATGTATCTCCCTCGGAATGGACAAAGCGTAGTTCCCTGGGGGAAGAGGATTTTATTAACTAAATGCCTAACAGCTGCCTCACAAGCATGAGACTAGATAAACCAAACAATCTGCAAATCTGTGTACCCTGCATGAAAGGCCACATAATACAAACTGATTACTTCAGGGCCTGAGTTAATGTGGCTGTGAATAAAAATAACCAAACACAAATCCTTGCCTAATTTTAACAACTACTGATGAGGAAATCTAAACAGATGGATCATTATGAAGTATGGGTCTATGTTAAACTAACATTGTGATCAAAGGATGGGAGGACGGTAGTCGAGTAGTGAAGGGAGGTGCAATTACTAATCCCAAATCAGAGTTCTAATCTCTGCTTCGAAAGCCAAGCATTTGATACTTTCATCCCAAATTTTTCAGAAACACAGTCATCTTCCTATGAACAAAAGGAATAGCAAATGACTTTTGATTTACATTTTAATAAAGATAAGGCTTTTGATGTAGAAGCTTGCAAAGATAAACAAATTTATCTAGGTACCTTTTTGTAGAAATTCACCTTTTATATTGGAATATTGAATGTCATCACTTTAGTGATGATAATAATACCTAGAATATAATAAACATTCAGTAAGTGCTTCTGGAATGAATTAGCAAAACTCAGAAATGCGTGTACCCTCCTTCTAACATCAGATTTAAGAAATGGAATCTGCCTGTCTTTTCGGTTAATGGGTTATTTCCTAAGCCAGGCAGATATTTAAATTGAGAGATTAGCTTTATGTGAGGAGGATTTAGCTCAGTCATTCTATTACGTAGGTTGAG
>NW_004443985.1:17749294-17751062 GCF_000243295.1 Trichechus manatus latirostris
ATGGTCAGTATATTGTAAAATATAATATGATTTAATTAATTGAATTTTTTGCTTGTTTAAGTTCCAGAAAAGGGGGGAAGGGTGACAATTCTAATGATTACCATTGAATATAGGTGATCCTCTAATATGACATTACATCACTTACTATTGCATAGTTAAATATCTGTCTTTTAACTTGTGGGCACTAGAAAACAATCTACCGGATTGCTCTGAATAGCACACAAGTCCTCGCTAAAAGCATGCCAGTTTGTTTAGCTTCCTCTGCATACCCTCAGATTTATCTACACATCAATGGGGAGAAAAATTTACTTTTTATAATCAAGAAGGTAATGATAGTCGTTCATACCTTGTCTCTCTAGATACCATAGTTAGTTGCCCTCTTAAAACACTGATGTAAACTCTTAACCCCTCCATAGGCCCCTAGAAAATCTATTGATGAAGCAAAGCTAAGTTCATTAGACCTACTGCTTGCAATAAAGGAATACACCATTAGAGTTAGTAATGTCTCAAAATGGGAAATTAGGGCAGGGTAATTGTCAAGACTTTAAAGTGTTAAAAAGCAAAGCTGTCACTTTGATGACTAAGGGGCATCTGACACACCAGTAGTATTTTCAGTCACCTCATATGCATGCAAAAGCTAGACAATGAAAATAAAGATCAAAGAAGAACTAGCACATTTGAATTGTGCTGGTAAAGAATATTTAATATGCCATGGACTTCCAGAAGAAGGAACTAAATCTGTCTTGAAAGAACTACAGCCAGAATGCACCTTAGAAGTGAAGATGGCAAGACTTAATCTTGCTTACTTTGGACATGTGACCAGGAGGGACCAGTCCCTGGAGAAGAACATCATGCTTGGTAAAGTAGAGGGTCAGCAAAAAGGAGGAAGACCTTCAACAAGATGGATAGACACAGTGGCTACAACAGTGGCTCAAACATAGCAACAATCGTGAGGATGGCACAGGAACACGGAACATTTCATTGTGTTATACATAGAGTCCCTGTGAGTTGGAACCTACTCTACAGCACCTAACAACAATTGTCCACAGTTTGGGTCTGGGCTGGATACTTTAAGACAGATATTGAAAGGTAGAGAAATGGTTGAAATTGGGCAGAGTTCAGAACATAATAGCTTTGGATTGGTGTGCACAGTGAGGTGGGGGTCTTGCAAGCTGTTATTCTTGCTAAGTAAGCTGTTAGGTTGGTTCACAGTCTTATGTTCCATGAGCAAGTATTTCCTGAAGCAAGCAACTAGATTAATTTTGCTTAGTTCGAGTATTGTTCAACAGAGAGATAGGAAGTTTTTTTGGTTTCAGTTCTCACAAATTTCATGATCAAAGTTCTTACTCACTGTCAAGTTTGTTTTTAGTTTGATATATTAATAAATGTCCATGTTATTATCTTCTGTAACTTTTGGGACATTTAATAAAAGTAATAGTACTGTAATATTTTAAAGGTCTCTTTCTAAAATACGGCTTTTTTTCTCTAAACTTTGTGATGATGTCCAACTATGATAAATTCCTGTATATAGCTACATGATAAATCCCTCATATTTCCCCCATTTTAATAAATAACTTGTTAGCAAATAGTCTAAATAGAGAAGTTATTTAATGGCTTTTAATGGTAATAAAAAGTGCACAACTTCTGCAATGCAGCTCTGATGTCTCAATAAGAATGCTAAAATATATTGGGTATTTCAAATTTCCACCACTTGTCTGTCAGTTTGTCGTACTGTGTTGGTTTGCATGTTGCTGTGATGCTGGAAGTT
>NW_004443985.1:17754054-17755568 GCF_000243295.1 Trichechus manatus latirostris
ACATAAAGAAAACAAAAATCCTCACAACTGGACCAATAAACAACATCATGATAGACAGATAAAAAACCGAAGGCAAAGATTTCATTTTCCTTTGATCCACAATCAGCACCTGTTGAAGCAGCAGTCAAGAAATCAAAGAATGTATTACATTGGGCAAATCTGCTACAAAAGAACTCTTTAAAGTGATAAAAAGCAAAGATATCACCTTGAAGGCTAAGGTGTGCCTGACCCAACCCATGGTGTTTTCAATTGCCTCATATGCATGTGAAAGCTGGACAATGAGTAAGGAAGACCAAAGAATAATTGACGTCTTCGAATTGTGGTGTTGGCAAAGAATATTGAATACACCATGCGCTGCCAAAAGAACGAACAAATCTGTCTTGGAAGAAGTACAACCAGAATGCTCCGTAGAAGCAAGGATGGTGGGACTACATCTCACATACTTTAGACATGTTATCAGGAAAGGATCAGTCCCTGGAGAAGACATCATGCTTGGTAAAGTGGAGGGACAGCAAAAAAGAGGAAGACCCTCAAGGAGATGGGTTGACACAGTAGCTGCAACAACTAGCTCAAGCATGATAACGTTTGTGAGAATGGCGAAGGACTGGGCAATGTTTAGTTCTGTTGTAGATAGGGTCATTGTGATTCTGAACCAACTCGATGGCACCTAACAACAACAACAGCAGGACCAAGCAGTGTTTCATTCTATTGTACACAGGGTCACTATGAGTTAGAACCGATTCGACGGCACCTAATAGCAACATTTCCAATTTATTGTGCTGAAAGATTTACATGTACCATCTCAGATAATTTGATTCTGTAAACAACTTTATGAGGTAAAGAGTAGGAATATGGCCTTATTGTAGATAGGAAACCTTTAGAAAGTACGTAACTGGCCTATAGTCAAATAACTAGTAGGTGAGTGGTAGAGCAAGAACCTCAACTCAAGTCTCATTGCCTTGTCATGGGTGTGGGGCATTTTGTCACCAGGAAACTAGTGATCTATAAAACTTTACATTTTAATTGACTTAACTTAGAACCATAAAAATGTATTTTACTTATATTTCTTATAACATGTATTAAATATAAAAATGAGAGCTAACGACTCTTCTAAAACCTTAATTTTTTTTTTCTTTTGAGTTTATTTAAAATAGCAGTTACTTCTGGTTATATTTGGTAATTATCAAAATATTTAGATTTTAGAAGTCATTAATATTTACAGATTCCTTTGGAGTTTTAGATGCTCCAATATTATTTATGAGACTGGTAAACAATAGAACTTCAAAGCAAACAGATACCCCTTTCTCTCACAGGAGCCCCGGCGACACCTGGTTAAGAGCTCAGCGGCTAACAAAAAGGGTGGCAGTTTGAAACCACCATCTGCTCCTTGGAAACCCTATGGGGCAGTTCTGCTCTGTCCTATAGGGTCACAATGAGTTGGAATTGAGTCGATGGCAATGGGTGTGGTTTTGGATTTTGTCCTCATAAGTACCCTCCCACAATACACTAGCATA
>NW_004443986.1:0-1546 GCF_000243295.1 Trichechus manatus latirostris
GGTATTTATTTTAAGGTTGCATGTTCAATAACTCTGAAGTCAAAAGTTCAAATGTCTCTGGTATTCATATAATTCGTTAGCAGACACCTGGACTTTAAAAACTTAAACACTGAGTTAGGGGACTGTGTTATGCACTGGGGGAAAGAGGAAACAGTCATAAGTGTCTGGGAAGTCCCAGGCCCTTGCCAGGACTCTCCCATTAATTATGTATCCTGGATAAGTCACTTCACATCTCTGGGTCTCCATTTTCTAATCTGTAAAGTGAAACATTTGGATACGATCACTGAGTTTGTTCACAGTTAAAAAATTCAATGATTGGGATGTATTATACCTGAATCTGTCATTATCTGAAAAATGTTTCTCCACCATTAAAATAAAAACATTTTAGTTATTCTGAAAATCCCTGCCCAGAAACCCTACTCTAATTCGTCGAATTTAAATATGTACAAACGGTGATGGTGTATTCCAGCTTAACATGTTAAGTTGAATGAGAAGGAAAGGGTAGTTCTTGAAGATTTATGAAATCATTTGATCTAATGTCCAATCTTCACTCTTGATGAAGGCAAACCAACTGCAGTAAGCAGTTTTCTCAGTCTCGCGAGCCATTAGTGGACACACAATTGAGCTTTCTCACTTACTTAATGTCATTCTTTCCTCCAACTTTGCAGTTTAGACTGGGAAGGGTGAATATAAGAAGAACTTGTAAAAACAAAATGATAAATCTTTATAACAAGGAAAGTCTGTGTTAAATATGTGACAGGCAATATTTATAACTTTAGCCAAACCAGAAGCCTGCTTAGGTATAAAACATCAGAGTTTTTTCATAAGGTGTCCATGATTTAGAGGCTCTTAAAATTCACATCTTAAGAATTTATCTGACTAAAAAGGATTGTATATTTTAAAATTGTTAATAATCAGTAGATTCTTTGCTTAAGTATTCAAATCAAATCCTCCTCCACAAAAATCTACCCCAAAATGTTAGAATACATAGATTATTTCTCTTACGGATTTCTATTTTCTCATTATACAATGCATGCTTATGTCAAAAGCATAGAAAACAGAGCAAGAGATAAAAATAAATTAATTCCTCTTTTAAAAATGTTTGCGAATGTTTTCCAGGTTTTTTCCCTCCTATAAAACATATTCGAGTAATACACATTCAGAGATAAAGCATATGTATACATTATTAACAAAAACATTTACACAACAATGTACTTACAATTTTATTCTCCACACTTTTATATATAATATTTTTGTTATTGAATATTCCTTAACTATATATATTAATGTTAATAATAATAATTATATGAATACCTCTTCTTCATTTAATGCTTATTACAGGAGAGGCATCATGCTAAAGACTTTACATACATTTTCGCATTTATTCATCTGAACAATCTCTTTTGCAGTTGAGGGAACCAAGGCTTAGAGGGTTAAGTTGACTTGCCTAAAGTCACAAAGTCATCAGGGATGGAGTTGGGATTCAGACCTAGGCCTATCTTAATTCAAAGTCTTGCTGACAACAATAAAGATTGAAGAATACACA
>NW_004443986.1:4126-9390 GCF_000243295.1 Trichechus manatus latirostris
GAGAGATGTAAACACTAGTAGTGAATATATATATTTTTTAAATCTTATACTGATCATAATTAAATGCTTTTTAAATTTTTAATTTAAATGATGATGTTACAAGATTTCACCAATATCTTATATATGACCACAATAGAGAGAGAGCAAAAATGAAAAGCAATAAAAATTCTTATTTGAAGAGGATGGATCATCTTCAGTGGATTTTAAAAGGCAACACACCATTTGGAATATTGTTCTCTGAGAAAGCTTGAAGACAGAAAGATGTTACAACATGGACTGAAAAGTCTTTTTCACCTATGAGTGTCCTACCATCTGGAGTTTAGGTGATTTGCTTCACTTAATTAAATTAGTCAAGCCCTACCACCAGAACTCACCTTTACATCAGGAAATCTTCTAGAGAACAATGGAATGTATGTTGCATACAAGAGAAGGTAGCACTATCTAAAAAAAGAAAGTAACAGAGACATGCAAACAAAGAAAAGCGACCATGCCTCATATCCAACCTAGGAAAACAAACAAGTAAAACTGGGGAAAGATCAACCTACAAGGTAAGGAGAGTTCAAATTTATGTGAATGTATGATGAGCTGAGGGGAAGGATAAAAATCAAAAAAATTAGAAGACATTCATATAATTTTGTTTTTCTTATCCAGTGATAGTGATGGAACTTTTAGTCAGAAACACAATTCATACAGAGAGTTAAATAATCTATGGGCTCATAAAGCCTTAGCCTACTGTAACCTGCCATCCCTTTCAGATACAACGAATAAAAAGATAAGTCAGAAAAGCATCCATCTGTTGCTTCCATGTTAACGGCTACACCACTGAGAAATCATCCTTTAAGCAAGGAGGTACATTTTTCAGAGTCTAAATACCTACCTGGCCCCCTCAAATGCAAATCTTGATACACGCTGGTAGAAATCAATCTTCTCTCCAGCCTTTTGCACATGAAATGTTATCACCCATATTAGTTTCACTTTCCTTTTGTCCCATTTTCTAGGTTCTTCATACTCATCTAAACTTCCCTGTTCTCAAGGCCTCTGTTACTTGATATTACTTTCACTGAGGAGCTTAGCAAGTTTGTTTTTAAGCTTCCCCTTGTCTAAGAGTTTGCTAATTCATTTGTCACCATCACAACATCTTCCAAGAGTCTGGCTTCATCTGTGAACCACTGAATACTCTGCTATATTTAGGATTCCTGCCTCCAAAGACTGTTTCCCTATTTAGTTTGTTTTTTGCATCTATGCCTGAAGTGAAGGTTACAGTATAATATCTATGTCCCATATTTAAGCAATAAATATGACTACCCTCAGAGTTACCAGTGCTGCTTATCCTAAAATCAGATATTGACCTTATCACGATTTCTGAAGAAAACACAAACATACCCACTATACAGACTACATCTTGTGCTTTCAGGCAAAAAGCAATCTCCTGTCATCTAAAATCTCACACATGCTTTCATTCATCCATTTGTCTTTACATTAACAAATATTTGTTAAGTTTTTAATAATGCTAGGTACTTGGTAAATACTGGGAATAAAACACTGAATAGGGTTCAGGTCCCTTACCTCATGAGCTAATCTACACTCTGGAAATGAAGACAGACTTTGAACAAGTAATTGTATGTGTGATAAGTGCTATAACAGATAATGTTCAAAGTGCTTTGGAAACAGAAGAAGTCACAGATGATTCTGAAGGTTATAATTTAAGCAGCTAGATGGATTCCTGTTTACTTAGATAAGGAACACTGAAGAAGAAAGAGATTGAGCTTAAAATGCCAGTCAGGATCAATCAAAATGAAAATGCAGGGTCTCTTGTTCAAAACTATTAAGAATTTCAAGACAGTAACAACAGATCATTAAATTAAGTGTCGGATCCTCTAAACCTGGGGTCCTGTGTGACTACACACATCACATGCTCGTAAAGTTTGCTTTTGTGCCTGTGAAACATCTACATGGATATGTCAAGTAGGCAGTAGACAATATAAGTTTGGAGCTCGAGAAATATCTCGTTACAAATATTTGAGAGTTGTGTTAGATTAAAGACGACCACAAATTTTCATTCTAAGAATCAAGCAGAGTTTATTTTTCTTTCCCTCAAATCTGAGATGACCATGTGATGGTTTAACCAATAAAATAAAGTGGAAGTGATGTTGTGGTAGTTCCAGGCCTAGCCTTTAAGAGTATTGCTTTCTCCCTCTTGAAATACCTACTTTTGGGACACTTTCAGAACCCATAGGCTAAGTGTAGACACTCTTGGTTGACAGGCCCAGCTACTCCAGGCAATAGCCAGCACCAAATATCAACCATATGAGTGAGACATCTTCGATGATATTCCAGTCCTATTGAGCAGAAGAATCACACAACTAAACCGAGTCAGCCCGCAGAATCATTTGAGATAATAGAATGGTTGTTGTTTTAGGCCTATAATTTTTCAGTGGTTACATAGCAATAGATAACCAAAACAGAAGTTAGTGCTTGGAAGTGGAATGCTGGAAGAACAAAAACCTAAAATATCTGGCATTGGATGTGAGCCTAGGAAGCAACTGGAAGCTAAAAGACTCTAAAGAAGATTTTTAGTGAAAGATAGAAAGAGAGGGTGAAAAATGTGATCGGAGGTTGGAAAAAGGGTGATTCGTGTCATGCAGTGGTGGAAAGGTTTGAACATTGTTGCTGTGGAAAATGGAAAATATACTTAATGAATGTGTGGGTTTGGCTGAGTAGCTTTGCAGACAGAATATTTAAAGTGACAACTGATTTAGCTGTAATGAGGTATGCATAGACAGAGATAAATTAAAGAAAGAGTTTTTAGTCTTCAAGTAGAATCTGGAGGAAATATTTCTTAGCCAAGACTTGCTGTAGATGTTTCTCATTCCCAGTGTCTCACAGCAAAAGACTCCCAAAGCAAGAAATGGCATCAGGAGAAAGATCAAATCCAGGGCTCTGCTTGTAAAATGCAATCTCAGAGGCAAAATCTCAAATGTGTGGCTATAAAAACCTTTGTTAAGAACTCAGAAAGACTTCAGGGTGTTCCTCTTTGAACATTTTTACTAGAGAACAGGGCTTCTAACTCTCAGGCCAAGGTAAAGAGGGGCCTATCTCAAAAAAAAAAAAAAAAATTCTAAGAATAACTTCCGTCTAACAGAGTGGACTATATTTTGATGCTCAGGAAGCCCACGATGTTTTTACAGGGATTATGCCAGATTGAACTAAAAGGGACAGTGGCAGTACAGCTCAAAATGAAAAAGAGGACTTTGAACCCCCACCCAACTTCCAATAGGCAGGACATTGCCTAACAAGGCTACTCAAGTTATACACGTGGAATATTTCTTAGGGAAAAGTATAAGCCATATGGGAAAGTCAAAGTTCCAGAGAGTAAAGCCAAGAGGGATTAAGAATCAATCAAAGAAAGCTAGGAAGAGCCCAAACCAAGGAAGTGATATATGCTCAGCTAAGTTTCAGGACTGCTATGAATCAGTGACTGCTGTTTGTCTCCCACACTGGCCCCCTGCTACTTTTTGAATGGGTGTGTGTCTTATCTAGTGCTGCTATAACAGAAATACCACAAGTGGGTGGCTTTAACAAGCAGAAATTTATTTTCTCACTAGAAGTCTGAATTCAGAGCAGTGGATCTAGAGGAAGGCTTTCTCTCTCTTTTGACTATGGGGGAAGGTCCTTGTCTCTTTTCACCTTCTGTTCCTGAGTTCCTTGACAATCATGCGGCATGTGTCTTTCCCTCCATTTTGCTTACTTGCTTGCTTAATGCAGATGAAGCATTATATCTCAAGATATATATCTTTTATATCTCAAAAGAAATTGACTTAAGGAACACCCTACTAATACTGCCCCATTAACATAAAAAAGAAAACCCATTCCCAAATAGGATTATAACCACAAGTATGTGAGTTAAGATTTACGTCACATATTTTTTGGGGATGCAATACAATCCATAATAGTGTGTCTATTGAATTCTATATTACTTATTAGGTTCATGGGAGAAGAAGCAGATAACTTGCCTCCTCGTTCATAGGTCTTAAACCAAGAGGAATCTGAAGAGCTCAATCCATACTTTGACCTGACTTAGATGATGAGTTGCTGGACTTTGAACCTGATGCAATTATGGGATGAGACTTTTGAGGGTCATGGGAAATGGTATCCAGGGTATTATGCATGTTGAAGGAACTTAAATAATTTGGGCCAAGGGATCACTGTGGTTGATTAAAGATGGCCAAACATGTTTTATCGTTCTTCTTATTGACGTGTAGTATTTATTCTCCTTCTCTTGAATCTGGGTTGGCTCTGTGACAGCTTAACAAATAGAATGTGCCAATCACAGACATATCTTGTAAGAGGACTTTCAGTTTCTATTTCTTCCCTCTAGGAATTCTCATTCTTGGAACGCTTTTTCTTAGAACTCAGCCACCAGGCTGTGAGAAGCCCAAACCACATGTTGAGATCACATGTTGGTGTTCCAATTGACAGCCTCAGTTGAGCTCCCAGCCAACAGCCAGCGTCAAATGCCAGCAATGTGAAGGGCCTATGCTGGATGTCCCAGCACAATTTAGTCCACATATTATGCAGCCAATGCCTATATCATGGAAGTAGGAAAACAACCCAATTTAGCTCAGTCGATTCCAAGACTAGTGAGAGAGAATAGTTGTTTTAAGTGACTAAATTTTGTTGTGGTGAGTTATGCAACAATAAATAACTGAAATAGGAGTCTTCTGTGCATGAAAATAAAAAATAAAAACCTGTTACCATCGAGTTCTGACTCATAGCAACTCTATAGGACAGAGTATAACTGCCTTATAGAGTTTCCAAGGAACAGCTGGTGGATTCAAACTGCCGGCCTTTTAGCTAGCAGCCATAGCTCTTAACCACTGTACCATCAGGGCCCCCTTCTGTGCATAAGAGTAATGAATCTATGAGAATGGAAGAAACTTAATAGATAAATATATGACATGTGAGAAAAGAAAGCTTAGAACAGATTTCTGGAAACTCCAAAATTGCTTTATAGAGAAGAAGACAGCAAAGTCTAGGTAATATATTCATAAAAGTAGAAGGAAATCTAGGAGATTGTCATTTACCTGTGAATCAGTGGAAGTGAGCGGGAGGAGACCACAGAGGTGAATGCTATTGAGAGATAAGATAAGATATAGCTAGTAATTCCTTGTTAAAGTTAATGACATATAAGTCAAAGGTGGCCTTAGCAAAAATAGATTTGCAAATTGATAGGAAAGAAGCCAGACTGGAGGTGGTTGAAAATT
>NW_004443986.1:9945-11732 GCF_000243295.1 Trichechus manatus latirostris
ATATATGAAAAACATCTGTTTATTGAATTGAAAGAGAATTTATGAAACCTTTTGCTTGTCAAGCTTCTGAAGACTACTTAACATTGGTAGGTGAAGCTAGATGATGCTGTTCCAAAATGTATGTCTGTTCATCTATGTTCTCCCCCCTTGCAGAAGAGTCTCCTGGTTCCAGAATAGATCAGATCTTGGCTCCTTTTCTGGATGTTTCAAAGATGCAAAAGCACGTAGGATGGAATGGGTGGTTATTTCCAACTAAGATCAAGGGGAAGCAAAGAAAAATGGGACAGAAAGAGCAAACAAGGAAGGGAAGGATTCTAGACCAGTAACTTGGGGTCAACACCATGGCTAGGTTGTTAGAGAGAAGAGCTATTTGTGCATAGGATGTGGATTGATGCAGGAAGCAGTCCCGATCCAGATACCCTAGGGCTGTGGTGAGGGGCTTTGGAAAAATTGCTACAAGGGTGTAAGATGAAAGATATATTACACTAAATAGCAATGAGTTGTCCTTCAGGGTGAAGGCAACCTTCCTAGAGAATTTCTCACAGAGAGGAGATGCATCTTCCCTTGCGCCTTGAGATTTCTTGCAGACTGAGGAAATCAGCATGTGGAACTTGTGTGAGACAGGCCACTGACCACTTCTTTATTATTTTTTTTTAATTTATTTTTTAGTTTTTGCTATATCCTTCCTCTGTATAACTGCTTAATTTCTACTTCCTTTGGTCAGAATTTTCTTTGCCTGTCTGTTTTTTCCCTTCTTTAAATAGGTCTTACAGGGAATTAGCCAAGTAGGGGATTTTCATCCTATTCTCTTTCTTCTTCCAGAGCTTGGAATTTTCAGAAAACTATGAAGAATGTATTAAGTAAAATTCCAATACATGTTAGCAAGGGCATAAAAAAAAAAAAATGTTTCTAAGACAGTCTTATGAAGTCAAAGAACAAGCCAGAGGTGAATTATTCTTAATGAATAAGCAATACCTGCTGAATTCTAGCTGTTGCAGTTGAAGAAAAGTAAGCAAGAGAAAACACAAAGTAATTCCTGCAAGCAATCATATTCCCACTGATTGATTCCTAGCTCAAGCAGAGCAAATCAGGATTTTCCATAAGCTCAATGAGTCTCCAAAATATGCCTTTGTGTTAGCTCAGCTACTACCAACCACCACATTCCTTAAGCATCCTCAATGTTTTGACAATAATAGTAAATGCTTTCAAAGTTAAAATACATGCATACAAAAAGATGTGCTACATATCAACACTTGAAAACTTTTCACTAGTGCTAGAAGATCCTAATTTTATGTCCTAATGGTTAATATGGATTAAACACAACAGATAAAAAGCATAATTGAAATATCATTTGGGCTCTCTGGCTGACTTAGCACCAAATCACCGATAGATGAGGGAAAAATCTCACAATATTAACCAAAATTCCCTCAAATTAAAATTAAGCCAATCAATTTCCAAATGTAGAAGGTATATAATTAGAGCAGGGGTTCTCATCCAGGGAAGATTTTGCCCCCAAGGACATTTGGAAATGTCTGGAGAAAATTTTGCTTGGGACAATTGGAGAAGGGAGGACTACTGGTATCTAGTGGGTAGAGACCAAAATACTGCTAAGCACCCTCCAATACACAAGATAGCCCCTACCCCCTGCCCCCACAACAAAGAATTATCAACCCAAAATGTCAGCAGTGTCAGGGTTGAGAAATCCTGAATTAGAGTTATCTTAAAGTCCAATTTTTTTTCCAGAAAAGAAGCCCTTTCTGGTCTGTAATAATAAAATCATAACAGCA
>NW_004443986.1:12736-14276 GCF_000243295.1 Trichechus manatus latirostris
AATCTGCTGTAGTAGTAGATTCCTCATAGAGAGAGACAGGGGTAATAATTTTTAAACAAGGATGATGTATTGATTCAAAAGTACCTTTACAAAAATGGTTTCCCTGGAACTACTTTCTTAAGTTCCAAAAGGAAAAAAAAAAAAGGTTGAAAGTCCTAAGAAATTTAGGACATACTGTGTGTATCAAATCCTTCTCAGCAATTCACAATGCATGTTAGAGGGTTAAAGGCTTTGAGAAACCTATTTAACTGTTTCTAGGAAGTCACAAATTTGTTTGGTCAGATTTCTAATATGAACTATAACACTGATTAACCTACTGTGTGTGATCGTTAAAGTTGTGTGTCAGCTTGACTAGGCCATGATTCTCAGCGGGTTGGCAGTTATTATATATATATTATATATAAGGTAGTTTGGCAATTATGGAATGATGTAGTTTGGCAGATATGGAATGATGTAATTCGGCAGTTATCTAATGATGTAGTTATCCTCCATTTTGTGATATAATGTAATCACCTTCATGATGTAATCTGATGTGATCAGCCAAACAGTTGTAAGAGGAGTTTCCTCAGGGTGTGGCCTGCATCCAATATGTATGGAATTTCTGGCAAAACTCACTGGCTTTTGCTCGCTCTGGATCGTGCATTCAGCTTATCATGATCTGACCTCTGGTTCTCGGCACTTGAGCCAGCAACCTGCCATACTGCCTGCCAATCTTGTGATTTGTCTGCCTCCTCAGCCTGTGAGCCAGCAGCTTGCCATCTTACCTGCTGAACTTGGGCTTATCAGGTTCTGCAGCCCACAAGCCGGCAGCCTCCTGTCTGACTTGCTGATCCTGAGTTCATCATCCCCTATAGTTACATGAGTCTGGAGAAGCCTCCAGCCTGACACCTGACCCATGGACTTGGGAGTTGCCAGCCTCTACAGCTATATGAGTAATTTCCTTCAGATAAATCTATCTATCTATCTTTCACTATACATACACACACATACATACATATGTATGTATACACACACACACACACACACACATATATATAGCTTTATAGCTTCACTGGTTTTGCTTCTCTAAAGAACCTAGCCTAAGACACTGTGGCAGTACTGTTCTGAGTAAAATTTGGGAAATAGATATTAGAACAAGAATAGTATTGTTGGAAGTTTTAGTTATCTATTGATGTGTAAAAAATTTTATATATCACAGTTTCCATGGGTCAGGAATCCAGGCACAGCTTATCTAGGTCCACTGCTCAGGTCTCATAAGACTGAAATCAAGGCGTTGGCTGGGACTCGGGGCTCATTTGGAGCTCAGTATCCTCTTCCAAGCTCATATGGTTGCTGGAAGAATTCATTTTCTTCCAGCTGCAGAACTCACAGTGGTTTGCCTCTTTAGGGCTAAGCTAATAGGAGAAAGTAAAAATCTCTGCTGTTTCAAGTCTGTGACCTCTAGACCCTCTTTTAAATGGTTCACCTGATTATATCAGGTCCACCCAGAATAACCTCCTTTTTGATTAACTCAAATCAACTGATCAGGGATTTGACAGAT
>NW_004443986.1:19190-23416 GCF_000243295.1 Trichechus manatus latirostris
CTGTGAGTCAGAATTGACTCGAGTGCACCTGACAACAGCCACAACATATTTATCACACAATTAAACTGTAGAGTTTTTTGTTGTTGTTGTCATTGTCATTAAGCTTGGCTAATTGTTTTTATTATTAGTTAACATACATTGAATAATTACTATATGGCAGGTTGTTGATGAAGAACTTTTATAAATGATCTCATTGATTCATGTAAAATCTTCTAATTAGCTACCTCATAGGTACTATTATTCTCCAATTTAACTTAGGCAAATGAGGCTCAGAGAAGTAATGAAACTTTAATAAAAAAACTTGGTTTTACACAGTTCTCTCTGACTCCAACTTCTAACCCTCTATCCATGATTCAAAAACAAAAAGGACAGCTAGACACTGTAATTACTTGTAGTTTTACTGTGTTTTCAACAGCAAAATTAGATCCTCAATCAGCTTCGATTAATACGTAAAGCACCAGCCTTATAACTCGAATCTTTTCCTTATCTGCTATGCGACATAAGAAGTGAATTAATAAGAATAAATGTAAGAATGTCTGCGTAGTAGTTATCTATCCTTCTATTCTGCCAGGCCCATTCTACTTTCACCTTGCTTTTCAGGAACCAACTCTTTCCCCTCCACTCAGCCTTAGCTCTTTTCCAGCTCTAACTCTGGAGTTCAGGAGGGGATACCAATCCCCGCACTATGGGGATTGGGCATGTGACACAGATCTGGCCACAGTGACATGTCCGGGAGAGAACAAGAGGCCAAGCCAGGACAAGAAGAGGCATTCACTGGGATTTTTCAACTTTAGTCTAGGAAGAAGGAGCATGAGGTCTCCTTCCTATCACATCCCTATGTTGAAATCATGTAGTATGAAGCTGTATTCAGCTCCTGGACACCCTGCTTTTTTCCTCCACACACACTCCCAAGCACTTGAAGGGAATAGAAGAGAAAGGCAATAAGAAATAAGAAATACAGAAAATCCTTGAGTTGATCCAGTCTTCTTGTCTGTCCCCAAGAGCCACAAAGCTGTCTTTCTTATAGGAGTTCCTTCAGTGTTGGAGCTTCCCCCAAATCTTAGCAATAAACCTGTTGTTATTTGTTGGGTTTTGTTTTGGTTTCGGTTTTCTTTCTTTCTTTTTTCTTTTTTTTTGCCTGAGCTAGTTTGAGTTGGCTTTTTGTCACTTGAACCAAATACGTCATTCAAATTGTACAACAATTACAAGATATTAGGTTCCTATGTGATAGAAAACAGGGATAACCAGTGTTTAACCAATACTGTCTATTGGTAGTATTTAAAAATAAACAATTTCCCTAGGAAAAGAGCCAGAGTGCCTGCATATGGCAGGGAAGTGTGACGCAAAGCACCAGACTGGCTGCGGCAAACACAGGGATGAGCCAATTTCCAAATGTTTGACAGTTTTGATCCCTACTGGCATGTAATTTTTGTTTTTATAGCACCCTTATATGTGTAAAACTGGACTCAAAATTTGCACACTTAAGGAACCACACACATACACAAATCTTCTTGTTTTTGATACAACCAGATTCAGACCAGGAAGTAATTCCTCCTAGAACTCTATCTTCATAATCTACTGAGAAAGGAAAGCTGCAGACATATTGAACAAGAAATGGCATAAATTGTGATGAGGTCAGAGGAAATTTAGCTATTGTTACTATAGAAATAGGATGAAATAAACCAAAACTTACTTTCTTTCTGGTTGGACTGGTCTAGCTTAGTGTCCCAGCTCTGCCGCTCAAGCTTGCTGTGTGATCTTGAGCAAATTGGTTAACCTCTCGGAATCTCACTCAGTTAATCCATTTCTTATTCAGTACAAGAGACAAATAATACCTGCCCCCCAATGTTAATTTCAAGATTGGAGGTAATCCATGTAAAGCACCTAAAATAGATGTTCAATAAATGACATGTACCACTGTGGTTATTGCTATTATTATTATTATGTCAGTATTATAAAGTCTATGTATATTTTTTGTTAACTAAATTAATGAAATATACGACATGGCAGAAAAAAAAAAAACAGTTTCACCCCTTATTGTCAATTTTTCTTTTTCTGGGTATTCAGCATAAGCTTCTTTGAAAGGTACTAGCAATCGAAACTAAAAATTGGAAAATGCAGTGCTGAAGTCTGATGTAGTATTGCCATTATTGCAACCATACTAAATATTCTATTGTTACTTGATTTTCAGTGACTCTTATCATTTAAACTAAGATATGTTTCTCTAAACACTCAATATATTTGTGTTCTGTTTCCTAAAATATGGTAAGATCAATTTTACAGTCTCACGACCCAGCTCCATGACATTCATTCATAAGATGCACAATGTACTCAATTACTATTACGTATATGTTTGGACAAAACGATTAAATGAAAATATTTAATCTGAGAAGGATTTATTTTAAACACCATAAAGCTGAATTTGAAAGTGACATTAATTATACATAATAGCACAACTCAGTGGTTCCCACACTTGTCTACATTGTAATCATATGGTAACATCACAAAATACTGATGACTGTGTCTCACCCCGCGCCCCATTAACACTCATATTGTGATTTAATTGTTTGGGGTTTGCCTTTGGCTTTGAAATTTTTTAAAAATTCCTTGATGCTTTTAATGTGCAGTAGGTTTAGGAAGCATTAGACTAGCTTCCACTATGTCTCTCTTATCATTGCTTAAGCGAATTCCAGCTGTTTCATTTTTTTTTCTCTATACTCAAACACATTCATTAAGGAAACTCTTATTTTGTAACAGAAAAACAAAACAAAAAAAAACTTATTTCAATCAGTTTAATGAAAGGAATGTGTTTCACGTCACTGATATTCAACACACTCTGTTAGGGACTGGAGAGAAAGAAAAAAGGTACAAGACGCAGATTCTGCCTTAAAATATTTTTAATTTAAATTTAGTTCTGGTAATAGAACACATACATATAAAACTATTTAAATTCTACTTGTTGCTTTAGGAATAATAATCCTAATAATCCTTAATCACTTAGAAACAGTGAAAATAATTTTTAAATACATATGAGCCACATAACTGCTGCCATGATAGAGGAATTATCAGATTATCTTCCTTATACACACTAAAAATTTATTTGGCAAACTTTATTGAAGTTTTGTTACATTTGAGGCAGGTTTCAACATGATATCTAGCAACTGCTTATTTGACTGTAGTTGACATTGGCGATGACCAGATTGCTTCATGTACGCAGCCTTTCTGATTCGTAGCAATACTCTTTGCATTCTCTGAATCTACCATCCAGTCCAATCAGTGCGGATACCATCAAATACATATCCTGAGACTCTGGTGGACAGGAGATATTAATATGTCCATAGCATCCATACTCTTCATGTCATACAATAAACAGAAAAATTTACATGTATACTGATTCTTTTTACTGCTTTTTAAAAATCCCAACTAACAGTACAGTTTGGCATTAATAGAAGATTTCCAAATTTTATCTCCCAGGATTGCAATCTGTACTGCAGCCCTATACCCACTGAAAAACCTGTTGCCCTCTAGTCGATTCCAACTCATTGTGACCCTATCAGACAGAGTAGAATTGCCCCATAGGATTTCCAAGGAGCAGCTGGTGGATTTGGACTATCAGCCTTTTGGTTAGCAGCCAAGCTCTTAACCACTTCACCACCAGGGCTCCAAGGATTAAAGGTGATACTGTACAAGAGAATATTTTGCACTATGCCTGGTACATAACAGTCACTCAATAAATGTTTTCAAACAGAGATAATATCCAATTCTATCTTGACATGATTCATTTAATTTTAAGAGTGTTCATAAAAAATTCCTTGAAGTCATTTATAAGAGAAGTACTACCTTACTTTATTGAAATTAGTATCACCTACCCCCAAACCTGGGAGCCCTGGTGGCGCAGTGGTTAAGAGCTCAGCTGCTAAACAAAAAGATCAGCAGTTAGAATTCACCAGCCACTCCTTAGAAACCCTATGGGACAGTTCTTCACTGTCCTACTAGTGTTGCTATGAGTCAAAATTGACTCAACAGCAGTAGTTTTTAACCCCCAGACCTAGGTCCCTGGGTGACACAACCAGTTGGTGCTCATCGACTAATTGAAATGTTGGCAGTTTCAACTCAGCCACTGGGGCTTTGGAAGGAAGTCCTGGCTATCTGCTTCTGTAAAGATTACAGCCAAGAAAACCCTATGGAGCTCAGTTCTACTCTGTAACACATGGGGTCACCATGAG
>NW_004443986.1:24534-26736 GCF_000243295.1 Trichechus manatus latirostris
GGAGGAAGTCTACAGAAAAATCACAGTTATGGCAGCATAATGCTAGAGGCAGAATAACGTGGTGCAAACAGAACAAGCTTTAGAACCAGCAGAATTGTCTGAGCTTGAATTCTGGCTTTGCAACAAAACTGCTTATAATATTAAGCAAATCACCTTAATTTCTTCATCTGTAAAATGGGCTTAATATTTCTCTCAGTTGTTGAATGAATTAATGAAATAAAAATAGGAAAGTGACTACCCCATAAAATACATTCAATGAATCATTTTTATTAACACTGTCATTGTGATTATAGCCAGTTGATCTTACCAGATTCCAGTGATGCGGAATAGTCACAATAGGAGAAAAGAGTAGAGAAGATCGGGAAGGACAGTTTAAGAATACTGACTGCTGAAAATTACATACACTTTGGAAATTGTTTTGAGCACTAACATATATAGGTTGATAGGTTTATTTTGCAGAGCCCCAGACTTCCCACAAGATTTCCTTAGTCCTTGGGAGAGGGTGCTGGAAAGTTCAAAAGTCTCTCCCGAAACTGAACTTCTGTTACAGACACTGCTACTTCAGTGGTTAACATACTAGGTTACAATTACTTATATGTTTTTGTCCATTTTTCCCTAGATTATGAGCAATCTGCACATAGGGACTGTGTTTTCTTTAATCTCAATTCCTAACACAGATACAGGTTTATAGTAGATGCTCAATAAACATGGATTAAATTAAGTAAATTAACGAGAGGCTGAGGAAAAATGGAAGGAATGTTTTCAAATTGATGAATGTTACTGTTTGTCTAGTCTGTAATGAATTATTTTTTTAATTTCCATTGGTAACTATGTATCCATTTTACCACTCATTTGAAATTTTTTTCCTGATTTCTATTATCTAAAATATCAAAAGCAAATATTAATTGAACAGTTCAATCACCCTTTTTGCATGCTGTGCTTTCTCAGAATACAGAATGTGGTAGTAAACTGCCTAATGTTAGAATTACTGTTCAACATGGCCAGAAAAACCTAATGTTCTAGAAAAAGTGAAAGTCAAACTCATTGATTCTTACTGTCTGCAAGAATATTTCAGTGTAATATACCTGGGCTTGAGTGGATTATGTGACAGGCAAAATGGCACGAAAGCCATTTTGTATCCTGAGAAAAAGGAATTTTAATATTCCTTGGTAATAATGAAGCTGTAGAGGTACAGGTTTAAGATTTTCTTATTTTTTTAGTTCCGTACCTCTTTGCCTGGTATCCAAATCCCTCCTTCTGCTTAATTTTGTTCCTTTTTTTATACCCTTCAAAAATTAAAGAGTAAATTGGTATCACTATCAGTATACAAACTATTTCCTTGAGCAATACTCTTCCAAATGAGTTCTGTGACCTGGTTTTTACTGGTCTACAATGAGGTAAGTAAGGAAATGTTAATCGCACACACACACACTTTCAATGAGCAATGTGTAGAGTTTTTGTGATTCTTTCCTCTCTCCCTACGTTATGTTTGTTCTGATTATGTTTATGGAAATACAATTTTATGTCTGTTGAATCTAATAATAAAAGTAGAGGCTTGTGTTTTGTACGTCTTTTTTTAAGTTTATTTTGTTAGTAATTCATCTTTATTGTATTTCATAAAAGTGTCAGTCTGTGACAGATTGGAAAAAAAAGAAAACTAATCCTTCAACACAGATAGTTTGAGAAGCAGTGTCCCAGAGTATGATGGCCTTTACCCCACATTACGTATTTTCTTTAATTAGAAAGAAAAACTTATTCTTTTTAACTTGTAAATATTTTTTAATCTCCAGGGGCTACATTTTATTTATTTGTGTGGTCCAAAAGTAGATATAACAAACCATAGAGTATCAAGACTGAATTTTACAAATCTGATCAGATTATTTCCCTGCTTATAATGCTTTAGTGGCTTCCCTTAACAAACATCATTCATGTCTTTTAAGGCTTAAAAAACCCTCCAAGATCTGCTTCTGATTGCTTTTTAACCTTACCTGCAGCTCGCTATGCACTCCCTCTGTATTACAGACTGTAGACATACTCTCTCCTCTGTAGACCTCTGAAAATGTATGTCACTCTGTCCATGGAGCATCAATTGTCTTCCCCTGCCCCCACCTGCCCACATGCACACTTGTTAATACCTACTCTTTCTTTAGGTATCAGGCTACATGGCGCTTTCTCCTGAATTCTTGTTCTCTTGCTTGTGCT
>NW_004443986.1:32226-37193 GCF_000243295.1 Trichechus manatus latirostris
AAAAAAATCAAAAGAAAGAAAAATACATGCAGGGTGAGTGTGCTTTCTTGTTAAAGGATCCCACTTACAAATAAAGGCTATATCTTGCCCATAGGTCATCACATTACTCGTGTTCTATAATTTAAAAATGTTGGTTCAGTTGTTCATAACTTATTGCAAATGTGACCAATTTAATTATCCAATCACTCAGCCATAGAATAAGTTTTCTCTTGTACAGCACATAACATGAACAGTTGTGTCACCAATGTGTGCTATTGACCACAAGCAGTGTCAGATATGAGCATCTAGGTGGACACAAATAGAAGTTAAAATGTATGACCTTCAGTTTTTTATCATTTTTCATGAAAGAAAATCGGATAAACACATCTATAGAAACCCTGATAACTTAAGTCAGCAATTATGGGATATAATCACTTAAACACATACCTTTTGATTTCATTACATATGCTCATATAAATAAATCACCTTTACCCTTCAAGTCAACTAAAAGGAATACTTTTAAAATAAATAGCCCTCAAACTAATAAGTAGATGCTTTATTTAGAATACAAGTATTTTTCTTTCACTACATAGCTTTTCCACAATAAATATGAAGAATTCCATATATATATATAAAATCCAGAATTTTATACCAAGTTATGCTGTAATAAGGCAGATTGGCTATTGGAAAATATGCAAATGTGTTTCAGAATAACATTTACTAGAAAGTGGGTTTTGATTGTGGCTTTGATCACAGGGTTGTAAGTGATGAAGGAAGAAATCTCATCTACTGTAAAGGCAAAGTGTAGAGACCCATATTAAACAAATTGACAAACCCATGTAGAGAATATTAAGTGTCTAGAAATACCTTCCACACACCAGTGAAAATAGCACAAAACAGAAATCTTCACCTGTACATAAATATATTTTCGCTTTTAATTTATAAATGCAATTACTACCATAGTAAAGGATATTTTATAGGGATTAATGACCAACTGCAGATAATGATTCCTGCCTTCATGTTAGGCCATCAACTCCCTTCAGAGATGAAACCTAATCAATTTGTCATTATTGAGCCAATGTTATATAGATACTTAAAAAAAAAAAATCTATCTCATATGACGCCGATAAACTCCTGAAGATAAGGGAGCACATTTCTTTTCAGCAGGCCCACCCTGATTGACTTTGTCCAAAAAAACTTCAGAAAAATGTAACAACCTGACTATAAAGTTGAAATTCTTGTCTATAACCACATTCATAGTAAATCACTGGTCGTCTGAACTAAGAAGTCACAACTTTTCTGTGACTGTGGTTTTTATTTATAACATTATATAACTATTGCTTTTATCTACTCAATAAACATTATTTGGGGGAGACAATTAAGCACTATGCAGTGTGTTAGGGGCTGGAGATACAACTTTGACTAATGCACAATCACCATCTTCAAGGGAATTTTAGTCCACTGAGGAAGAGAGCCAACTGAGAAAGGAATTTGGATACAGAGTGCAAAACTCTACAGTGGGAGAGGGCATATAACCCAGTCCTTGGAGTAAGCATCAGGGGTGATTAGAGAAGCTTCCTCAAAAGAAATGACCTTGAAATAGAAAATAATGAGAGACATTAATAATATCAAAGGATATTGGGGAAGTAGCACTCTCAAATTTACTGGAAAAGAAAAAAATGTCTTGAACAACCGGAGGGAGGATGGTGCCATTCACTAAGAGAAGGTGAACAAGAAAAACACAGTTTTAGAAGGGTAGATGACAATTTCACCATGAGACTTGTGACATTTTAGAGTGGGACATCCACGTAGAAATATCTATTAGGTATGTAGACTTAACAGACTGAAGCTGAGGAGACAAAGCTGGACTAGAAATAAAGATTTGGGATCTATCTATCCAGACTGAAGCATTCAAAGTCAACCAAATTGTCCAAGGAGTATAGTGAGAAGAG
The DNA here is from genome assembly GCF_000243295.1 of Trichechus manatus latirostris. Classification (NCBI taxonomy): domain Eukaryota; kingdom Metazoa; phylum Chordata; class Mammalia; order Sirenia; family Trichechidae; genus Trichechus; species Trichechus manatus. The sequence continues at coordinate 34,158 of NW_004443986.1, forward strand.
ACAAGATGATTAAAAATGAGACAAGATGAGCTGGAAAGACAGCTCAGTATTTGGAATCATTTAAAAAAAATGGGAAACATAGAAAGTACATAAAGAGATGCAAAAAGAGATAGGTAGACGAGGTAGGAGAAAACATTAAGGAATATGTGTTTTCATAAAAGTTTTAGTGGTCATTTATCACTTTTTATTCCCATCATCCTCTACTTTTTTATGGTAACACTATCTTAACTTTGATTTGGGCAAACACCTCATTCCACTCTCAGCCAATTAGCTGAATTAGACTTTACCCTTAGAAATCAGGAGTTGAATACATGAACTAAGTAAAACTAGTCAGGCTATTCCCTTTCTCTCTACAATAATTAATTCAGGGATGGGCACAAGACTCAAATAAAGTCAATCAGTGTCACTGTTATTACTTCATGGGATTCTGAGTTATTGGGAAAATAGATTCTTCTGTTGAACCATGTCTTGTGATTCTGTGAAGCTGAAGCATCTAGCTTTCCTCCATGAAATCAGAGAAGAGATCCAACCCAAAGGAAGACAAGGAGGCTGGATCCCATTGACATCATTTGAAATTTTTTATTAGAGGCAGGTTATAGTTTGAAGAAATTAAATTTCCCCACCTTTCTACCAAGATTCTCTGAATTTCTTATTTTCAACATTTTCTTTTGACTATAATAGAAATAGAAACTCATGGGAAAATGGTATATTGGAGAAATAACTATGAAGAGCATAAAAATCAGCACTAATCTCTCCACTCGAGGGTATTAGCTATGAAAATTCCAATGTAAGATAAAATTTCAAATTGTATATGATACAACTAAATTAAAGAAAAATGTTTCTGCCAAATCAGAAATAGACCATAAGGAAATGGTTTAAAATTTGGACTGTTTTGAGTGGCAAGAATATAGGTTAATTTTCTTCTTCTTATCCCTATGAGAGTTAACATGTCATCTCTGCATACTACTTTAACACAAATGAATTTTAGATTTTTTTTTCTTCATCCCAATTTCTCATTATCATGTTCATCTCTCCTTATCAGGAGTTAGGGGATCTAGAAATGAGAGAACCAGCATCTCTAATTTTCCCTTTCTCCCTAAAAATGCACAAATTCCGTGGTTAAAGTTATAAGTAGTTTCAAGAATATTTGGTTTTATAAAAATAAAACAAGCATAATATATGTATATATAATATTATATATATAGTATGAATCAGAATTGACTTGACAGCAATGGGTAGGGTTGTATACAATTAAATAGGAGCGCTAGTGGCACAGTGGTTAAGAGCTACAGCTGCTAACCAAGAGGTTGGCAGTTTGAATAGACCAGCCATTCCTTGGAAACCCTATGGGGCAGCTCTACTTTGTCATACAGAGTTGCTATGAATCCAAATCGACTTGACGGCAATGAGTTTGGTTTTTTGATTTTATACAACTAAATAACTGCATGCCATTATCAGCTAAGCATGTAGGATTTAGAAATCTCTGATAAGAGTTACCTATAATGCTAGGGCATGTGTTTTAAACGTTGTTTTAAATTGAGAAGTTTGTATAAATTGATTGAAGTTTGGATGGTGACATACAGAATTACCCATGTGATATTAACAAAAGAATACTAGGTGACAGGTTTGCAGCTCTGGGTTTAAACTATGACTCTAACGCCAACCAACCTGGTCAAGTAATGTTGTACCCTTCTGTAAAGTAAGGAATTTTTTTTTTCCTGTTCTAAATTAGTGGAAAAAAAGAAAACTCTTCTTTTTTTACAGAGTTTAAAATGATCTCTCTCAGTTTTAAGCATTTGATAGGTCCATGAAAGAATTTATTTAAATTGCATTCTGGAAAAAGGAAAATAAATATACTTTATAGAAAATCATAAAGAAACAACCCCTCAACTTCTTTTTTAATAAGAAGTTGAACTGCTAAACCAGTGGCATCTTAATTTACAGATAACTCTCCACGTAGTTGTTTGAAACTTGATAATAAAATAACATTGAAGCAATAAATAATATGTCAAATGCTTTCTCTTCTTATAGCACACACCTTAATATGGATTCAAGCTGTACTACCCTTGAGATCCAAGTGAGATTTGAGATGACTCCCAGATATTTAAATTGTGTAATATAAATTAATAGCTTCGGCAAATATTCTAATGTTACATTTCCCCTTGCAAGAGTTCTTTCAATAGTTGATGACTCCTAACCAGGACTGATATTAAAATCATGCTCTGGAGAAACATAATTTTATCCTGTCAGGTGGTTCAGATCCTTTCCAAGGTAGAACAAGGATTAATTTTATTTATTAAGGCAATAAAATTTACTGCATAAACCAAAACTTTGTCAAAATTATATGAGATTCACCCCATAACTCTTGCGTCAGAGACGTCCTTAGCATAAAGGGTCTGAATTACCTTGCGTTTGCATTTTCTCCAGTTCCTACCCTCGATCCTGATACTGTATTCCCACCAGATGTCTCAATATGTTCTCTCCCTTGTGTGTGTGCTAGTCTCAACAATCAGTAGGAAGAATATGAGAGTTTTCTTTTGCTTTCTAATGAAAAGATGACTAGTAACTGTTATAAACTATCATTTAGCATGTATTTTGTGGTTCCAAAACTACCCAACAAAACTTCACATACTGTTGTGCATTAGATCACTTCAAAAAGACGTGCCTCTACTCTGTTAAATATTGCTGCCTGAAGTACAGCCTTGTGCAGCTATGGGGGCACAGTGAGGGGTAGGGGGAGGAGGAAGGGAGAAGGGATGGTTGCGATTTCTTATTTTCAGACTTTTTATCTCCTTAAAGCCTCTGGGTATTTTGGTCATAAATAGAATTCAAAATATGAGGGGTGGGGATGAGAACTGAGGTCCTTCTACCTTATCATGGTTATCCTATATGCTCCTCTAGAATTTGACTCCTATTTGAATTTAGGGAGCAATTAAAACACCTTCATGCCCAAATCTCAGCCCAAGCCAAATGTTTTACACTGTTCTGTTAGAAGAATGCCCATTTCTTATGCCAAGATTTTTGGCTGGAAAGACA
>NW_004443986.1:38242-40252 GCF_000243295.1 Trichechus manatus latirostris
AGAAAATCACAATGAAACAAATTCTTTTACCAGCGTCTCTGGCTTTCACATGTTTTTGCATAATGAAAGGGCTAATATAACATAACAAACCCTAAACTGTTTTCACAAGGAGTGGAAAAAAGATGTGTAAAAGTATGCTCTGTCTTGCTTCCTTCTGTTCACAATGTATCTAAATAAAACAAATGGTGTTCTTTCTCTTTCTGTCTGTTTCTCAATCTGTTTGGATAGTAGCCACCATTCCGCAGCCAACCATAATATCTGACACTTCCTGACATCATGAAAGCCACCATCTGTCTATCACTGAAACCCTGTACTTTTTAAAGACAACTTGGCTTGATCCTTAATGAAGCTTCACGTTGAATGCACAGATCAGTTTAGAAGGAATACAGGAAATAATTGACACAAGGAATCTGTATAAAATCACGTTTTCATTAGATTCAGTCTGAAAACATAAAATGAAATATTAAGGCCCCTTTGCAGGCAGAAAAAGCTTGGTTTAGTTTCAATTGTGTTTCATTTCCGATTCGCCTTTGAAAGTTTAAACAGTGTTGAACACCAGGAATAAACCTAAACTTACACCTAAGCTTTAAATTCAATATTTTCAGCCTTGTAAAATTAAACAGATAGACATGACTTTGCAGTGTGTATATTTGAGCTATGGAAAAAGACGAAGAAAATCCATCAATTATTTTCCCAAGGCTTGGGAAAATCATGCCATTTAAACTGAATCAACTTCTTCTTTAACACCTGAGTGATTATCCAGGAAACAAAAGAAGGTTCTGTGTGTCTTCACTTGTAAATGTCACAGGTGAACACAAACAATGAGTGCTGGCAATGTCAAGTCACTCTTTGTTTTAATAAACTATTGTACCTCTATACGTGCAATGAGGGAATAAGTTAACAAGGCAAGATTTTTTTCCTAGGTGACATTAAGTTCTTTCAGGAAAAGTAAAGCTTACCATGGCGAAGAGAAAGTAATATTTCATCTACAAATTTCATTACTGTACTCCATTGTTGTGATTATATGCTATGATTTCCCACCTTTCTTTTCTCTCATTACCCTGACATTGTTCCTACATTTCCATCAACAATTGCATAAATTCAAGATCCAGAAAATCATATTTCCTTTACTAGAAAAAAAAAGTGTGTGTGTGTGCGTGTGTGTAGCCTAGAGCAGTCTAAGTTTGAACCTTTAACTGGGGGAAAGCTACTTAGGGAGTTCTGTGTGGTAGTCCTTGAGAAATGATGTTGCATTTCTCCAGAAAAATATCTTGATGCAATATAGATAGCTTATTCTATACCGGGGACAAGGTCAAGCACTTCATACTTGTTATTTTATTCCCACAACAGCCCTATGTGCTGGGTACTAATATTATTTCATTTTTTTAGATGAGGAATTTCAGGCTTAGAGGGGGTAACTGACTCAGCCAAGATCCCACAGCTAGTGAGTGCTGGATGCTACAGTCAAATCAAAATGATCTGATTCAAAGTCTGTATTCTCTTCACCACCATTTCTGCTTTACTTCTTGGTAAGACTGCACATCTTGATACATTCTAGCTATGAGCTTATAAGACTTGGGGCGGGGAGCAAGTGGGGATAGGGAGGAGAAAACAAATGGATGTCAGAACATATAAATAAAAAGTTCATATAAATGACAGACTTCAAAATCATCATTGTGAAAGTCGAAACACTTATTCCTCCAAGGATGCCGATTCTCTGGAAAGCAAGTGACTGCAAACCAGTTTATCGGCCTTAAAAGGAAAGATCTTATTGCGTTTTGCCCCATATTGTATATATAGAAAGAGCCCTGGGTTAACAAAAAGGCAGCCTCATTGCTATTCTCTGCCTTTCCAACCCCACATCAATATTTTTTCAGATGGCAAGTGAAGAATGAATTATCCACTTGAAATAATAGCAACAGAGGCAGAATGATTGACTTGAGTAGATAGTCTGTTATAACACTAGACTCTTACTCCGCTCGAAACACCATGATCCTTGAAACCAGCAGA
>NW_004443986.1:41022-42131 GCF_000243295.1 Trichechus manatus latirostris
AAGTGTTAATGAAAGGCATATATTGGCTATTTTAAAAGGATGAAAAAGTTCTAGAGGTTACAGCATGTATACTTTACAGTAAAACAATCCCATGAAGGAAAATAATAAATGAATGAATGAATGAATAAGTAAATAAATAAATAAGGTAACTGATGCTATTTGCCCATCATCACCCCTTCATGACCTATTAAAGGCCTTCTATATTTGAAATCAGTAGGAGAAGAAAAGCATTCTTCATTTAATTCAAACACTACTTGGCCTTCGTCTTTAAATTCCATCTTCATACTTCCTTCTATATATATATGTCTTATGCTTTGGTCTTCATTTTTAGAGGGAAGTCTTAAGAGTTGTTCAGTTATATACTAAAAACACACATTTAATAATTGTAGCCTACAAATCATCTTTAAACAAATGTATTAAATATGTAGACCATAAATGTTGCAAAGGTTATCTTATGAGATTCTCATTTATATATCCAATACCATAAAATATGACCTTCCTTGAATTCTTTTTAAAAATATTATATATGATGGATGATTCTTAAATAAAGTGTTTTGTGATTGTAAACTGCAAACAATGACCGCTCTACACAACAGTCCTATAGAATTATTGTTCATACTGCATACCATTTTCATATACTTGTTTTATAAATTTTCACAACTTAAAGAGTAGAATTATATTTTAGCCTATTGATGAAGATGGTATTAAAATTCATACTGCAGCAATTATTGTCAGTTTTTGCTTTTACAACATTTTTTAGTGGTGTGAGAATGCTCAAAACATAAAATAAAAAACTTGGTTTTCCACAGAGACTCCCCGGAAGAAACCCTGTACCTAATATTCCTGTTTAGAGGAAACAACTAGAAAAACCATGTGTCATCTCCCCACCAGACTTGGTTCTTTTCTAATAAGCTGTCGTACAGATGCCATTTATTGGGTATGCAGACTATTTCAACAGTGCCTGCAGTGTAAGGGTGGGCTAGAGAGAGGAAGAGAGAAAAGGCATTCATTACTTATAGATAGTATTCAACATAAACAGCCTCAAAGATATTTGTAGTAATACCTAGAGTATAGGGAGTTGTGTTACAAGCTGTATATCTTTCATTAGT
>NW_004443986.1:47369-50022 GCF_000243295.1 Trichechus manatus latirostris
ATCTTGGCATTGTGTCAAAGCCCAATGCAAGTCCTATGTCCTCTGGGAAATCTTTTATTATCGTCCTAGATTCCTAGGACATGTCTTTGGCTTCTTAGCATCTTGTATTTAGTAGGGTCACCGATGATGTCATAATGACAATTTCAGATTTTTTTTCTAGGTCTCCAATTCATTTCACCCTTTCTCATCTTCACATTTTTTAAGGTGTATTTGTCAGAGAATAACTATTTAATTGCTACTTTTAGTTTAATTCTATTTTTTTGCAAAATTTTAAAACTCTATTTTTTAACAACCAAATCAATTATGAAGTTCACATTATATTGTTTTACTATGTTTGTTTGTTAGTTTGAATCTGTCATGCAAAGCCTTATTGGCTTTCCTAGCCTAACAATAGTTCTTTTCACTGTTGTTTTAATGCTCTCTATTCAGTGCCATACATAATTAATAACAGTAGAAAAACATTTCCAAGGACATTAGATTTTTCAGTCTCTACAAAATAGGGAGAGTCCCTTGGGTGGTAAAAAAGGTTTGCATTAGGCCACCAACCATGGTTCAAACCCACCTAACATCACTGTGGAAGAAAAGCCCTGGCAATCTACTTCCCTAAAGATTATAGCCATGAAAACTCTATGAAGCTTAGTCCTACTCTGTAACACACGGGGTCACCATGAGTTGGGGTGCCAATGATTCTTTTGCTATCTTCTTACTAACCTTGTAGAATTATACATTTTATAAACTTTTGGATTTACTTCACACCTTCCTTACCAATGAGTTTCTAAGCATAATCAGCTATTTAAAATTCATTGTTATTTTAATCCTAATAATGCAATAAAGTTTTAACTCACAAAATAAGTATATTATTTAATGTAATTGTGATGATGATGATTTTCTTCCAGGATCTCAAATTATAGAATATTATTTGAAACCTCTGTTACACCTTAGGAGCACTGGTAGGGCAGTGGTTAAGAGCTCAAGGTGCTAACCAAAAGGTTGCAGTTCAAATCCACCAGCCACTCCTTGGAAACCCTATGGGACAGTTCTACTCCATCCTATAGGGTCACTATGAGTCAAAATCGACTTGATAGTAATCGGTCTGGTTTTTATTATACCTTATTTCTAAGGAACTTAATAGAGGAAATAGCATACAAAGTAAAAAAAAAAAAAATTAACTCAAATGCAATCAGATAAAATATACACATTATGTACATGTACATGTATATAAAATCTTTGAAACTGAAGTTTTGAAAAATCTTCCTATAAGCAGGTAGATTGGATATCAAACTTTTTTTCAATACATACGTATGCAACAGGTGTTTCTGTTTTCAGTATATAGCCATTACTCTTAAAAGAGATTAAAAATATTTTGTTGCCAGTGCTATAGCTCACCAATACTACATCTTGCAAAATACATATCAAAACCAGAAGTTTCTAGAAGGTTTTATATTACTTGATTGAATCTACTTAAGCAGGGAAGCACAATGGCGGGGGAGTTCTTTCCAAATTTTACATCTCCCAGTATTTTTCTTCCTCTAATACTGTTTTATTTTACAAATCAAAACAATTGCAATGTGGACATCTGCATGCAGACATTCTCATTTGCAAGAAACTACATTTACAAAAACAAAACGCCAGGAAATGTGAGAGGGAAAAGAGCTGCCACCCAGAGTCCCGTAGCTAAGCAACGGGTTGTCTTCTCTTCAGTAACCAAATTATCCAGTCACACCCGCCCTTCCCATGGACTCAAGGGCTCTGTAGAATTTCCATCATTTGACTTTAACATAAGCCAGTTCAGGGCTTTTCAACCTCAGGCAATCAACACTATCTTGTTAAATTTATGGGGTATGGATTTCCATCTTAAAACTGGTCACAGCAGTTCTACTGTCTAGCAAACCATCCTGTGAAATTCTACTTTCTAGCAAACCATCCTATTCAATACTTGGTAGAACTAATAAAAAGAACATGAATGACAAATATAGATATTCATGAAAAAGAGCAGCTGTGATGAATGAGAATTGTTTACAAATATAAGCTAATACTTGTTCTAAGTCTCATTGAATTGTCTTTCTCCACATGCAAATATCCCAATGTCAAATATAAGAAAGGGTACTCTAACTAAAACTGTATTTTAGTGATAGCATTGTCTGTATGGGATTGTCCATGAAGTTATTCTCTAAAAGAAAGCACTCTAAGTTAAACTCTTCCCTTGATTTTTTTTTTTTTTTTTAATTCTGGAAAATACCTTTAGAAATGTATACATATGCCAGGTACCTGGGACTTTGGGAGCTTGGCAAACCACCTTTTTTTAGGAACAATGCCATCTCAACAGATGGGTGTTAGTGTAGGCATGCCAGGGAATCAAAATGTACATCACATTCCACTACAAGGGGGCAAAATCTCATCCAGAAATGTCCTTCTGTGCCACTGGCTAAAGGAATATTCCATTGCAACTCCACCTCAGAGCCTGAGCATTTTAAAACAGTAACTTCTAAAGACACAAAACTTTTTTTCTTTTTTTGGTTGGCTTTTGTGTGTAAAGATTTGTATTCTACTGGGCAAAAAAGAATGGAAGCCATTGAAATGAAATTTTAAGCAGCAAAAATATTATGGCCCATTTCATTTTTCGACAGAATGGCTTACCTAAGTACAAAAATCT
>NW_004443986.1:50462-56743 GCF_000243295.1 Trichechus manatus latirostris
TTGATATTATAGTAAATCATTCATTTATCATGGGTTTTAATTCTGTTCATGCTGCTGAAACTGAATGATTTAGTCCTGGGTGATGACTGGGACTTGGGAACTAATATCAATTAAAGAGACAAACATTTTTTTTAATTAGGCCTGAAAGTGATTTTATTATAAAAATATGCAGTGCTCATGTCTATATCTACTTTCCTACTAGTCAAGTTATGCCAGTTACAAGTACATTCAATTTCACTAGATATGAAAAATAAATATTTTCATTAAATTATTTTGAAGTCATCGATTTATATATACATTTTCTAACAACTGGTAATAATGTCGAGAATATTTTTATTTCAGTATTTACTTTAAAATATAAGTAAAAGTCTTTTAGATATACGGTGGTCACAGAATATCAAGGAGCACTGTAAATTTTGGGTCAATTGACACAGGTCATAAAGCCTTAAATGTGACTTTTTTCAATTGTGATTTTTTTGTGTTAGCTCTGCAGGATTGTTTTTTGTTATTATTGTTATTGGTGTTAATGAAGAATAATGTTTCTTGTCATAAGAATAGCAACAAACTGCAGTTAAAAGCAAATTTTTCAGATTGCAGTGAATAATAGAGTGTTCTAGCCATTTAAACAATTTTAACTAAATATACTTGATACCTGACGTAATATTACATTTATAATTTCAAGGAAAAACGAAATTGGCATTAAGATGCATGAAGACTCTGGTTTTCAAATTAAGAACAAGTCAATGATTATTGTGGAAACTCTCAAAACTAATACGTAAGTAGTAATTAAATATATTGCAGAGCCTTGAAAAGTGTCATATTATTTAGTAGCATGAACTGTATAAGAATGTAATTTGTTTTTTAAAATGCACACATTTCAACTAAGTTTCTTTCACAGCATGAACCATCATATCAACTGGTGATCAACAGCTGTAAAACAAGACAAAATTTTTTCATCATTTTCCAAATACATTACTCCTTTTGGTAAACTACAGTGAAAAAAAAATGCAACTGTAGCATACACAAAGTTATCTCCCATTGGCTATGAGAATTGTCTAAATGTTACTTGCCTTCATTTGCTCTTCTCATTTGCAAATGAGCCAAGTCGACTAGACTTTCTACTAAAATAAAGACTACCTAAGCCAAACAAGAAATTGGACAGATTCTCAGCTTTGTCTGTAAACATGAAGAGGAAAAATAGTCTAATGGAAGCAGCATGATTCTTCATTATGGACCCCTCCAGGTCTTGAAAATCATCCAAAGAGCTATCTCATTAAATGTTGAAAATCTTCCAAGGATCCCTTCACACACACCCTTTTTAAGTGGTGAGTTCCGATCAAAGATTTTCTCCATTGAAAGGGTAAAGAGTGGTTTCTGGAATGGTTTCCATTTTCTGAATCTTGCCCAATTCTACTTAAGTACTGAAAAGGGGTTCAATATATGGCTCATTCCATTTTTAAGGATGGAATACCTCTAAGGAAGAAGTGACCTATCACAATGATTTTCAAGGACATGTCTTGCTTATCTTTTGGTGGTAGAAAATGTCCAGTGGATTCTGTCTTCGCTTCTAAATATGTATCTTTCTATAACCCCAAGGAATGGAAGTATTCCAAGGTCTCTTTTCTGTCAAGAATCTCCTCACACTTATACACACATTACAGACATATCCTCTCTTTGCTGAAATATTCCAAAGTAAGAGTCTTAAAGCTATGAAAAAGTTCTGAAAACGGAAGTGATTCCCAGATTTTTGCGTTTTTATTTTGAAATAGCATTTATATTTCAACTACTGTAAATAATTTTTTAAATAATGCAGAAAATTATATAGTATTTATCCATATACAGCAGAACATTATCATCTATCCATTATACTCATAATATTTTATTTCTAATTAAAAGATTTTCTACTTATTTCTTACTATTCTGAATTAAATTAAATAAAGAATAGGAAATTGGCATAGGAATAGAAAATTGTCAGATCATATACCCAAAGTAGAAAGTTAGGATAGAATCTCTGGATGCAAGAAGAGGGGTTTACCGGTGTCCTAAGAGTCTGGAAATAGAATCAGGGCTCCAGATGGACCCAAAAGTGCCACTGTTAATAATGTCAGGATACATAAGCTCGAGGAGAGACTAAATTACCACTAATCTCTCAAGGTCACTTCTAAAACCACAATGTGTCTTTTGGCTTGATTTCCCTTTATTGTGGGCAACAATTTGCTTTTTGGTTTCTTAAACCACAGTGTCTCTTAGAATTTGCACAAGTCACTTCTCAGTTCCACTTCCTTCTATGTGAATGTGTCCAGGTAACAAGTTTTGACTAAGGGCTTTCAGAGCATCCAACTAAGCACAAGTAAAATTACTCATTTTTGCATGGAGCGAAGTTTGGGAGATGAGAATGCTCCTGACTGGCAAGAAGAATGAAGCAAATCCATTATCCAAGCTCTAAGAATAAGCCATTGACTGAATAATGTGTATCCTTATATAATACATACTAAAATTATTTGGGAAAAAAATTTTTAGTTAACATTTGAGGATTCATAGTCAAATATCTTGTTGCCTTTAACATAGCTTAGTTCAGGTTCCTAGGATATACTTGAAAGCTTCTGGTATGGATTACACCTCAACATAAAGAAAACAAAAATCTTCACAATAAGCAAAATCCTGATAAATGGAAAAAAAAGATTGAAGTTGTCAAGGACTTCATTTTACTTGGATCCACCATCAACACACATGGAAGCAGCAGTCAAGAAATCAAAAGACACCTTGCATTGGGCAAATCTGCAAAAAAAGACTCTTTAAAGTGTTGAAAAGCAAAGATATCACCTTGAAGACTATGGTGCGCCTGACCCAAGCCATGGTGTTTTCAGTTACCTTGTATGCATGCACAAGCTGGACAATGAATAAGGAAGACCAAAGAATTGATGCCTTTGAATTGTGATTTGGCGAAGCATATTGAATATACCATGGACTGCCAAAAGAACAAACAAATCTGTCTTGAAACAAGTATAACCAGAATGCTCCTTAGAATCTAGGATGGTGAGAGTATGTACGTCTCACATACTTTGGACACGTTATCAGGAGGAATCAGTCCCTAGAGAAGGACATCGTGCTTGGTAAAGTAGAGGGTCATCGAAAAAGAGGGAAACCCTCAGTGAGATGGATTGACACAGTGGCTGCAACAATGAACTAAAGCATAACAATGATTGTCAGGATGGCACAGGACCAGGCAGTATTTCGTTCTGTTGTACATAGGGTAGCTATGAGTTGGAGCTGACTCAAGGGCACTGAACAACCTAAAAACGACAGGAGACACTCAGTCACTTAGATCCTCTCTTTCACCTTTTATAATGAGCCAGAAAAAAAAGCTACAGAATTTAGACACTTGTGACAAAAAGAAAAAGAACAATTCAGAATTCCACCACTCTAGAATGACCACTTTGATGTACTTGCTTACATTAACATATTTTAATGATTGTAATCACACTAGAACAAATGGATGCAGCACTGGAAGCACTCACTCACTCATCTATGCCAAGAAATATGGAAGACAGCTACCTGGACGACTGATTTGAAGAGAACCATATTTGTGCTCATTCCAAAGAAAAGTTATCCAACAGAATGTGGACAATATCACTAATATTACATGCAAGTAAAATTTTGGTGAAGATAAATCAAAAACGGTTGTACCAGTATATTGACAGAGAACTGCCAGAAATTCAAGTCCGATATAAAAGAGGACATGGAACAAGGGATATCATTGGTGATGTCAGATGGATCCTTGTTGAAAGCAGAGAATGCCAGAAAGATGTTGACCTGTGTTTCACTGAATATGCAAAGGTATTCAACTGTGTGGATCATAACAAATTATGGATAACATCGCAAAGAATGGAAATTCCAGAACACTTAACTGTGCTATGCAGAACCTGAACATAGACCAAGAGTCAGTCATTCTAACAGAACAACGGGATACTGTGTGGTTTAAAATCAGGAAAGGTATGCGTCAGGGTTGTATCTTTTCACCATACCTACCCAATCTGTATGCTGAGCAAATAATCCAAGAAGCTGGACTATATGAAGAAGAATGGGGCATCAGGATTGGAGGAAGACTCATAAACAACCTGCGTTATGCAGATGTCACAACCTTGCTTGCTGAAAGTGAAGAGGACTTGAAGCATTTACTGATGAAGATCAAAGACCACAGCCTTTAGTATGGATTACACCTCAACATAAAGAAAACAAAAATCCTCACAACTGGACCAGTATCATGATAAATGGAGAAAATATTGAAGTTATCAAGGATTTCATTTTACTTGGATCCATCATCAACACCCATGGAAGCAGTAGTCAGGAAATCAAATGGTGCATTTTATTGAGCAAATCTGCTGCAAAAGACCTCTTTCTTTCAAGTGTTAAAAAACAAAGGTGTCACTTTGAAGACTAAGGTGCACTTGACCCAAGCCATGGTATTTTCAAACCCCTCATATGCATGCGAAAGCTGGACAATGAATAAGGAAGACTGAAGAAAATTTGATGTTTTTGAATTATGGTATTGGCAAAGAATATTGAATATACCATAGACTGCCAGAAGAATGAACAAATCTGTCTTGGAAGAAGTATAGCCAGAATGCTTCTTATAAGCTAGAACGGCAAGAGTTTGTTATCAGAAGGGACCAGTCCCTGCAGAAGGAAAACATGCTTGGTAAAGTATAGGGTCAGGGAAAAGAGGAAGACCCTCAATGAGAGGGATTGACACAGTGGCTGCAACAATGGGCTCAAACACAGCAATGATAGTGAGGATGGTGCAGGACCAGGCAGTGTTTTGTTCTATTGTACATCAGGTCACTGTAAGTCAGAACCAATTCAACAGCACCTAACAACAACAACAATCACACTGCATACATACCATGATATCTGTGATGTTTTTTTCTACTCAATATGGTATTAAAAGTATGTTACATTTCGGCCATATTTCAAAATGATAGTTTTTAATGACTGCATCATATTCCATTGATTGAATATGCCACTGAAAATTTAATTATCACTTCTTGGTATTTTTAAAATTTAGCTCATTTCTCACTACTCACTTTATAATTAATACGTTTGTGAATAATTGGTATTTTCTTATTCATCTTCTAATAAATTTTCATTTTGGAATTTTTTTTTACTTACAGAAAAATTGCAAAGGTAATAGAGAGAGCTCCCATATAACTCTTAACCAATTTCAATTTCTCCTAATGTTACTATTTCACATTACCGTGGCTCATTTGTTAAAACTAAGAAGCAAATATTTGCTTTTTGCCATTAATTAAACTTCAGACTTCATTAGAATTTCCTGATAATTAATATTTAGTGATGCCACATATTGACATGGAAGAAAAAGTAACTACACTATGACTATGTAAAGCTAACACAAGAGGAAAAAGTGACTTATCAGGTAATTGTGTGTTTTTATATTATTTAACTATAAATCAGCTATCATCATTAATTTTTAAAGCTAAATATTTCAGTCTTAAAATCTAATAAAAAGCAACACATAATCTTAATTAAACATTAAAAGTAAAAAAAAAAAAAGTTTCCTGTTCAAATTAAAATATTTAAAATGTTACATAAGAAGATTTTAGCAATTTGTGTGTAAATTTTCCTATATGCTTGTATAGATAATCAATCTTTATTATGTGTTCAACCTTCTCCCAGGTGCTGCAAAAAGGATATAAAAGATACCTGAAATAGTTCAGTCTACCCTCATAAGCTCAAAAATCTGGAAGTCAAGAAAGTAGGAGCAAATTCACAAAGTGAATATGTAAACATTTTGACAATGGAGAGCATGGAAATGATCACAGAAACTTTAAATATAAATATAATCCTAGAAGATATTGCATGGAAAAAATACAGACTATAAAGCATAGGCAAAAGAACATACAGAAGAAGGAAGAACATACCAGAATTTCTGGTACTCCCCTTGGAGTGATAACAGTTCCAAATGATCCTTAATGTTATTCAGTACCTACTATGTACCAAGAACTGTTGGACAAATCATTCATTCTTTGGGAGTGTTTTCCAAACAAATGGTAGCATACCACTTCTCAAAACACCTAATTTAATCTCCCCTAGTCAATGAATTGTAGGTCTCGATATGAACCTCTGGTTTACAATGAAAACTTTATTTTTGGTAGGCATCCGAAAGATATGTTTGGATATAAAATAATAACAACATGTTTATTGTGTTCCTTTTTCATTTGGAAGCTTTTGCATGGATGTGAGGGATTGAAAATACCATGACT
>NW_004443986.1:56843-66035 GCF_000243295.1 Trichechus manatus latirostris
CGTGTAATATGCACTGAAAAAGGCAGACCAAAAAAGAATTGACACATTTGAATTGTGGTGTTGACAAGAGTATTAAATATGTCATACATTGCCAGAAGAATGAACAAATTTGTCTTGGAGTAGGTACAGCCAGAATGCTCCTTAGAAGTGAGGAAGGCAAGAGTTCATTTTGCTTACTTTGGACGTATCATCACAATGGACTAATTGCTGGAGAAGGACATCATGCTTGGTAGAGGGTCAGCAAAAAAAAAAGAAAGAAAGACCTTCAATGAGATGGATTGACACAGTGGCTGCAACAATGGGTTTAAAAATGGCAAAGATTGTGAGGATGGCACGGGACCAGGCAATGTTTTGCTCTTTTAAACACAGGTCATTATGAGTTGGAACCAGCTCAATGGCATTTAACAACAACAACAATTACTGAGCTCTTACTCTGTGTTTAATACAAGCATAGTTTCATTCACTTACATGTATTTACGTATATAACTCTCCCAATCACTGAATAGAGAAACTGGAGGGAGAGAGAAATTCTATTGGGAAGAAGAAGTTAGAGAAAATGTAGATTAAGTTAATTTGCTGAAATTAAAGTTGATACCTTGGTAGTAAACTTTGAAATCTAGGTAGAAAAGGTTAGATTTGAGAGAACAAAGTATACCAGTTTATATCTAATTTTCAAAATAATATCATGGCCAACTGAAGAGCAGAATGCTACACTAGTAATGGGAGTTCCAGGGTGGCATAAATGGTTAAGAACTCGACTACTAGACAAAAGGTTGGCGGTTTGAACTCACCCAGAGATGCCTTGGATGACAGGATTGGTGAACTACTTCTGAAAGGTCTCAGCCATGAAAACCCTATGGAACAGTTCTACCCAGCACGCACGGGACACCATGAGTCAGAATCAACTCAACGACAACTAACAACAACACTAGAAACATACAGCCATAAGTTTAAACTTACATGGATTCTCCATTTCATATAGGTTTGTTTAGTCTGTTTTTAATAATAGACTAAAGATTTACATCATTTTCACTTGGCCCAAAACAATATAACAGTAATTGCAGAGATTAATTTAGCTAACCCTAGAAGATTTTCTGTTCTGGAAATCTTTCCTTTTGTTTTTAACGTATCTTCTAGGCCATTCGAAAACATTAAAGATATCCATGTTTTAAACTCTGCTTATTTGATCATAATCTAACTAGTAATTTTTTGTTTGTTTCTTTGTTTTCTTCTTGGGGGAACTTTTCTCCATTTAATCTGTCAGTGTCTAATACAGGGCTAGACACCACTGTGGCAAGATCTTGTCACTTGCCTGGGATTAACATGATACGCCCTCAAACCAGAGAAATTTGAGGTTGAAAATATTCTCTCGTGATGGAAAAATAAGAGATTAATGTATTTCTCACTGTGTATAATGAAGAACTTGAATACAGGATATTTTCATAATATCTAACTTTCAAATTTGGCCAATTTTTATCCTCTTGTCTGTACAATGCTCGCAAAAATAAAACATATCATTGTTTATGCCATACACTCATTATCATCGTTAAAGATAGGATTCATTGAGCAGGTAATACATTATTTACTTATACTAATATAATCCTCACAATCCTTTCAGGTAACCATACTCACTCCTCACTTAGCGACATGGTTAGGTTCCAAAGACCAGAGTGTTATACAAAAATATGTATTATGCAAAAATAGAGGATAATCATATCAGTTCACAAAATGGAAGATGACTACAACTCTACATAACTGCCAAATTACATCATTACATAACTGTCAAATTACATCATTACATAACTGTCAAACCACTGAGAATCATGGCTCAGCCAAGTTAACACATAACCTTAATCATCACAGGCAACGTTACTCTGGCCTCACACCTCGACATTGATTAGTGCCAGATATACATTATTAATGTGCAAAACAGTCACATAGTAAATATTTTACTATTATTGTAAATGTGAAACATCGAATAATGAGATAGTCGATAAGTGAGGAGTAGGCGTACTATTATTACCCTATTCTACAGACTGAGCTATAAACTGAGACACTGAAGTAAAACAAATTGTCCAAGAGTACACATCTGCTTCTTTTGGGGGCCAGGATTCATCGCAGACATTTTCACTACAGAACTAATGTAGTTAAACGTATCATTTACATTTTACTCGAAGTATAACAGAAAGAAGTTATTGACTAGTATACTGACCATTGAAATGATTTGCAATTATATAACACACCAAACAGAAAATATTATGCATATATTTGGAGAGAGATAGAACAATTTTTTTTTAATTAACAAGGAATGCTGTAACTATTTTTGATTCTGAACAAATGTTATATTTCTCTAATTGCCAAAATGTTTGTGTGTGCAAATCCAGCATCTCTGTAAGGCAACTACCATAGATACCACTATGAAAAGTATTATCCAAATGCTTGAATGAGTACATAATGTGCGCAGTGTTGATCTAAGAATTTGATTCCATAATCACAATGTCTCCTGTTAATATTTCACCTTTAGTGTTCTTTATGGGGGCACATTTATTGCTTGAGTACTTCTGAAGCTAGTTTGAAAAAAATATATTGCGTGTAAGTTAGTGTCTTCCAATGTGCATATTGTTTCAGAAGTATCGAATGTTATATATGCTCGTATGAAACACATTTAGGATTTATTGATCTTTCATTTTGTTCAGGTTACTACAGTCCTACGTGTGGTCCTTATTTCTGATAGTTTCTGTTGCACTAAAGTAAAATCTATTTACTATCTATAATATGATTAAATGAATGAATAGATATAACCTGTTCTATTTTCTCCTAATAGACTCAGCAAAACAATTACAAATAAAAAAGCAAAGGTAAGAATTTTTTTCCAGTGTTTACAATAGAGTGACAAAAGAATTCACTTTTATTGAAATAAAGAGTAAATAAAAAAATTTTTTATCTCCAATATTATATTGTCTACCCAATGATGAAACCCAAATTTCTTAATAGTTTAGGCCAATATCAGAGAGGTTTGCTGTTGAGTTTTTTGTTTTGTTTTGTTTATAATTTCCTAGTAATCCAGAAGCAGGCACTAGAAACTGATTCAGAAAGATTTGATAGTAAAAGGTAGTTGCCTGAGTTGAACTAAATAGAACACAGTAATGGAGCTGATTTCCATCCAGGTCTCTGGAGTTAGGACCTCCACAGAATAGGTAATCTGAAATACAAGTCTTTAGAAGATCCTTGCTAATAATAGTATAAGGTCATGGTTTTGATAAACCCTTAGCATTATGTTATTGGCTCTGGCAATATACAATTGTAATGAATTGGGTAAGTTATCTACTTAAAAAAAATTTTTGTTTTAATCCTTAGTTTTCTCCTCTACAAAATGGTAATAAGATTCAAGTGCAGATGTAAAGATTAAATGAAATAATAAATGTTAAACAATCAGCATACATCCTAGAAATTAGGAAGTGGCTAGTGCAGTGAGACCTCAAGACTTGGCTTCCATTGCTTGAATCCAAATTCTTGCTCCACTCTTTACTAGCTGTGTGACCTGAGGATTATATAGCACTTAGGAAGGTGTTCAATAAGGTTGACAGTCAACTGCATCATGGCTTTTCCACATTCAATTCCTTATCGACTATCCTATGTCACCTACTATCCTCTTCTCCCTGCCCTTTCCTCAACTTCTCTCTTCCCTTCCCTTTCCAAAACAATAGCAAAAATATGCAGGCTAACAAATTATAGGACCTTGCCTTATTCCCCCTGAAGCAATCCAACCCAAGCAGTTGTGCCTCATCAACAGAGGCTGTGCAAGTTTACTCTCTTCTAATTAGTTCTCTTCTAAATAGCCAAATTGTGTATGTGTCACCACTGGACAGGCCAACTGAATACAATAAAATAGTACAGCAATCTAAACTCATGGCCTGTGAAACATCATGTGACTTTCAATTACTAAGGTGAACAGTTGGTAAACTGGTGCCAACTTATAAAGAAATCGATAACTACCAGAATGCTACTTGATCAATCTATTCTTTAAAACAAATCTTTCAAAAGCCGTCTACATCAGCTTCATATTCCACTTTTCCAAGCCAATATTCTTACAGATAACCTTGGTAAGGGTTGGGGTGGGGGACAAGCTGCAGTATCTGTTTACTTAGAGAAGTTAAATGGAGCATATAACATCTCTCTTGCACAGTACACAACAATGACTGACTTTAGCCCTTAAATTACATTTGTTCATTTACTTTGACTACAAAGCGACCTATATTTATTTACGCTGGTTTATATCAGATATGGCCCTTCAGTTTTCAACTAACACAAAAAAATAAACAAGACACTTTAGTTAACCAAGGAAAAACTCCATTACCCAAATACCAAAGCAAGATTTAGTCCACAAATGGCCAACATTACAAATGTTTACAGAGAACGAGGCACCAAATTGTGTCCTCTAGATTTTTCTGTTATTTGTGGTCCTTCTTTCAAGCTTAGTGGAAAAAGTGCAAGCTTTTGAGTCAGCTTGTGTAACTACAAAACCTGGCTCCATTGCTTAATAATTCTGTAATCTTTGGCAAAATAGTTAATCTCTCTGTGCCTCAGATTCCTCATCTTTAAAATGGAAATGACAATTATAGCAACTTCCTGAGAAAATTGTTGAGGGTATTATATGAGATAATACACATAAAGCTCTTCAAGCAATGATTGAGATACAGTAAAATAGCCAATAGATGTTAGTTATTATTAACACACTCAATAACAGTGCTTTATAAAATCTGTACTCCCTGCTCATCAAAGAGATTTGCCTAGTTTATTAATGTAAGAGAAGTGTAACATGTTAGATCATTGACATATATCAAGAACTTGATTTTTAGTGTGACTTTAAGCTAGAATCAGACTCCAGGTCTGTATCCTAAAGTTACAACCAAGAGTCAGGAATCATGATTCAGAAAGATCTTCCTGGCAGCATTTGAACAAAATCTAAAGTAAGTCCAGATATGAGATTATTACAGTAGTCAAAAAGAAAGATGATAAGGACCTAAACTTAGGCAATGGCAGCAAATATGGAGAGGAAGAGAGAGACATGAGACATATGAAAGGAACAGAAACTATACATCACTGATACAATATGAGTGGTATCAAATAAATCAACTGTATCAAGTTATTTTTGGAACTTTCTTGAGTAAAGACCCCTCTCCTTTTTCCTCTGGTATGTACTTTACAAAACAATTATTATTAATCCTAAAATTTATTTCAACCCTCTCATTTTAAAAATAATTATAATATGTTGTATTGTAGAGGATAAGAATGCTTACGTCTGGTAAAATATGATTAGCTTCATTAGTATGTCAGGCTAAACTATCCATATGTTAATCGATATATTTCTGTTAATTTCTAATTTTCATGTCTTGCAACAAAGGTGTAAATTGTGGCATCATCTGACCTTCAAGGCACACATGATACCAGTTATGCTTTTTCTTACTAAGTTGTACAACTGCTAAAATTAATTGCACCCTAGGGCTATTATATTATGCATGAATTGTCTCCCAGATGAATGACAATGTTTGTGATGGAGTGAAAGAATAGGGATTTAGATGTGTTCTCAGTGAAAGCTGCCAGCTACATGACAACTGACATGATACCCAATTACAGGATCACTAATTAAGGCTATCAAACAAGCCGGTGAATTCTGCCCATCAGTAGGATTTTCAGCTTCAATGTTTGAATTTCTTTTTTTTTTTTTTTTCAGTAAATGCAGTAGTTTTTCCTGGCTTTCTAAAACTAGGATTTATCATTTACTAAGTCAGAAAATATGGTAATGTGGCTATGCTCAATTCCAGCATGTGACAAAGTAGCAGAAATGTGCTTTGATTTTATTTTTCCTATCTCAGAAACCAAAAAGAACTAAGTAAGTCAGGGATATGGCTCTTTCTTTAAGAATGAACAAATGAAAATGAAATCTCAAAAGTTTAATTTCATGGGGAATGAATGCAAGAACTTGCCATGACAAAAAGAACCTTACAAATATATTATTCATTCTCTTCTTTATTAGAAAGTAATTTGGTCAGTTAAAAGTATAGTTTTATAGCTTCCTTTTTCAGAAATATGATGAACATGATGGCACAAAATGGAACTAACTTTTATTTCACAATATTCACTAAATGCCTTATTACCTTGTATGAAAAATCTTAGAAATGGTGCATATGTTTACTTATATGACATGTATATCCATATATATTCATATTAGTATGTATTATTTAATACATATACTAAATATATATACACATATTATTTAGTATGCTTTGTGTGTGGGTGGGTGGGTGTCTAAAGTTTTCGCTAAAGAGACCTACAAATGTGTTGAATGTTATCTTGTAGAATAAAAGTTAGCGCCACTTATACTTAACACATACGTATTCACGCATACCAACCACATGTTTATTTATATATTTATTTTGTTCCATAGAATTTTTCTGGATTTGTACTTTTTTCACCTGTTAAAAATTTGTATGTCAATTTTTCTTGAATTAATCCAATACTTCTTAAAATAGAGCTGTGTGATTATTCAAAATAATGAAATTTGATATCTTCTTAGTGGAATGGTAGTCACTTCTCAGGCCAAGCACTGTAAAATATGATGAGAGGAAGAGAGAGCTGAGGGAGAAGAAAGGAGTTGGGAGGGGTGTAAGAAAGAGCTAGACTGCTATGGAAGCCCTGAACACCTACATTATTATTACAGACTGTTGATTAATAGTTGCCTACCTGATGACCTGCAAGACATGCTGCTGTTAATAGTTGGACTTTTGTCTTATCCTCTTTATAGATGCCTCTGATTTTCACCAGGGCACCTGGCTGACAGAAATTAGCCATGTTGGCAAGACCAGATGGACCTAGAGAATCATGAGAATACATGTCTGTCATGAGCCACAGAATTTGGGGTAGTTGGTTAAACAACAAAGAAGCCCTGGTGGCACAGTGATTAAAGTACTTGACTGCTAACTGAAAGGTCGGTGGTTCAAAACCACCAGCGGCTGCAGAGAAAAAAGATGTGGCAATCTGCTTTCATAGAGATTTACAGCCTTGGAAACACTATGGGGTCGCTATGAGTTGGAATCGATTCAATGGCAGAGGGTTTTTTGTTGGGATTAAGCAACAAGAGAGAATTAATGCATTAATTCCCTGAGATTATGATGTTGATTTAGCAGCTAAATTTTCTTTTGCTGACTAACATAATTAATAACAAATGACTTGCAACACAACTGACACAGCAGAGCATCACAACCCCATGGAGAGCTTAGGTGACAGGTGATCAAACTCTGTGGCACAAAGTGTTGATAAAAGACTTTAAATTCAGGGCTTTTAAAACTTGTTTGTGGGTGTCCTGGTTTTCCGGAAGGTGCTTTAGAGGCTGTCTTGAAAGAAAAGCCAATATTCTGCTCCACTTCTACTAGAGTATGTCTGTTTAATACAGGGGTTTTCAGTAGCTTTCATTTCATAAAAAAGACCCACTTGAGAAAAAAAATCTAAAAAATTGAAAAACACTAATCTAGTTCATATCCACTAAGAATTATCAAACAAAGACCAGAGAAGTAAGGCGATTTTCTCAAGTTCATACAACTGATAGTGATGGACCAGGAACTGAAATTCTCTTCTCTATCCACCTTACTTGGACTGTTGCCTCCTACAGCATCCTGTAACTTTTAATCTGAAGAATGAGGACAGCCTCTGCAACAACAAAGGGCCATCACCCTGTAGGCCAATACATAACTTAGCATCTATGGTTTGACTTTTTATTTTATTCAGTCAATAAATGTTTACTAAATAACTATCACCTACAAGTAGGTCCTACCTAGGCATGTTCCTCTCTGTAGGACGAAACTAGTCCAAATTTATAAAATATAAGGTAGCATTTTTACAAAGCTATAGATCTCATTAGCTGCTGAGCATTTATTCAGATCAGCAAAATTCCATTCCCCCGCCCTTTTTTGTAAAAGAAAATTCAGGCCTTTAGGTCTTATATATATGTAACTTTTAATATCGAGTGTTTGATTTTTATGTAATCCAAATAGAAAGAAAGTAAACTTTATTCCCAGTACTAAGTCATCTTATATTGGATTGCCCACACACTAAAGTACAGTTTGAGTATTGTAAATGATCTCTGTTAATGCTGCAAACCAAGAACAAGTCAACAGTGTTTGCTTAACGAGGTCAGGACTAACGAGTACACTATATTTTTCTGTGTCTTCACCTCCGCAGCAAGCAGTGAACACTCAGATGGAATATTTTCAGGGCAATAACTATTTAGTATGTATTAGAATCATAGATAAAAGTAAAAACACTTATTCTTGAATAAGGATTCTCCTATCTCATGGTAAACGCCACATGTACACTTACCCAAGGTCCATCTTTATCAAGCAATCTTTAGTAAAAGTTACTGTGCCCATTTCGTTGTGCAGGATACACAAATGTGCATATGAAAAACAACTATTTGAAAACAAGTTCTTACACTTATCAATTCGAAAATTTATAATAAAAAGTTTGCCAGAAACCATCATAGACAGAGTTAAACAAAGATGTTAGCATCATCTATTTAAGGCCCTTGGCGACACCAAAATTGTTAATAAAGAATTTGCTGTATTTGGGATATATTTTGGCCAGCATGTTATTCCCTGGCACCCAAGGGGACTTTTCAAATTTCATACTGTAATAAAAATGGTGAGAATTAAGAAAACTTATAAATAAAAATAACCACATTCTTACTTTGGAGAAAGAATTTGCAGAAAGAGGGTGAAACCCTTCAGATTCAGCTTCAGCTACCATTTTTAGAGATGATGTGCCAGACACTTTCATTACATTACCCTGAGCAGTTAGAGATGGCAAACATTATTATTACCTCCCTCCAGAGATAAGTAACTAAACTGAGAATCGAAAATACATATGAAGAAAATTGGAACTTTACAATGGAGAAACCTGGCAGACACCACCAGTGGTAGTTAGACTAATGGCCCCCCCAAGGATGTCTAGAACTTGTGAATAGGTTATTTTACATGGCAAAAGGGAAATTACGTGGGCAGGTGGAATTAGCATTGCTAATCAGCTGACCTCAAAATAGGATGATTATCTTCGATTGACCTGGTGGGCTCAATGTAATCACAAGTGTCCTTAAAAGTAGACAAGGGAGACAGAAGAAGTTAGAGTCAGAGAGAGATG
>NW_004443986.1:67958-69018 GCF_000243295.1 Trichechus manatus latirostris
AGAATATGCAATTACCATAAATCCAACAATTCCACTTCTAGGTATATACTCAAAAGAATTGAAAACAGAGATTCAAACTGATACTTGTATGCCAATGTTCATTGGAATATGAGTCAAGAAGTGGAAATAGCCCAACAAATGAATGGAAAAACAAAATGTGATACCTAGATACAAAGAATAAAAGGCTATAAAAAGGAATATAGTTCTGATACATGCTACAACATAGGTGAACCTTGAAAATGTTACACTAAGTTAAATAAGCCAGACACAAAAGGACAAATATTGTATAATTCCACTTATATAAAATATCTAGAATAGGCAAATACACTGAGACAGAAAACAGATTAGTGGTTACCAGGGGTTGGGAGGAGGAAAGAATGGGGAAATACTACCTAATGGTACATAGTGTCTGTTTGGAATGATGAAAAAGTTTTGGAAATAGTTGTGGTGGTTGCATAGCATTTTCAGTGTAATTAACGCCAATAAATAGTACATGTAATAATGGTTAAAATGTTAAGGTTAATGTCATATACATTTTACCACAATAAAAAAAGCATACGGGCTGAAAGTATGGTTCATTCCATTCTTGTTAATAATGATGATGTTACTAGCTAATATTTATTAAGATTTTACCTCATTTAAATATCACTACCATCCCTATGAGGTAGATACTGTCATATACCAGGCTTCCTGGGAAGCTGACTCTGAGACAGAGATTAGAATGCAAAAAGTTTACTGAGACTCCCTCTTGAAATTGATGCCTGTAAGGGAAGAGAGGAAGTGGGATTGGACAGATGGAGAAAATTGTGCTGCAGTGCAACCAGAAAGGCCTCAGCCATTGACCCAGGTAGCTCAGGAGTGGGATAACCCTGCAGAACTGGCCTGAATTAGGCAAGGGGGCCAGGTTTTTATACACCCTCATTGACCAGTCATTGGATGTGGACTGCCACCTTGCTATGAATCATCAGCAGCCAACACCCCCAGCAGCTGTGGAAATAAACTGTTCAGATCTTGAGTCTAGGGGGCGTGATGGGAGGAGTTGGGGTGGTGTGTCAATATT
>NW_004443986.1:92025-93130 GCF_000243295.1 Trichechus manatus latirostris
AAAAGCAAAACGTCTTTAAAAAGACAAGAAAGAAAGAAAAGACCAAAACGATGTCAGAAGAGACTCTGAAACTTGCTCTTGAACATCAAGTAGTGAAAGAGAAAGGATGAAATGATGCAGTAAAAGAGCTGAACATAAGATTTCAAAGGGCAGCTCGAGAAGACAAAGTATTATAATGCCATGTGCAAAGACCTGAAGTTAGAAAACCAAAAGAGAAGAACATTCTTAGCATTTCTCAAGCTGAAAAAACTGAAGAAAAAATTCAAGCCCCCAAGTAGCAATATTAAAGGTTTTTCAGGGCAAAATATTGAATGATACAGGAAGCATCTAAAGAAGATGGGAGGAATACACAGAGTCACTGTACCAAAAAGAACTTGTCTACGTTCAAACATTTCAGGAGGTATCATATAATCAAGAACTGATGGCACGGAAGGAAGAGGTCCAAGCTGAACTGGAGGCATTGGCAAAAAACAAGGCTCCAGGATTGACAGAATACCAACTGAGATGTTTCAACAAATGGTTGCAATGCAGGAAGCAATCACTTGTCTCTGCCAAGAAATGTAGAAGACAGCTACTTGGTCAACAGACTGGAAGAGATTCATATTTGTACCTATTTCAAAAGTAATCCAACAGAATGTGGAAATTATTGAACAATATCATCAATACAACACACAAGTAAAATTTTACTGAAGATAATTCCAAAACTGTTACAGCAATACATCGAAAGGGAACTGGCAGAAATTCAAGCCAGATTCAGAAGAGGACATGGAATGAGTGATGTATTTCCAGATGTCAGATTTATCTTGGCTGATAGAAGAGAATACCTGAAAGATGTTTACCTGTGTTTTATTGATGATGCAAAGGCATTTGACTGTGAGGATCATAACAAATAACCAATAACATTGCAAATAATGGGAATTCCAGAACACTTATTGTGCTCATGTAGAACCTGTACGTAGACCAAGAGGCAGTTGCTCAAACAGAACAAGTGGATACTGAGTGGTTTAAAATCAGGCAAGGTGTGCATCAGGGTTGTACCCTTTCACCATAGTTATTCAATCTGTATGCTGAGCAAATAATACAAGAAACTGGACTATCTGAAGAA
>NW_004443986.1:94544-107269 GCF_000243295.1 Trichechus manatus latirostris
GAATAAATACTGAGATCACAGTGATTTCACAGTTTGGACTACCTGGATAATTGCTTTAATTCTTCTTTTTTGAATGTGTACACACAACCTTTGTGATTTTTATGCACATTTTGGAGTCCTTAAATTCCACTACTTTGAAGTAAACGAAGACATGAGTGGAGTCAGGGAGAGAAATCTGCATTGTGTTCTCCTGGAATGGTTTGGAATTGCCTGACAAGCTGCCCCAATTGGCAATGTGGATCTTGGATTCATGAAAAACACAGCTGTGTAGACCAGAGTGTAGATCAAAGGTTGGAAAACCTATTTTTATTTTAATGTTGTGAATAACTCCTTGGTCCAAGAACCGCATAGATTTTGCCATAAAGGCTGCATAGAGAGAAGTCAAAGGCCTTCAGTTTAGAAGTCCCTCGGAAGGACCACGTATTAGTTAATAGATGGAAATTAAAGTGCCTAGATTTAAAAAAAGGCATGTAAAATTACAGCGCAAATCTTGGAAATCTAAAAATACCCTCAACACAGGCAGAATGGATTTTAAAATGCTCCACACTAAACTTTTACTTCTGAAAATAAACTACATGCTGTTTATAGCAACAGTGAGCTGTTGTTCTGTATCTCTTAAAGGTGATTATAAATGTGTCAAGATTACATCTGGGGTTCCAGAAGCAGAGCTGATCTCATTATCAGAAAATGTTTGTGCTGGACTGGGATTGCTTCTGTATTAATTTTAGTTACTAACACGTAAACGAGAAAAAATATGGTAAGTCTATAAACTGTGCTACTAAAATAATGTTTTTTTAAAATAAAAAGTTAGCAGCACCGCCTAACTCACTCTACACCCCTTTTTCGTAATATGTCATCACAGCTTTTCCACCTTCTACTACCTCAGACCATCCAAGTTTTGCTTCAAAATATTGTTTCCCTACTTCAAGAAAATCTACAAAGCTGTTTCTGATAACTAGATGCTTATTTAGCAATATCCCAAATAGAATCTTCTCCATCATAATCTCCTACACTTGGATAAAACCACCATTGCCCATTACTCTTTCAAATAGGAACTGAAACTATTGTGTTTTGTATTTAAGTACAAAATTTCAGGGTCAATACTGAAAGGAAGAACCTTCAGCAACTAAATAATAGGGAACTCTCTATTCCACAGTGTTTAACTGAGCTTTTGAGGAGGATGGTCAGCAGTTTATAGAATTAACCTGAGTAGCTTTCTGTCTTACACTGGCATCAGTAGGGTTGGTGTCATCCAGTGTGGTAACTGATGGTGTGACCCCTCACCCATGGACCTCCTCTTGTACACAACCATAAAGAATCCTTTGTTGTTGTTAGGTGCCGTAGAGACAGTTCCAACTCATAGCAATCCTGTGTGCAACAGAAAGAAACACTGCCCTGTCCTGCACCATCCTCACAATCCTTGTTATGCTTGAGCCCATTGTTGCAGCCACTGTGTCAATCCATCTCATTGAGGGTCTTCCTCTTTTTCACTGACGCTCTACTTTACCAAGAATGATGTCCTTCTCCAGGGACTGATCCTTCCTGATAACATGTCCAAAGTACGCAAGACATAGTCTCACCATCCTTGCTTCTAAGGAACATTCTGGCTGTATTTCTTCCAAGACAGATTTGTTCATTCTTTTGGCAGTCCATGGTATATTCAATATTCTTCACCAACACCATAACTCAGAGGCGTCAATTCTTCTTCAGTCTTCCTTATTCGTTGCCCAGCTTTTGCATGTATATGAGGTAATTGAAAACACCATGGCTTGGGTCAGGCGCACCTTAGTCTTCAAGGTGACATCTTTGCTTTTCAACACTTTAAAGAGGTCCTTTGTAGCAGATTTGCCCAGTGCAATTAGTCGTTTGATTTCCTGACTGATGCTTCCATGAGTGTTGATGGTGGATCCAAGTAAAATGAAGTACTTGACAACTTCAGTCTTTTCTCCATTTATCATGATGTTGCTTATTGGTCCAGTTGTGAGTATTTTTGTTTTCTTTATGTTGAGGTGTAACCCATACTGAAGGCTGTGGTCTTTGATCTTCATGAGTAAGTGCTTTAAGTCCTCTTCACTTTCTGCAAGCAGGGTTGTGTCATCTGCATAATGCAGGTTGTTAATGAGTTTTCCCCCAATCCTCATGCCCCATTCTTCTTCATATAGTCCAGCTTCTCAAATTATTTGCTCAGCATACAGATTGAATAAGTATGGTGAAAGGATACAATCTTGATGGCACACCTTTCCTGACTTTAAGCCACACAGTATTCCCTTATTCAGAATTCTTTGTAATGTTTTGTGTACTAATGCTACTCATAAATTGTAATTCCTATATATCACCGAATATAATGGCAATAGTAGTGACATAAACAATTAGCAAAATTAAAATTACACCTTTAAATTACAATATCATACACACAGCCTAAATCTATTTACATTTACATAGTTTCATGTGGTTAAAGTGAAAATTCAGTAAGAAAATGATAGGATTAGAAATAAAAATATTTAAAAACTTCATCAACATTACGTTCATTTTAATGTTAAACTTTAGCTTTAGATGAGATATATTAATGGATTAGGTTTGCATAATCAATAATGACCCAAGTAATGTAGAAGTTGTAGAAAATTGCATATGGAAATATATTCATAAATGAAATAATACCATAAAAATAAACAGGACAAATACACAAGCATTTAAGCACTTAGTGAACATCTTGACTAATTTAGAACTTTCCTTTTCTGGCCTTCAAAGCTGCGAATTCGTGAATGACTTCATCAAAATAAATGCCTTTCGCCAGTTCACTTTTTAATGTTTCGTTACTTTTTTTTAAATCATAATTCAAACTTAAAGCCTGAAAATTTCATTTAATTCAAATATATATTTGCAAGACAATGATGTTTCTAAAGAAAATTTTTAAAAGACTAAAATTTTTTTAAAAACTGAATTTAAGATTTAAGTTATATTTCTAAACATGTATCAAGAAGCAGTGTTTCCCCCACTTAATGTTTTAAACTGTCAGATTCTCTACTTAGTTATCGATGAGTAATATAATCAGTCATTGTTATACATGTAAGTTCATTGTTAATTTTAATCATAGAATAATATGTGATGAATGTCCTTGTAAATTGCTTAAATGTAATATTTCTTAGATTATATGAATACTAACAACCAAATTATTTTGTAAAAATCTTTCTGCATTGAATTACAACATTATTAATTACAATATTATTAATAACTGAGCAGAAACCTTTTTTGATTTTTCTCCTTTTCCTTTAATTACTACTTCATTCTCAAAAAAAAAACTGATATAGCTTCAAAAATACTAATTACCACAATATTGTAGCTAAAACGCCAGAAACTCTGACAAAATCAGTGACTATGTAAACGCTGGCAGCAACCAACAAAAGCCAATGCTTGTAGCGCCTGTAGAGGAAACCACGAGACCACGTGTAAGTATATTGATAACGTGTAAGTGGGCTTATGAAAAAAATTTTGTTATTGTAACTAACTGCAGGGATATTTTTATAAAAATAATAAATGTTCTGCTGAAACACTGCATAGAAATTTTATAGACGTTTATTTCGGTATCACTCCCCCGAATAGTGTCACCTGGTGCTGTCGGCATCCCCCCTAACCCCCCTAGTGACAGCACTGCTGTCTCATTTATTTTCATAGGTTAGCCTTGGTGGGCAGTGGTTAAGAGCTCGGCTGCTAACCAAAAGTTCAGCAGTTCGAACCACCAGTCACTCCTTGGAAATCCTATGGGTTTGTTCTACTCAGTCCTATAGGGTCTCTATGAGTGAGAATCAACTCGATGGCAACGGGTTTGGTTTTAGTTTTACTTTTAACGTTTTTTTTTTTGGCAATGTTTTATATTCCTAGTGAATGCCGGTTCTCAAAAATACTTGATAAAAATACTTAAAAAGTACAGGAAGATCAATGAACTCTTTTAAATAGTTCCTAAAAATGTCCTTTTTTTTCCCTCTGTAATGAACATGGTATTTAGGGAAGTCATTAAAGCATTTTGAGGGCTCTGTAACCTTAATGGGATGGACCTTTAACACACTACAGGCATACGTCAGCAATTTAGTACATATCATGCCTATAAACTGATGGGTGTTTTATAAAGCGATTTGCTTTTAATTTGAATAAATTACTATCAGAGCAATGTATAGTTTTAACGAGTTTTATCTATAGTTAATTATTTAGCTCAGAGATTTGAAGCTGTGTGGTAAATGGGTTTCTCATTTTCTTAACAGAAGGTTAGTTCAGGCTTTTAAATGCTATCATAAGTTCCAGCCAGGAGATCTCTGGTTGGCCTCAATTCTCTCCATTTGTTATATGCTACCTGCTATCAGCTTCAATACCCAGGTTTGCCAGCTGCTCTTGTGTATTTTGGGTAGCCTCATGCAACACAGCTATTATGTACAATTATACAACCATTACCAACTACTTAAACCTAATATTACCTCAGAAGAACAAAGGCAGATAGGTTTGAACCTATCCCATTCCATGAATGTATTAATGCATAAAATGATTTCAATAGAAGTTCAATGTCAAATTTATTAGGTGATTGCGAAGAAAATAAAACTTTGTCTAAAGTCAGAATTGTCTGCCTCTCTCTCGCTATGTGGATATGAATATTCTGCTGAAAGCTGGGGTAGCTGTTGCTTTCTGCTGCTCTCTGTTACTCGTGTTTTCCCAGCCTGGGAACAGATGGTGCACCACCTGACTCAGAACAGTCTAATGTAAGATTCATTGTGCTTCACAGGAAATCAAAGATCAAGCAACATTACAGAAGGTGACGCAGCACCTCAGCAACCAGTACCACAGTATGATATAGTTAAGTGGCAAAGAAGGAGGGGAGAAGAGCAAGAAGTTAAAAAATTTAAAAAAGGAAAAGACAAAGAGAGAATTTAATACGTCAACCTACTTGGAAGAATAAAACATTCAGCTCTAGAAGGCTGATATTTGAAGGCTAATATTTGAAAATAAATTCAATCTCCATTCCAAACCTTTAGCACAGGACAGTAATAACTTTTTCTCCGAAGGACTTTAGTTTTCTGACTGCTGCCAACACTAAGATTGTTCTGATGTCTTTCTACAAATGTCTTAAATTCAAGTCATCTTTAAGGCACATTAGTGGAGGATGATAGTGACAATTGAGTTAAATTTGTAATTTTAACAAAGCTATGGAGGAAAGGCCTAGAGCAGAATAACACAGGTTACATGGACTAGTGTCCTCACAGCTATTAAAAAAGGAGAACAAGTACAGTGGTGTAAGTATTTGTAAGACCTTCTTCCTCTTAATCTAGAACAAGAGTCAGCAAATTATGGCCCATGAACCAAATCTAGTCTAGCCTGTTTCTATAAATAAAGTTTTATTGGAACACACATGTTCATTCATTTATGTATTGTCTATGGCTGCTTTCGCACTACAATGGCAGAGTTGAGTAGTTACAATAGAGATAGAATAGCCCAGAAAGCCTGAAATATTTTCTATGTGGCCCTTTATAGAGGAAGTTGGCTGAACCCTGGGCGAGAACATACTTCCCTCTAATCATCTGCATATGAACATGAACTTTCACCCAAACTGACTTACTTCTGTACTTTTTAAAAAACAGTTCTCTTATGGGTGAATTTCCTCTGACTTGCAGGTAACATTTTTATCTCTGACACTTTCCCACCCACCACACTCACCACTTCCACCATGACTTCAAAGCAGTATTAAGGGAAAATATATTAAGGTGGCCTCTTAATGCTCAAATGTCAACTTCTTTGTCAAAAGAACCTACATGTATAATGCCTTTAGGCAATGATATGCTAATTTATAGCCTCCCTACCCTTATGCTGCTAAATCTTGTTGAATCATTTGTTCCTGCCAGGTTGTCACAACAAAAAAGTTTCAGGCTCTGGACAAATTCCTAACCTCGTTATCTGTGTAACTGATTGTAACACAAACTCACCCCCAGAGCCTGAGCGGCATTAAAGTGCAGTCAAGACATTTACAAATAAATTACTGCTTGAAAAAATCGTAATAAGTGAAACAGCATTTCATCCACAAAGAGCACACTTGAAAATCCGTTATCAAAGTCAATTTGCTATTTCCACCCTACATTAGCCTAATACGTTGCATACGAGGCACAGTCAGTGGTGTTCCAGCACAGACGCTTCGAAAATAAGCCTTTAAGGATTTCAAAATATCTGAGAAACTGCATTACTGGTCAAGATAATGGCATTTTTATAAAAAATGAAAAATAGCAGCTGAAATGCACAAGGGCATGAGATCGGGCATGAACAATCTGGTTCAAACACAACCCCACCATCTGCTACTTCAGGCATCATTCTGAAGCAGCCCAGGGCTTTACCTATTTTATGTTTTAAATCAGTATCAGCCAGAAGGATGACCAAGAGACAGAGGGACACTTTTTCTTGCTGTCTTTCTCCAGCCTTTTCTTGCCAATAAAAATACCTACATCTGTGCCAAAAACCAATCCTCCACCCAACCCAAAAGACACTTTCCTCTCAGAAAGAGAACAAGATCATGATAGACAGATGGGTGACTAGTTGGAAATATTGAAGAAATTTCATTCTACAGAAAATCTTTTATACAGTAGGACCAAATAAAATTAAAAATGTAATTGAATCATTTGTCAGACATATATTTCCCTCCGGCAGTTCATCATTCATTCATGCTAGGTAACGAGGACATCAATCGCCATTGAAGAAATGGTGAATCTTCTTGCTTCTCTCTTTGAGTCTTTTCAGCAGATCCAATAAAAATTTAAGTGACTAAGTGTAACACCTCTGCGGAATTAGGACTGGTAGTAAGAGGGTTTTGTTGCCAAAGAGAATTACTCTGTCACGGATGATCACTTTAATAATATGCTTCATGATGTACATACATACATTACCTGTATCCTTTTGTGAGTATTAAATATTTCATAATAACTATAGGGAAAAAGAAAATTTTAAAGAATCCTTTGAAATATAATGATATAACTCCGGTAACTCACTGACCTAATTAAAATGTTAGGAACAAATCTAAGAGAATTTCTTCAGCATCAAATCCTCGCTGAAATGGCGAGGATTTTGCTTTTGCTTTTGCTTTTGTTCTTAGAAAATCTCAGACTGTAAACCTTTCGGGATGATCTTCCAACACTCAAGACCCTCAAAGGCACAAGCTAATGGGCAAACTGCTAAATAAGATAAATCATAACTCAAAATTCCCCACCAATACTGACTTCTATGATAAGAAAAGAAACTTCTTTACCTGTCAAGATAATTGGGGATAAACTAAAAAAGCTGTCAGTATCTCCAAGACTTTATTTTACTGGCTCAATAACACATTATAGTCTCATTCCCAGATTGAGGCCTACTGAGAATGCTATTAACTTGCCTAGCAAAATTGGGGAATAAACAATTTAGATTATAGCTTCCAGCCAGAATTTAATCTCTAATTCCTTAAATTTAAATACATAAATATATGTATATACTTATTTTTGTGTGTGTGCAAGTGTGTGTGTATATATATATGTATATATATATATATTTAATTTGTACTTTTTATAAGAATGTTATAAAAGAATTTAGTGTTTACTCCAGTAATAGCTCATAAAGCTAACCAATAAGGCCATAAAGAAGAACTAATTATAAAAATGCTGGGAGAGCAATTATTCCAGGAGGAGAAAAGGGCTCAGTCTCACCTTCGTAGCCCCACATGGAATAAATGAATGCTGGGGATGCCAATTTCACCTTGACCTGAATATCTGTATTAGTAGTTCTGATATAATGTTGATATGTTTTCAGATTTTCCACCACTTAGATCAACAAAATGAAAGAGAGTAATTCATTCAACAAACATTTACTGAATACTTGCTATACCCTGTGGGGAACAAGGGGACAGTTTGTAGTGAAAGCCTTTTAGAAGAAAGTGACACCTAAGTGAGTTCTCAGAAATTAGCTAGGTCAATGCTGGAAAAGAGAGAGTCTGCCCGATAGTGAGAGCAAAGACACAGAGAAGAGAAACTGTATGGTGTATGATGAAAATGCAAGCAGTTTGGCATTATGAAAGCATAAAGTACAAGGAAATGGATAATCAGAAATGTGACTAGAAATATAGGCAAGGACTGGATAAGATGACCTTTGTACCAAATTAAGAAATTTGAGATGTATATCTTAAATAATAAGAAAAATTAAAAGGCTTTAATCAGAGAGAGCAATGTGTTTAAATCTGAATTTTTGAAGGATCATTCTAGCAGCTGTGATGAAGATGAATACGAGTGGGACAAGAAAGAAGGAAAGAGACCAGTTAAGAAACTAATAAAGAAGCCGCAGCTAGATGAGAGATAATAAAGATGTGAACTAAGGCAACGACGATCGGGATAGATTAGAAAGGATGGATTGAGATTTTAAAATCGGCAGAATTCAGTGCTTACTTATATATGGATGGTGGGTAAGAAAGAGGAGTAAATTACTTGCAAACTTCTAACTGAGGTTCCTGGTCTTGATTCCATCAATTGAACTAGAGAATTTGGAACAAGGAGAGAATTTGGTAGGGGATGACAAATTTGCTTTTGAACATATCAGATGTAAGACTCCTATTCGGCAACCGTTTGGTATGCCCAGCAGGCTGTGAGATATATGTATGGGGAGAAGATTGGACTGTATGTTTATCTTTGGAGGATGAAAGAAGGTGGGGAGATGAGACACCTCAGTGAGCAAGAAAAACTGAGGTGGAAGCAAAGGAGGTGAAAAGGAGACAAGAAGAAGCAATCAGAAAGACAGAAGACCCAGGAGAATGCCTGATCACAAAAGCCAAGGGAATATACAATATAAGGATCTATAATGGCAAATCCAGCAAAAGGAATCTGAAAAATGAGAGAGAGATTTATTTAAAGGAAATGGCTCACATGTGGGTCGGCCATCAGGCTGGAGGCTTCTTCTGACTGACATGGTTGCAGGGGATAATGAATGAAAAATTGGCAGGTCAGACAGTAGGCTGCTGGCTCACAGGGCTGTGGGAGCTGGCGAATCCCAAAATCTGCAAGTCAGGTGGCAGGCTGCTGGCTCACATTCCAAGAACTGGACGTCAAGTAATGACAGCTGGATGCAGGATCGAGAGCGAGAGAGCTTTGCCAGAACATCCAAATATATTGGATGCAGGCCACACCCCCAGGGAAACTCCCCTTACGTCAGATCACAAAATGGAGGATACTTACATAATATTGAGAATCATGGATGGCCTATCCAAGTTGATACATAACATTAACCATCACACTTCACGACAGACCTTTTACTATACTATATCTTTGCCAAATCACTGACTCTGTGTTTAACACACATTTGATTATAAGAAACTAAATTTTGAAAAATGGAGAAATATCAGCATTAGGAGACTAACAATATTACTAAATAGAAAAAGCATCTATGAATTATGGAAGTTGAAAAGAACAATAAATAAGGCAGAGTTTGGATTGGAGTTTAAAGGTCACATTGTAATTCTGGAGTCCTTTGAGAACAAGTCTCCATGAAGACATTCTCATAAAAGGCCAATTTTTGTGCATTCTTCACTTTAGCAGGCAGTGACTTGTTTATATACTAGATAAAGGACAGGGCATTGCTTGCTTTGGGGACATCTAATGTTCTAAACAACAAGGGCACTAGTTATCAAACTGCATCATATCATGAACAAATGTGTCCTCTAAAATGTGATGATAAATTATGACTATATATTTCTCCTCATTTCTATTTTTAATTGAAGAGTGATAGAAGACAATAGTAGCTATAAAGTTTATTTCATAGGCAAAGACTGTTTCCCTAGAAAAGACCAATTTCACAAAGCTAGTGATGAAGTTCAGATGATTCAATCACCAACCTCAAATTTACGAGAAACTTGTACTTTTTCCTCACTTTGACCAGAATATATTACTGCTGCAAAGTAATTTTCACTTCACAACTTTAAAGAGAGAAAAGAGGACTAGACTTGCCGCAAGGCACTTGGGCAATTGTCACAGACAGATTGTTGATTCTATCCAGAGGTTTATTATTATTTTCATAGTATTCTGCAAAGATCAAGCAAAAGTGCTAACAGGCTCTGTCTTTATGTTTTGTGTTGTTTATATATATATATATATAGAGAGAGAGAGAGAGAGGGTTTAAGTATATACAAGTATAAACAATAAATAGAAAACAATAATTATCAAATTCCTTTATAAGGTTCAGGTAGGTTGTACATCTAACTATATTACCAGGGACTATACCTTATTTTTATTAATTCCAGTATTGAATGGCCTAGCCAAAAGAACAATCTGAAGGGATCTTCTTAATTTTTTTCTGAATTTTCAACAATGCTCTGCAAGCAATTCAGGGCTGGTCGGTAGCAAACCAATAGTGTCTGAAACAGAAATCAGTTTGGGCACCAAAAAACATTATTCTGTCCTTTCCCAGCTTCGGACACAATAGATAAGAATAGCAAAAGTTCACTGGTGAAAGCAATAGTCTCAAACTTACGCGGGAGGCAAGAATAAAAAAAAGGAACTTCCTTTGTAATGATACATAGTGGGGAGAAATAAAGTTCATATCATCTTTCTAACTATGAAATACTATCGTCCAAGCTGGAAACCTGAAAAGTATCCTAAATGTCTCCATCTTTTCACATACTTTTATCAGAAAGCCCAGTTACGTCCACCTTCAAACTTCTCTTGTGTTAACCCTTTATCTCCATCTCCATTGCCATTAGCTTTTCAGTATCTTTGATTTCATCATCACTGAACTATGATTTCATGAGGGTAGGGTTCATGACAGTTTTTTTCACCTATGTTTATCTAGTATCTAGTGTCATACTGGCTAACTCTTAATATAACATCTCTTCAATAAATTTTAAGTAAAAGACTCTTCATTGATTATTAAAATGTATTTCTGATTATATTTTGTGTGTTTAACCTTAATTTCCATTTCAATCTATTTCCTTGCTGTTAACAGAAAATTTTTGAAATATTTTTACCTTGCTCAAAATTTTTCAATGACTTCTCATAGCTTACAGATTAAAAATCTAAACTCCTTAGCCTTGCAAAGAAGTAACTTAATCTTGGCTTCAGTTTACCCCTTCACTGTCACCTCGTCAGCTTCCTCCACTATCCCTTATCTAATCAAAGTAGTGTGAAGTCTTCCTCAATTCCTCCATTACACCTTTTATATCCACCTCTATTAAAAGTATATCTGCTGTGAATACTGTGCTCTTGTAAAGAACTATCTTAAAAAAAAAAAAAAAAAAACCGTTGCCATCCAGTCAATTCTGACTCATAAGAACCCTATAGGACAGAGCAGGACTGTCCCATAGAGGTTCCAAGGAGCATCTGGTGGATTCCAACTGCTGACCTTTTGGTTAGCAGCAAAGCTCTTAACCACCATGCCGCTGGGGCTCCAAAGAATTATCTAGGTGAGATGAAATTGACAATGGCAACTCAAAAGATTGGACAGGAAGCTTAGGGAGCAGTGAGTTTACATAATGGTGGTAGAATAATTTGGAAAAGGATAGTGAGAATGGTAGCACAACTTGAAGTTGAAAAACGTAATAAATGTCATTGAATTACAAATTTTTACTCAAATAATGTGTGCCTTCTGTGTTTGTTTGCCAGCCATGACCTCCCCATCACAAGCGCCACCATGAGGATCCTCTTCCACATGTTGCTGAAAGGAAAAAAAAAAATTAGCATAGTATGCGTACAAGAATACCCGGGTGGGGGCGGAGGGTGCAGCTGGCAAACGAACACAGAAGGCTAGCACTATTTGTGTAAAAATACACTATACATGTAGAAATTGTTAAAATGGTGTATCTTTGGTTGTGTACACTTTCATCAAAATAAAAAAATAATAAAAAAGTTATATATTGTATATTTCATGTATTTAAATGCCGTTTGTGTGTCTCTTTCCAAGATACTCTGAACTCTCTGTGTTTCTTAAGAAACAGACAAAGGCGTTTTTACATCTTTGTATTCTCAGCACATAATATTAAGCAAGCGTAGACACTGAATAAACATTTGCAAAATAAACAAATGCATGGAAGGAAAGCTATGTGGTCCAATGTTCATTTACAGAGCTTACCTGGGATACACTTTTTGGAAATATGAATTGAAAGTGATTGTAGCTCTTTCCCTAAATCAGGAGCCAGAATAAACAGAACACATACATCAGTGTCAGCATTCTGCCTGTCACGTCCAGGCAAGACAATGAAGACAGAGCTCACCAAGGTACAGCTTAGAACTCCCTTTGTTCCTAATGGTTTACAAATTTTTCTTGAGACTGAAGGAGAGAGAAAACCCAGTAACTTTTACTCACAATCCAGTGATCCCTAGAAGAAACCTTGACTCTAAAAAATTGTATGGCACATGTTGGGCAATATTTGCCGTTTCCTAAGTCAGGAGGTAGATAATAAAATAAGAAAATAACTAAATCTACCAAAATTAATAACCGAGGGAGAAGAGTTCTGTTGTTTTGTTTTTGTGTGGGGAAGAAGTAGCTATTCCTCATAGTCTGATCCTCGCCCATATAGAGATTTTCTTTCTTTGGAGATTGAAGCTTGACTTCATTAAGGTATATAGTCATATTCCTTACATGTGAGAGCAGCAGTAAAATTAGTAAAATACACTCTCCAAAGGGAAGAAAAGTGGATATAACCGTGTACTGTGGACAGTTTCTCTTCCATTTCTAGCTCTTGTCATTCAGGC
>NW_004443986.1:107376-108844 GCF_000243295.1 Trichechus manatus latirostris
TTAAGGTATATAGTCATATTCCTTACATGTGAGAGCAGCAGTAAAATTAGTAAAATACACTCTCCAAAGGGAAGAAAAGTGGATATAACCGTGTACTGTGGACAGTTTCTCTTCCATTTCTAGCTCTTGTCATTCAGGCATCATTTCACTATGAGATATGGTGTAGTAATTTTTCACAGTTTTATATAAATACAGTGGTAGGTGACATTCTAGGCATTGGAAATGATAAGATGGTTTCTTCTTTGAAGGAGATCACAATCTATTGAGATAGGCACATCTTCAAGTAAATAATTGTAATGAAATGTGAGCATGTCTAAAATTTTTGCATAAAATTTACTACAACCTCAGAATAAGAAGGTGGCACGGTGGTTAAGTGCTCGGCTGCTGATTGAAGTGTCAGCCGTTCGAATCCACCAGATTCTGGCAATCTTCTTCCTTAAATATTACAGCCTTGGAAATCCTATGGGGCAGTTCTACTGTCCTTATGAGTCAGAGTGCATTCAATGGCAATGGCTAATATTGTGTCCAGCTGCCATTACTGAACATTTTGATTGAAGATTCTATAGAAGAATCCCGATCAAAAAGGAAAAAATGCAAAACGTAATTTCAAATTCTCACAGCATCCAGATTTCTGGAGCCATGGAGGCTGGATGAACCCCTGAAACACTTGCCCAGAGATAATCTTTAAATTTTAATCCAAAATTATCCCCTGAAGTCTTCTTAAAATCAAATAAGTATAGCTTAACTAGTAAAGAATGTCTGCCATGAGCGCTGTGCTATTTTAAGAACTATCTTTGTGGGATCAAACCAACAACAGCAACTCAAAAGATTAGATAAGAAATGTAGGGGGCAGTAAGTTTATGTTAATGGAGGAAGGAACAATTAAAAAACGAGGTAAAAGTGACTACACAATTAGGAAGAATGTAATCAATGTCACTGAATTGTACATGTAGAAATTGTTGAACTGGTGTATGTCACAGTGTGTATATTCTCAACAACAACAAAAATTAATAAAACAATTTTAAAAAATAAATCAGGGTCACATGGACCTTTTTCTTTCTGCTCTCTGTATTACAAACAACTTTTCCCTGTTAGGGAGAAAGAGGGAAGGGATGGTGTTTCTGTCTGAGCTTAGTCAAGAGGAGAGATGGTGGGAGACTGGAAGGCAGAAGGAAGGTAGAAGCCAAAGTACCACTCTCCTTCTCTCGCTACCTTGTTTAGCATTTTCACTAGTGGCTGTGCCTCCTCTACACCTCCAGCACAGGCCAGGATTGCCCTCCATACTAGGGACTGGCAGCAGCCTCCTGCTAGTACCAATCTCTAGATTGCTTTACCATTCTCTGTTTGGTGTTTCAGCTCTTCCATCAACAGTGTAACCAATTCTGTGTATTTATTTCCTTCTGTTTTAAATGCTTCGTGATTTTTACATTCCTGTTGGATCCTAACTGATACACATCAACATAATACA
>NW_004443986.1:116628-117602 GCF_000243295.1 Trichechus manatus latirostris
CATTCACTTACTCTTCTTGAAATATTTTTAATAAAAATATCTGATATTGTGCTTCTAGTGCTGAAAGCCCCTGTACCTTGAGGTAAAGGTTTGAATCATGATTCTGGAAGTAAAAGTGTCATTTTTGTTGGAGCTGAGTGGAGACTTGCTCTCTCTTCTTCTTGGAGAATAATGAAGAAAAGCAGCTAAGTATCAGAAATATTGCCCCTGTAGCTGATATTCTAGTTTAATAGCAGGTGTCTTTCATTTGATAATTATTACCAGCACCTAATCTACTGCCAGGAGCCCTGGTGGCACAGTGGTTAAGACCTACATTTGCTAACCAAAAGGTAGGTAGTTCAAATCCACCAGCCACTCTTTGGAAGCCCTCTGGGGCAGTTTCTACTCTTTCCTATTGGGTCACTATGAGTTTGGAATCGACTCTACAGTAACTGGAGTGAATCTACTGCCAAGGAGCCCTGGTTGTGTAGTCGTTAAGCACTTGGCTGCTAACCGAAAGGTTGGCAGTTTGAACCCACCAGCCACTCAGCAGGAAAAAGATATGGCAATATGCTTTCATGAAGATTACATCCATGGAAAACCTATGGGCAGTTCTACTTTGTCCTATAGGGTCGCTAGGAGTTGAAATCAACTCGATGGCAACGGGTTTGATTTGGCTTGGTTTCGTTTGGTTAATCTACTGCCTGAGTAGCCCTGATGACCCATTGGTTAAAGCATTGGGCTGCTCAATGGAAGGTCGACTGTTCAAAGGAACCAGTGGCTCCTCTGGAGAAAAGGTGTGGCCACCTGTTCCTGTAATGATTACAGCCTAGGAAACCATATGGGGCAGTTCTACTCTATCTTGTAGGGTCGTTATGAATTGAAATCGATTCGACTGCCCACAACAGCAACAATCTGCTGTCGTTTTTAGGGCAATGGTGCTTCAAGAGCAGCATAGAGATGAATTATTCTTTTAAAATGGGTCTATGTACAGA
>NW_004443986.1:122997-131183 GCF_000243295.1 Trichechus manatus latirostris
TGTTAGATAAACGGGTTGATTGCTGTTACTCACGAATGAATTTCACAGCTCTTCATGCAGAGGCTTGCTGCCTTTTTTCATGGCATTCCCCATAATGAGAATGATATAGTTCAAAGAATCATGAAGAAATAGGAATTAATAGTTTCTACTCAAGGTGAGACAAAGTCATTGTGTGGTAGAGAATCCGTCTGCTTACAAATGCCTAGTTCTGCGAAGGATCTTTAACCAGTCTGCAGTGTAAATTATTCACGTACTGAGGTTACTTGTATTGTTTTGATTGTATTTTATAACCCTTTTCCCACAAAAGGAAGTATTGCATGATATTCACTTCTTTATCCTACTTTAAAAACATAATCATCTTACTACCATATCATGTTATTATAAAGACAGAGAAGAAGTGTTAGGCATTAAATTGTGTCCTAAAAAGACAGGTTGAAGTCCTACCTGTGAACATGACCTTATTTAGGGAAATAGAGTCTTCCTTTGAAGATACTATCGGTTAAATCACACCAGAGTAAGGTGGGTCCTAGTCCTAATAGCTTGAGTGATGTTTTATAAAAGGGAACATACAGACATGAAGAGAGTCACTCACAGGAGGAAGACACCATGTGAAGATCCTTCTACAAGGCAACAAGTGCCAAGGAACACCTGGGCTACTGACAAGGAAGGATCTTCCCCTAGAGCCAATAGAGAGAGCATAGCCCTGCTGTCCCTCTGAATTTGGACTTCTAGCATCCAGAACAGTGAGAAAACACATTTTTGTTCTTCAAGGCCACTCCTTGTAATATTTTGTTATGGCAGCTGTTATGGATTGAATTGTATCACCCAAAAATGTGTATCAATATGGCTAGGCCATGATTCCCAGTATTGTGTGATTGTCCACCATTTTGTCATCTGACATGATTTTCCTATGTGTTATAAATCCTACTTCTGTGATGTTAATGAGGCAGGATTAGAGGCAGTTATGTTAATAAATCAGGGCTCAATCTACAAGATTAGGTTGTCTCTTGAGTTAATCTCTTCTGAGATATAAAAGCAGGAAGGGAGCAGAGAGACATGGGGACCTCTTACAACCAAGCAAGCAGAGCCGGGAGCAGAGCATTTCCTTTGGACCCGGGGTCCCTGCACTGAGAAGCTCCTAGACAAAGGGAAGATGGATGACAAGGACCTTCCCCCAGAGCCAACAGAGGCAGAAAGCCTTCCCTTGGAGATGACAGCCTGAATCTGGACTTCTAGCCTCCTAATCTGTGAGAGAATAAACTTCTCTTTGTTAAAGCCATCCCCTTGTGGTATTTCTGTTACAGCAGCACTAGATAACTAAGACAGCAGCCCTAGAAAATTATGACAGGATGGATTACCACTTTTTGCCAAAGCTAACCCAAAGGAAAGAGCATTTGAGCATAGGTTCAATGAATGCAAAGCAATCTAGTTCCACCTGAGTATAAAAAGAAACGAAAAGGACCACACTAATGTCTGGAGACCAGTCCTCACTAAAAATTCGATATTTTAAGAAACAAAATTGAAATCAAAATAGCTTAAGCAAAAAGGGAATTTATTGGCTTTTACATGTGAATAGTGCAGAGATAGATGGGGCTTCAAGTTTGGAGGTGACTCAGCAGCTCATGGATGGCATTAAGACATTTCCTTTCCCATTTGTGCATTGAATTCCTTAGCATCAGCTTCATTCTAATACTGTCTAAATGGCTGCCACAGTTCCAAAATCCATGTCCATTTACCACAACATACAGAAAGACAGAAACAGATGGTTGCAGCTAGCTCTTTTTAAAAAGTGAGGAACTGTCTTTCCCAAATCACTCAGCAACATCCAACCATGTTTCTTTGGCCCAAATTGTCCATTTCTAAACCAATTTCGTTGTCAGGGAAGTATCATGGAAATGAAGCTGCACTGGGATCTCTGAAATAATCATAATGACAGGAATGAGGAGATAACCCTGATGGGGTCAAACAGGGCACACCACGAGTGAGGAGAATCTCAGTCCCCTCCATCCCACCACCAACTCATGGCTACTATACAAGGGGGAATGATGGGAGGAGGATATGAGACAATCACAAGATCCATACTCCCAGAACTTACTAAAGGCATATCTTGCTTCCTAGAAACTTTTCCTGGGCCACTTAAGGGAATTCGTCTGTCCTAAACACTATCCAAACCCTACATATCAATGAGCTCTCTTAGGACTAAGGAAACTAAAGGTCTGTTCCACATTCAGGGGCACTATAGAAAACAGAATCATGAAATAACCTAAAATATTTTATTGCCTTTAAAGTGCAAAATTTCCTGAACAAGTTTAAAAGCACAAAAATTCCCTATTTGAGGAACTATCTTGAGCAACTGATTTAATGAAAATTCAGATGTAAAATAAAAGATGGTCTAAAGAGGATAAGAGTAAACAATAATCTTATTTTTTTTAAGTTGTTATACAGGGACATATATATATCTCTACACACACACGTATATATGCTCACACATACATGTTCACATATATGTATGTATGTGTACGTATGTACTTTAAACAAAAGTTATTTTCGTCTTTGTTTATAAAGAAACAGTAGGGAAATCCTCATTAACCTTTGTGACTCTCAATAAATTCTTATAGTAATTTAAGACCCTCCATCAGATATTAAAAATAAAATTTTCCCCATGGATAGGTCCTTTTTTAATGCATATTTAGGCAGATTATCCTCTCTTTAGATTGATCAAAGGCCACAACTCTGTGTCTTACACCTGGCCCATTTCACAATTGACTGTTAATCCAGCCTCCAAAGACATTAGAGTACACCTATTAGAAATGTCATCAAGCTATGGTCAGAGCTTGTCTTAACATAGGTATAAAACTTAAATTAATAATCAGACAACTCCTTGACAAGGAAGGAAGAAAAAGGATAGTTTATCCAGGCCCTACTGAGGACATTTAAAACTGGTTTTTTCTCACAATCAGAGATTCTGCTATCACTATTTTTTTCTAGGTTTTCTCAAAATAATATAGTTATTATTTTTCCTACAGACAAGGTAAAATAAAATTGAGTATATTATAGCTTTAGCCATGAAAAGGCAGTCACCCTAGTCATAGAAATTTGCTGTTTGGTGTTTCTAAATGCTTCAGCCACAAATTATTACTTTAGATTAGTTATTTCTATAGATGACTG
This sequence comes from Trichechus manatus latirostris, assembly GCF_000243295.1. NCBI lineage: Eukaryota > Metazoa > Chordata > Mammalia > Sirenia > Trichechidae > Trichechus > Trichechus manatus. The sequence continues at coordinate 126,166 of NW_004443986.1, forward strand.
ATCTCTGTTGTTTCGTGATGACTGTGTCTAATTTCATTCTCAGAGGGAAACCATAATTCCAAGAGCTGATGATACCTAGCTGTTAACCTCCTAGGTACTAACTACAATTTTCACTGTGGGCGTTAAAGTCAAGATTTGGAAATATTGGTTCAGTATCACAACATGATATTAAATTAATACTGAATTCTCGCTCTTTTAAATATTTTCCTAGTTTTGCTCTCACTGTAGAGTTATGTTTTCTCTTTAGATGAAGTATGATAACACATTTTTAAAGCATAGAATTTCCATACATCATACTATATCTGACAATCTTGGCATTAAAACAATCTGTATTGGGTACATTCAGCATTCAGAACTGGTAGGTCATGTCTTGCTAGTTATGCTAAGTAAAGAGGTTTGATAAATTGCAAAACCCCACACACCTGTATGAGTTATGTGGTGGTATAAAACATTTGTGGATCTAAGGGATTTGAGATACATTTCTTCAGGACATTGTTTTGTTCATTGTTTTTTTCCCCAGCACCAAGAACAGTGCCTGGCATACATCAGGTTTGAGAGAGATTTTTTAATGAATTAGTTAACCACAAAAGTTGGGAAACAAGCTCAGAACAAACATATTCTCCTGCTAAGATACTTAGAATCCAGGGAATTTTTTTCTAGGGAGTGTTATCCAAGGTGAAAATAGACAGATGCCAGCAAAACAGTGAAGTAACAGCTGATTCCTCCATTCAAACTACTATTACTTCCAAATTGCTATTTAATGACCAATGTTACTTTTCAAAATTCACAGGTGGAAACAGTTTTCTATGATTTCTCTTCTAAAAATAGTCACATATTTTTGTTTAAGGAGTCTACATTGTTAGGAAGATTGTGTGTGTATATGTGAACTTAACCTGTAAAGTAACACATTTTCTCTTAGGAGAAGAGAAATTAGAGACTAAGATAGAATATTTCTAAAAGTAGTCACGGACATTATGCTGTCCTGAGGGTTATTTCCTCAACTGAGACCTTTTGATTTAGTTAGCTTTGGTATATACGCTAGGAGAGTACATTTTATTTTACATATTCTAAGTTTACTCAAATAAATGGAGAAAATTAAAATCAAAACTAAAATTATTAACTATTATATATTTAGATTCCTTAGATGTTTGAGCCATAGACATATTTCATTTCAAAGTGATTATTAAAATGCAGTAAACTTTTTCCAGGATAATGAAACTTAGTTGGATGACTATTAGACTAGGATAACATGAAGACATAGATGAGAAGTCATCACCAACACCACCTACAACTTTCCTTGGTTTAAACTATTTAGAATACAACTTTCTTTTGCTTATAATTCCAGCTTGAATCAAAGCATCTACTACCCCAAGCATCAATGCTCTTCAATATCTAATTTCACAGTTTTCTTAACACGTATCTCATGTTATTTATTATAGTCAGAGTCATCCCAACACCTTTGTCTATCCTTGCTACCTTTTAAATGGTTTATCTGGCAACCCATCAATCACAAATCATGAAACATATTTTAACTTCAAGTAAGATCAGTTAAGAAAGAAAACAAGGCTTGTATGGCCTAATTGGAAGCATTACTCACATCGATAAGTGAGAAATGCTTTTTCTGAGAAAGACTATTTCCCCCCAGATCTGTCTGTAATGTATAGTATAGACAAAATTAAAATATCCAATCACCTTCTAACTTGGGGCCAAAAAGGTATTGATAAAAGCAACCCAAAGCTTTTGTGGAGATAAAAGTTTTCAAAAACTCAACTTCATGTTCAGAAGATTGGATTACTGAACAAGTAAAAATGTATATTTCATTTCTGACTTCTCCTCTGATTAAAACCAGAGCTTACAAACAATTTGAAAAAGTACACAATAAACAGATAAATGTATTTATGTTTTTCAAAAATCTTGATGGATGCAGTGAAAGTTTTCAATAATCTGTATTTGACATTTGTACTGTTCAAATGACTTTTATTAATTTTATAAAATATATAATTTAGTATCTGATATTATACATTATCTATAGTATTTTCTATTGCTCACAGAGGATGCATTAAAAATAATCAAGTGAACACATTCCCGAAACAGGAAAAGACATAATGTTTCTTCAATATAATTTTAATTTTAAAGAACATAGATGCACTCACTTATTCCATGAGGTCAATTGCACTACCCCAACCGCATTAACCAGGTGATGTTCATTTCACTCTACAGGTAATGCATTATAACTGCAGCACTGTCTCAGGATGGTTCACACAAATAATTTCACTTAGGTAAACACCATTTTCCAGTAATGATAGGACAAAACAAACTTTAGGAGCATTTATGAACAGTAACGTCGCACTCTCAGTACACATTTGCCAACCGATCTCTGTTGTTTGCAAATGAATTAACTATGGCTTGAAAAATCATTAGAGCCATCTGCTTTGATGGGAAGGAAGAGCTGCTATGATCATTTTATTATAGGAGCAGAGACTAGGGACTATGTTAGCATATTTTTAGCATCATTTACCCTAAATTTGACACGCTATCTAAAAAATGAACAGTACTATCTATTCTCATTGAGGCTCCTTGTAAATCCATTTACCGAGGAACCACTTTGCATAGGTAACTGTGCAATTTTTGAAGATCTCAGGCATATGGAAGTGTCTATTTTTCCTCCATTAAAACCAGTCATTACAGTTAACAACATGCTTGATTTTTCCAGTGTATTATAATCTCTCAAGTAAGAGCTGATGAAAGAAATTAAAAATCAGCTTAACAAATTAGTTCCTTTGGTTGTTTTGAAAGAGTCAGTGAATTCAAAATGCACTTTTGTTCAATATATTTTCTTGTTCAAACAATTTATATCATTGTTATTTTCAAGGCTACCAACATTTGAATAATCTTTTTTCCACTTGTTTAAAAAGTATCTATATTTACTTTCTTATGGATATCTTATTCAAAAACATGTTTGTAATGTGACATCGTATTTGCTTGTATTTGACGGGACTAAATATAGGAAAAATAAGTGTATGTACACACACACAATAATTAAAATTATTAATATATGTCTGTTTCTCAAGGGTACATGCACTTTTCAAAGAAATGAAGGAAGGAGAAAGAAGGTAGGGAGGAAGGGAGAGAAGAAGGAAGAGGGGAGAAAAAACAAACTGATGTTTATCACCTATGGAAATTTTTCCAATAACCACAGCTTTTAAGTAACATTTCTTTCATAATGTTAAGATACATATGTTATCATAAAAATCTCTTCATTCTTCAGTCTTTTAGAATGATGGTGGTAGAGAGACAACTGAAAAGGAGGATCTGTAAATTTTTAAGCATACTTGAATTCGGTAGCCATTCACTAACTAAATGTATGTTAAATAAATGGATGGATGGATGAATGAAAGGGTACGTTAAACTATATTCTATCTAGAGCTCAATTAAAAGTTAGAGAAAAAAGTCTGCTTAAGTACTAAAGAGCAGTCTCTCCAAACTTAGAAGGAAATCTTTTCCTTTTGGGTTTGCAGCTTAGAAGGGGATAAATATATTGTATAATTCATCAGATTAGCTAATCCAAAACTTTAAATCTGTGGGTGAGAAGTATACTGAATATATCTTCACCATAACTGCATACAGAATTGCCTTTAACAATAGGATACAAAACAGGTAAGTGGACCAGTTTCACAAAAGTTTCTCATAACCCTACATGTAAATAGCAAAACAGCAGATATACTAAAATGAAAAACAGTTCCAGGCACTTAAGACAGTGAATGCAAAAGCATATATCCATAAAAACTTAGGTTTTGGTATTTAAAATGGAATTTCACAAACTGACTTTTTCTTTTTTTTATACACTGCTGACAAAAATACCATTACATACTAGTGGAGGTTTACGTCAATAAAGCCAAGGGTTGTGATTCACTGATAGTACGTGCCTGGCCTCATCTCCTGGTTGGGATCAGACTTAATGTTGATGTTCAAGAAACTGACTTGGATTGAGGGTGCTTTTTAAAAAGGACAACATTAATGAGTGGGCTAAATTACCTGTGGCTTTTTCAAGTGGTTCCAGGATTTCTTGCTATTATGGATTGAATTGTGCCACCCCAATGCTTATTAAAATCCTGGCCCCTATACTTGTGGATGTGATCCTGTTGGGAAATATTTATTTTGGTATGTTAATTAGGTTATACCAGAGTAGGGTGGGTCCTAAACCTAATCACTTCTGAGTTATAAAAAGAGCAGAATAGATGCAGAAAACACACACAGAAGGAAGATAGGCACCAAGGAATGCCAAGGAACACCAAAGAACTTCTGAGGCTACTGACTAAAAAGAACTTTCCATAGAGCTGATGCCCTGATTTGGACTTTTAGCCTCCAAAATGGTGAGAAAATAAATTCCTGTGTTTTAAAACCAGCCACTTGCAGCATTTTTTTGTTACTGCAGCACTAGATAACCAAGACACTTGTTAAGGGCTCTGTATTAATTATTACTGTGCAAAAAATTACCTGTCCCAAAATTTAATGCCTTAAAACAACGAACATTGAAATCCCAAGAATATGGCCCCCAGACACCCTTGTAACTCAGTAATGAAGTCACTTCTGAGATTCACCCTTCAGCCAAAGATTAGACAGGCCCATAGAAAAAAAACGAGACTAAATGAGCACACCAGCCCAGGGGTAAGGACAAGAAGGCAGGAGAGGACAGGAAAGCTGGTAATGGGGAACACAAGGTCAAGAAGAGGAAAGTGTTGACATGTTGTGGGTTTGGCAATTAATGTCACAAAACACTATGTGTATTAATTGTTCGAGAAACTAGTTTGCTCAGTAAACTTTCATCTAAAGTACAATTTAAAAAAAAAAGCAAAGATGAGAAGATAAGGAGTCAGGGAAACTAGAGTACTGGATATGGAACAAACTGAACACAATTAAAGAGAATGTTGACACATTGTTATATATGTAGCTAATGTCACTGAAAAATTTGTGTGGAAATTGTCAAATGGAAACCTAACTTGCTATGTAAACTTTCA
>NW_004443986.1:131283-137898 GCF_000243295.1 Trichechus manatus latirostris
ACTTTTTCTGTAGGTCAAGAATCTGTGTAAAGTTTAGCTGAGTGCTTCTGGCTTAAGGTCATTTATGAAATTACAGTCAAGCTGTCAATCAGGGCCGCTGTCTCATCTGAAGGCTCAATTAAGTAGAATCTTCTTGCAAGCTCACTTACGTGGACCTTTCCAAAGGACTGACTAATAAAATGTCGGCTAGCTTCCTGTAGGGCAAGAAATCTAAGAGAGAACAAGAGGCCTCCAAGCAAGTGGCTCCAAAACAGGAACCACTCTCTTTTTATAATCTCATCTTAGATGTAACACTCCATCACTTCTCTGATATTCTTTATATGCAAATCACTAGGTCTACCCCACACTCAAAGAAGAGAATTATACAAGGGAATGAGTATCAGGGGATGGAGATCATTGGGGGCCATCTCAGAGGCTGCCTACCATAGCTCCTTAAACCATATCCAGCCTATTTTCCATTGATTCCTTCCAAAGTATCACTCCTTCCTGAATTTCAAAAATTTCTTAAAATTCAAACCTGATACCAATTCAAACCTTTTCACCTTTTAATAGATCTTGAATAAATATTTCTTCTCCTACTCACCTTACAAGGTTATTGAAAATATTAACTACGATAATGAATAACTAGCATCTGCTAGAGCACATATGATATATAGTAGCTCTCACTGTTACCAACATTGTTTGTTGCTCAATGTCATCCCTCCACCACCTCTATGCTCAGCCCCATTTCCACAAGTTCCTATATAGTCAACCACTCTTCTGCCTACTGCAACACCAGCTATAGACAATTACAAGTCCATTCTATATTATTTACTTACGTATATGTGTATATAAGCATATAACCTTTTATTTTAATTTCAGATATATATTCCTATATCCTCCATCTTCTGCAGCTACTACCCTATTTTCATAGCCAAGTTTCTTAAAGAATAATATGAGCTGCTGAATCTACTTCCTGATTCTCAATAACCTCACTGCACTCTGGTCCTCAATCCCAATATGCTTCTGTGGCAAAGATTGGCAGTGATCTTCTGACTGTCTAAATCAATGATTCTCAAGATATGGTAACTGGACCAACAGCATCAGTTCCACTTGGGAACTTGTTAGAAAAGCATATTTTGGGCCCCACTATAAACCTACTAAAATTCTGCAGCTGAGACCCAACAATTTGGTTTTAAGAAGTTCTTCAGGTCATTCTGTTGTATACTAATATTTGAGAACCATTGACTTAGGCCATCATAAAAGAACCACTGGCGTAAACTAACGGACTCTCTTCAGTCTTTAACTTCATTTCTGCAGCATTTGAAACTGACTCATTGAAACACTATCACTTAGCCTCCAAAGCATTGTCTTTTCTTTCTAACTCTCTGATAATTCAATCTTACCCCACCTGTCCCTAGAACGTGAATTGGTCCTCAAATTTTCTTATTTTATCTTGATGAATATTGTCCTAGGTTAATTTCATGTGCCCTCATTAGTTTATATGTGAAGCTGCTAATACCTATCAAAATCATACCCCTTCCCCAGTTTACTTATTTGGGTAGAGAATCATATTTCCAACATCCAAATCAAAATCACTAAATGCAGGTCTTCTGTAAGTTCCAAATCAACATGTCCAAAACAGAAATCATCATTTCCTTTCCCTTACCTTACAGATATGTTATCTCTTATATTCTTTATCATAATAAATAGCAATACTCATTTTTATAGTCATCTAATTCACAAAACTGGCATTCACTTCACAGTCTACCCTCTAACCATACTTTCATATGGTCACTCAGGAATTTCTCTAGAATTTGTCTTCTTATTTTCTCTTTTATCAGAACTTTCCTCGGAATCTCTATTACTATTCCTAGAAGTGCAGATTTTCTCGTTTTACTCTTTAAAAAATGAGTTATAATTTTTATGGCTACTTCATAAATGAAGAACCTGAGAATAAACGAGATTCAACAAGTTATTCAGTTACAGAATGATTGAGCCAAGTATTAAATCTAAGTAAGCAGTTTTTAAACTTGTTTCTTTAGAACCCTTTTACATCTTTAAAATTAGTAAGGATTCTACGGAGCATTGAATTACGTGGGCTACACCTATTAATGTTTATCATATTAGATTTAAAACTGGAGGTCTAAAATTTCTTTTATTAATTCATTTAGAATAACAAACATAGCCTCAAAAGATATTAACATAATTAACAGCTTTTTATGTAATATAGCTATATTTTCCAAAACAGAAAAATCTAGTGAGAAGAGTGTTGCTGTTTTAAATGTTTGTGAATCTCTTTAAGGTCTGGCTTACTACAAGAAAGTAGATTCTCATACCTGCTCCTTCATTCAATCTGATATAATATGTTGTTTCAGTTGAAATAAATGAAGAAAGTGCTGCCTCATATAATTATGCAGTTAAAAAGTAGAGGAGTGTTTTAATAACCTTTGCAGATAACTGGGAATATTCTTCACTGATAGGACACCAAAACTCAACAAGTGGTAATTTCTTAAAAATTAGTGGAATCTGAAATCATATCAAACTTTTTGTAATGTGCTACTTTAAAATACACTGGTTTATTGTGCATTTTGAAAGTGCAATCAATCCACATTATTCATGGATTCCGTATTTGTGAATTTGCCTACTCACTAAAATTTATTTGTAACCCCAAAACCAATACTCACAGCACTTTTGCAGTCATTGGTGGACACGCACAGAATACCAAAAAATGAGACAGCCAACACACACATTTCCAGCTAAGGTCGAACAAGGCAATTCTCTGCCTTTTTCTTTCAGCTCTCATATGTAAACAAGTGTTATTTTCACAGTCTATTTAATGCCACATTTTTATGCATCTTTTGTTTTTTCTTGGTGATTTTGCTGTTTAAAATGGCCCCTACCATAATGCTAAAGTGTTACCTAGTGTTCCAAAGTGCAAGAAGGCTGTGATGTGCCCTACAGAGAAAATAATAGATGAATTGACAAGCTTCATTGACACACGAAGTTATAGTACTGTTGGCTGTGAGTTCAATACTAATGAATTAACAATATATATCAAATAAATTGTCTTTAAACAGAAACACATATAAAACAAGGTTATGTGTTGATAGGTTGACAAAAATGTTGTGACCAGAGACTCATTGGTACCTAACCCTGCATTTCCCCTAGGATCAATGGTTCAGTATTCACTAATTCACTGTTGGTGATGACTTTGCAGAACATAACTACTGAGAATAACAAGGATTGACTGTATCTGTAATTCATGCAAACCTTTGTAATATCATGCATTGGTCATCAGGAAAATTTAATTTGTTGAATTATACAAATCTTCCAGATATTGACACAGTTCATTAGACAATATCTTAAAACATTACACTCATCAATATCACCATCAATCTCACCAGAAAAGTCTTCAGGGATTGGAAAGTGGTGGATAAAAGTTTTCCAAAATTCTAATTATCTAAAGGAGACCAGGTGACACAGCGGTTAAGCACTCAACTACTAACCGAAATGTTGGTAGCTCAAACCCACACAGCTGCTCTGTGGGAGAAAGATCTGGTGATCTGCTTCACTAAAAATTACATCCTAGAAAATCCTATGGGGCATTTCTACTCTGACACATTTGGTCACAATGAGTTGGAATTGACTGGACAGCATCCAACAACAACACTGAACCCTGAATTTTACCATTGACAACAAGCATTGTCAGTTTCTTTCTTAAAGTGACAAGATCACTGTCATGGATTGAATTGTATCCCCCAAAAATATGTGTATCAATTTGGCTAGGCCATGACTTCCAGTGTTGTGTGATGGTCCACCATTTTGTCATCTGATGTGATTTTCCTATGTGTTGTAAATCCTATCTGTATAATGTTAATGAGATGGGATTAGTGGCCGTTATGTCGATGAGATCTACAAGATTAGATTGTGTTTTCAGCCAATCTCTTTGGAGTATAAAAGACAGAAGTGAGCAGAGAGACAGGGGGATCTCATCCCACCAAGAAAGAAGCACTGGGAGCATAGAATGTCATTTGGACCTGGGGTCCCTGTGCAGAGAAGCTCCTTGACCAGGGAAGATTGGTGATACAGACTTTCCTTCAGAGTCAACAGAGAGAGAAAGGCCTCCCCTAGAGCTGATGCCCTGAATTTGGACTTGTAGCCTACTAGACTGTGAGAGAATACATTTTTCATTGTTAAAGCCATTCACTCGTGGTATTTCTGTTATAGAAGCACTAGACAACTAAGACACTCACTTTATTCATTTTCAAGAAAATTTGTCAGATACTCAAGTCTGAATAGCCATAATTTGTCTATCACCCATTCTTCTCAGTACAATCAGTGTTTCTTAAAAAAGGCAGCTAAGTTCAGCTCACAACTGAAACAAACACATAATTATCCCTGAGACAATTTTCATAATCAAGCTCTTGTCTTTAGTCTCCCTCTCTGCCTTCTTCTAGTCTCACTCTACTCCCACATAGCCGTAACCCAAGAGTCCAAAGTACTAAGCAAATTGCTTGAAGTCCTGATGCTTATAAACATATCAACTGATATAGTTCATGTTTACTTGATCCATGATACTCTCTTCATGATCTCTCCATCTCCCACACAAATCTGAATTCTGGAACCTTATATAATTTTATAAGGGCACTTAGTGCATTTTATGGATTTAAAAGATTACATATTTGGTCTCCCTTTTTAATAGGCAGGTATCACTGCAACAGTGGAATGAGTGAAATAGTAATTGTTTTTGTAACTTCAAAGACCTCAAAACACAATGAAGGGGGGGTGAGGCCGAGATGGCAGAGTAGTCAAATGCTTCCTATAGTTCCTCTTACTACAAAGACCTGAAAAAAAAACAAGTGAACTGATTATATATGACAATCTAGTAGCCCTGAACATCAAAGACAAAGTTGAGAAATCAGGCTGAGCAGCAAGGGTAGGGAGACACAGTTCAGAAGCAGCAAGGAGTTGCCAGACCTGACCTGGCAGGCACCAACACCTTGCAGGCTGGATCGGCTGGTGTGTGAGGCAAGCAGTTGTGTTCAGGAAGCATTTTCCACATTGGGAGAGACTGAGTGGCAGAGAGTCAGTTCAAACCTCCAGAACCAGCGAGAAACAGCGCTCAATCAGGGAAAGATGAGTACAAGCATCTAACCGACTGTGCGGATCAAAAAAAAAAAACCCTGCTTTTGGGAAATACTTCTCTCCCATTTATCTGCTCCCACCCCACTCTGCTCCAGGTCCTGGGTCTGGCTTCAGAGATTGCTGCACTCCCTGGGCTAGAAATAGGATCCGTCATGCATCCTGAGCCATTCTCCAGGCTTTGGAGAAGAAACAAATTAACAAACAGAAGAAAAATAATCTGCCAGCTTCTCTAAGCCAGGAACTCAGGGCAGGCACAACCCTTTTCCTAGGCACAGGTACAAGGGGTCCACGGGCTTTGCATTCTTTTCATCCCTGCATAGACCTGTGTGGGCCCCTTTCAAAAGCGTGGGCCCTCATTAGCACAGTACAATAGGGTATATACCTGAAGCCTATTTTCATCTGTATCAGCTATAAGGGGGAGGGGCAGATTTGTGACATATGACACTGCCCTGCCCATTAAGCAGGGTCCTCACCTACTCATATCAGGGATCTGAGGACTGATGGCTCCACCCAGTCCACTAAGTCACCCACGACACGGGTCCAAGAATAAGTGGTGACTCCCAGTCCTTACAGCCAACAGCATTGGGTGCCCATAGTTTGGCTTGGGCTCACATACCTACTAATAGCTCTAGCCACCTGGAGATAGGACGTGAGAGCTTCAAAGATGCCAGTAATCAAACTACATCACATGACCAGCCTATTTGGGCATATCAAAACAAAACAATAAGTTAGGACACAGTAAGCTCACATAGAATAAATTAATATAATAACTTATTGATGGCTCAGAGACAACAGTCAATATCAAATCACATAAAGAGGTAAGCCATGATGGCTTCAGGAAGCCACCAAAATAAAGAATCAAAAAACCTTTCAGAGGAAGGGAACGTCTTGGAATTACCAGAGGTAGAATTCAAAAGACTAATATACAGAACTCTTCAAGAAATCAGGAAGGCTATTTATGTAAAATCAAGGAACATACAGACAAAGCAATAAAGGAATTTAAGAAGGTTATTCAAGAGCATAATAAGAAATTTAACAGGCTGCAAAAATCCACAGAGAGAAAGCAAGTAGAAATCCAAAATATTAACTATAAAATTTCAGAATTGGACAACTCAATAGAAAGTCACAGGAGCAGAATTGAGGCAAATGAGACTGAAGATAAAGCACTTGACACCAACTTATTTGAGGAAAAATCAGAAAAAAGAATTTTAAAAAATGAAGAAAGCTTAAGAATTATGTGGGACTCTATCAAGAGGAATAACCTACAAGTGACTGGAGTACCAGAACGGGGTTGGTGGGGGAATATCAGAGAATACAGAGAAAATTGTTGAAGGTTTGTTGGCAGAAAAGTTCTCTGATATTGTGAAAGATGAGAAGATATCTATCCAAGAAGCTCATCGAAACTCACACAAGGTAGATCCCAAAATAAAGTCACCAAGACATATTATAATCAAACTTGCAAAACCAAAGATAAACAGAGAATTTTAA
>NW_004443986.1:141530-142907 GCF_000243295.1 Trichechus manatus latirostris
AAAACTGTGTATCAGTTTGGCTGGGCCATGATTCCCAGTATTGTGTGGTTGTCCTCCATTTTGTGATTGTAATTTTATGTTAAAGAGGATTAGTGTGGGATTGTAACATCCTTACTAAGGTCATATCCTTGATCCAATGTAAAGGGCATTCCCCTGTGGTATGGCCTGCACCACCTTTTATCTTACAAGAGATAAAAGGACAGAGAAGCAAGTGGAGAATTGGGGGACCTCAAACCACCAAGAAAGCAGTACCAGGAGCAGGGCACATCCTTTGGCCACGGGGTCCCTGTGCGGAGAAGCTCCTAGTCCAGGGAGAGACTGATGAGAAGGCCTACAGAGAAAAGCTTCCTCTGGAGCTGATGCCCTGAATTTGGACTTTTAACCTACTTTTCTGTGAGGAAATAAACTTCTCTTTGTTAAAGTCATCCACTTGTGGTATTTCTGTTATAGCAGCACTAGATGACTAAGACACCATCTCATCCCAATGAAGCTAGCATTAATCCAAAAAACACAAAATAATAAACTTTGGAGAGATTATGGAGAGACTGGAACACTTATACACTGCTGGTGGGAATGTAAAATGGTACAACCACTTTGGAAATCATCTGGTGCTTCCTTAGAAAGCTAGAATAGAAGTTCCATAGGATCCAGCAATCTCACTCTTTGGAATATATCCTAGAGAAATAAGAGCCTACACATGAATAGATATATGCACACCTATGTTCATTGCAGCACAGTTCACATTAGCAAAAAGGCGGAAACAACCTACATGCCCATCAATGGACAAATGGATAAACAAATTATTGTATATTCACACAATGGAATACTACGGAATGGTAAAGAACAACGATGAATCTGCAAAACATCTCATAACATGGATGAATCTGGAGGGCATTACACTGAGTGAAATTAATCAATTGCAAAAGGACAAATATTGTATGAGACCACTATTATAAGAACTCAAGAAAAGGTTTAAACACAGAAGAAAACATTTTTTGATGGTTATGATGGTGAGGAGAGAGGGAGCGGGGAATTCACTAACTAGATAGTAGACAAGAATTATCTTAGGTGAAGGGAAGAACAACACCCAGTACAGGGGAAGTCAGTACCACTAGACTAAACCAAAAGCTAAGAAGTTTCCTGAATACAGCCAAACACTTTGAGGGACAGTGTAGCAAGGGCAGGAGCCTGGGGACCATGGTTTCAGGGAACATCTAGGTCAATTGGCATAAAAAAGTTTATTAAGAAAATGTTCTGCATCCCACTTTGGTGAGTGGTGCCCGGGGTCTTAAAAGCTTGTGAGTGGCTAAGATGCATCAATTAGTCCTAACCCACCTGAAGTAAAGAAGAATGAAGAACACCAAAGACACAAGGAAA
>NW_004443986.1:143930-146162 GCF_000243295.1 Trichechus manatus latirostris
CAAAAAACAAATGCATTGCCATCAAGTCTATTCCGACTCATAGCGAGCCTACAGGACAGAGTAGAACTGCCCTATAGGGTTTCCAAGGAGCTGTTGGTGGGTTTGAACTGCCTACCTTTTGGTTAGCAGCCAAGCCCTTAACCACTGTGCCACCAGGGCTCCATATGTAGTCTTACATGAAATCTGTCTAAATTAGCATATCTAAAGCTGGCAAAGATTAAACTGAATTACCATACCTAAAGAAAAAATGTGCTGCTCTGAAAAGGGTGGGGAGGTGGAGGGAGGCCTCAGTTGAAGTAAACCTGTGTGGAACTGGTGAAGGATATGCTGGAACTGGCCAGGAATATACACCAAAATGTTAACAGTGTTTTCTTTGGATAGTGGAATTTGTATCTTTAGTCATATTTTTTCTTCTTTTTCCACAAATGTTCTACAGTGGACTTGTCATAAATTTATAATTAGAAAAATAACTGAGGAAAACAACACAGAGTTGCCTGATCAATAGTAATTTAAAAAAAAAAAAACCTTTTTGATGCCCTGGGTAATACAGAATGATATCTTTTGTTATATCTTAGTCACTAAAACATAGATTTAAAACAATGGAAGAAGCTATATGACCATCATTTTCTGCAGAAGATAAGGTGAAGTCTAGTAAAGAAACAATAAAGATCCAGAGAGGTTACCTGACTAATCACAGGACTGGAAACAATGTTATGAAAAAACAAAGGCAGGAGAAACATTTAATGGTATTTAGCAGTGACTCTTGTTACCCTTCCACACACCCACTCAAGCATTTCTACTCCTCAGGATATTCAACCAAGGCCCTGAGTGTCACAAGCACAATCACAGCCACACCCAGTCATTATGACGACCACACCTGGTCTCTATCACATCTATTGCAGAGAGTTCCTTTGTGCAATATGACCTAGGGAGTTGGGAAGAAAAAGTTAAAACTTATATTTGTCCCTGAATTTTCTCATTAATAAAATAAGGTTAAAAGCAGCACCTGTCCCATAGGCTTGCTGCAAGGACTAAATGATTTCATTCACAAAAAGCACTTAGAATAGTCTGGAAGAAGGTCCTTTGGTTAACAAATGGTAGCAATTTACTATTATTATTACTTTAAAATTAGACATAGGTTAAGATTTACCTATATTTACAGTTTGAGGCAGCAACGGTAAATAGAAAAATACACATATCTTTGATGTTCGTACTCAGAAACGTTTACTGATGGATTTCACAATCAAAGTTTTGGAAACCATTGACATACAGAAAAAAGATCAAACTTAATCATACCTTAGCCTACTGTGTGCTTAACTTTAGCGTAGCTGACTTGCTCTTTCTGTACCTTTGTGAAATAAGTTTCCTCTGCCCAAAATTCTCTTCCACTCCTTCTGTCAGCTTAATGAATCCTTCATTTTTCGGTGCAACAGTCTGGAACCTCTGGGATTCCACTTCTTCCTTTCTTCCCACTTCTTCGTCATCCTCACATATACATACATACATATGTATCTTTTTTATAGCACCAATACCATTGTATTGTAAATGATTATTATTTTTTTTTTAAAAAACCCCTAAAGAACCAAAACTGTGGTTTAGCTAACTTCATCTAACACAAAGCTGGTAGTCAACAATTATTTGCTGAATCAATATTGAATGATTTCCCTTTCTATCTGGATGTAGGAATGGATCAGTTTCTTTCCCTCTAGGGTGATACAGGAAAACAAAATACCAAAAAGAAAAAAATAATATATATATGTCTTGTATATGTACATATATATATCTTGCATGTATATGTGCATATACACATATATATGTGGTTGTAGTTGATAGTTGCCATCATGCTGATTCCAAATTGTGGCGACCCCATGCATGCAGACTAGAAATATGCCATAGGATTTTCAAGGCTGTGACCTTCAGAAGCAGATCGCCAGGCCTGTCTTCTGAGGTGCCTCTGGGTGGGTTTGACAGCCAAGATTTTGGCTAGTAGTTTGCACCATCCAGGGACTCTACACATATATACGTTGTTAGAGTTGGTTGCTGTTGAGTCGATTCCAACTCCTAATTACCCCATCTGATAGAGTAAAATTGCCCGGTAGGGTTTTCTAGGCTATAATATTAACAGAAGCAGATCCATCAGGTCTTTCTCCTGTGGAGCCTCTGTGTTAACAGGTGAGTGCTTAACAGTTGCGCCACCAGGGCTCCTTTCATAGATATATATATATATATATA
>NW_004443986.1:146262-164748 GCF_000243295.1 Trichechus manatus latirostris
ACCCTATATACATGTATCTTAACCCAGAGAAAGTTCCTGGGGAGGCTATACTCTGTGGGAGAAAGGACAGTCTCTAGAGTCATGTGAAACCTCAGTTTGCGTGTCGGCTCTGCCGCTTTGAAACAGGGTAACGTTTCTATCTCCTGTTACTTTACAGTAAATTAAATATAAAATTTAGCTTAAAACTTGCCTTTATTTATTTGAGAATGTAAAATTTCAGACACACTATCTGATATACACTAATTTCCTTATAAATAGTAGATATGACTACTAACACCCACCAAATGCAATCACTCCCTCCTTCTGAAATGGGGCTTGTGTCTATTTTTTTATTTTGTAATATTATATTTTCACCTCATTGCTTTAATACAGTTAGTTCCTTGATGATCAGCTCCATGTCTTCCTCTGCTGTATCATCTGTTTCAATGGTCAGCTTCGAACAGAGTGCTTGCTCAATCATTATTTGTTCTTGAAGTGACTGAAACTAGGTGGCAAGATTTCCCTCCGATTTTAGTTGCTTTCAATGTATACTAGTGTAAGTTAGTGTCTGGACTGTGCTCTCCTCCAAACACTCAGTACATGTGCCCTGGCTCAGCCCGCCAGGCTATGCGATCACTGGCCAATTTTCAGCTGCAGGTCCATATTTTCTTTTTTACTCTGGGAAGTTATAAAAATAACAATTCTGCCATCACTTTCTGATTCACGAAATGACTTTAGTCTCTTGCTTTCTAATTCCTTTCACTTCTCTTTATAGGCCTGCCAAAAGCCTTGGCCTTTTTTGGCCTTACGTATTTAATCAGAATAACCAATGCTGACGATTTTTACAGGGAATTAAGTTGGATTTGTTTTGAAACATTTATTTATTCCATATAGCATTTGAAGGAATGGAATTATTTTTGGTGTTGGAATGAAGTTGCATATACTAGATATGAATTTTCAATAAAAAGCAAAACCATAAACCAAAAGCCCAGGAGTAGATTTAGAGAAAACACCCACTGTTAAAGGAAAATTAACATACAACTGAGAGATCAGATCAGATTTGGCAAAATCACAAAGATCATTTTGCTAAAGCTATGTCTCCAACACAAATCTCCTCCATCTCAGGCCAATGCCAGGTTCTGCACTGTGGTAGACATTATTGATTTCCTGTCTGTAATCCCCACTCCTTTTCCTGTGCTATGGTGTAGTACCTTGGGTTTGGCTGGCGTTAGCAGTGGCACCCTCTCTTAGTTCGGGGGTAAGGGTAGGAGGAGAGCACTAACCAGACTAATCCAGTCAGTGAAGTATGATGACTCTGTCACAGGTTCAGAATAGTCTAGAGTCTAGGCCCAATTCCAGGTATTATCCACAGTAATCGATAATTGGTTCAGAGGTAGGGTGTCACCTAATTTGGTCCTATTAATAAAGTTCAGCATTTTTATTCACTGAGTAAATCCACTGGCCTCCAGTTCAACCCTATAGGACAGAGTAGAACTACCCTATAGGGTTTCCAAGGTTGTAGTCTTTATAGAAGCAGGCTACCACATTTGTCCTGTGAAGCAGCTGATGGATTCGAACTGCCAAACTTTTGGTTAGCAGCTCAGCACTTAACCACCGTGCAACCAGGGATCGTATTCAACGGGTAGGTGAAGTTAAAAGCTCTATTATTCCAGATTTTGAGGGTACACATATGCATTCTGGCATTACTGTGGCCATTTTGCAACCACGATCAAACAAACATATAAAAAACAGAAAAATATACAGAAAAACAGAGCCAGAGCTTGATTAAACATTGTCTAATAGTCCACCCCAACTGGGTGTGAAACTAAATATTGCCTTCATTATTCAGCCAATATGAGTTTTTTCTTTTCTTTTTTTTTTTTTTATTTCAACAACAACAACAAAAAATCCTAGTACATAAGCAGAGATGCAAAAAAATAAAAGCATAATTAGTAAATCTCCCTATGCTGGTGTTCTGCTGGGGCCAGTAGAACATGATACGTATTCTTTCACACATTCCCTTATTGCAGTAAAATCCACTTTAAGACCTTAACCATGCTCAACCCGAATAACTAGGAAAGCCAGCATTTTTAATATATGTTACAAAGTGGATGCTAATAAGCATTTTAAACCAGTTAAGTGCATCGCTGCTGTTTCCCTTCTCTCGTGGTTAGAGGTGTGAGTCATGCTTCCTGTTAAGCCCAGAGACAGTGTCTCTGTTTGAGGTTTTATCATTTGGTAACAAAATGGAAAACACATTGCTGCTGTGTCAGTGAGCTGGAAGCAATCAGCATTTACTAGGCTTACACACATGAGAAATGCAAATACATTTCAGTTTGCAAGGACATGGGTTGGTGGCTTGACTCAAACAATTCTTACCCCCAGGAAAAAGGAAGTTAAACCACAGAGTTAATCCTTGACCAAATCTTGAGACATTTTGAACCACAAATTAGAAAATTAAAACCAAAAAGTGTTCTGCCAGTCCAAAACCAAAGAGCTAAGCTCTTACTTCAGAGGATGGCAAACCCCACCACCTTGGCCCATTTCGCTTGATTCCTGCAGGCTGGTTTACGTTTACTGCCCTACTCCCAGCCTCTCTAAGGCAGAGCCAGTCCACAGAACCAGAGACTGATGTGCAATTAGGTTTCAGAAGGCAAGACAAACTTCTTGGTGGTATTTAATTAGTAAACTTCTTGGGATAACTGCAGGGGGTCTTTGTACTGTCTGGAAAAAAAATATATTAACCTGAAAACTCACAACTTTCACAGTTTGCATAAAAGTATTAATTGTAAAGGTAAAGGTACTTGTACTACAATTGAGATAATACTGAAAGAGTGGAGAAGATGTGTCACCTGGGTCATTCAAGACACAAGCTTCTCAGCAAAGATTAATTGATAATAGATCATACATTTTCTTTAAGAAGCCAAGAGAAGTATCAGTTCCTTGAATTCATCTTATAAATGCCTGATATCATTCCATAGAAATTTTAATAGGACAGTTAGAAACTTTTTTTAAAAACTGTAAGAATATTTGAACATGGTGAAATTGAAATTCTAAATGAAAAAAATAATCCAGAGAACAGAGGTTTCTTATGATTCCTTTTAAAAATGAATGCTTTGGTAATAATGGGGTGTAGGTAAATAACTTTGAGAAACTACAGCCAGCTCAATGGCACCTAACAACAACAAGTTACATCACTAGTAGTAGGTTTATTTCATCCTCACAATTAAAAAAAAATTTTCTATTAAATTAGAATTTCAGAGATGATGCATACTAATCTGTATTCCTACAAAGGTTTAAAGAGTTCAAACTCTTCAAATACTAGGGTAAGTCAAAAAGTATTGCTACAAAATCATGGAAACTTTTATTAAACAAAACTATCAAAATGTGAAGCTATTATTTACTGACATATCCTCCATCTAGGTCTATACAATTCTGAAGGTGGTGTTTCCATCTCTCTAACCCTCTCCCAAGAATTCTACACTCTTCAATTTACACCTTGTCAAAACGGCAGTTTTGGCATCCTCATGGAACTCAATTCATTTTCCTTTTAAATGTTCTTTGAGTTTGGGGGAGGGGAAAGAAGTCTGAAGGGGCAAATCAGGGGTGTAGGGTGGATAGGGTAAGGTTTCCTAATGAAATTCTCTTAGGACAGCGCTTGCTACCCTTGAAGAATGAGCAGGTGCATTGTCGTGATGGAAAAAATTCCTCTGCACAATTTTCCTGGCCTTTTTCTCACCAATGCAGCTTTCAATTTTCTTAAAACTTCTTCATAATAAGCCCCCATGAGACTCCTATGTCCTTCAAGAAAATCTATCAAGATCATCCCTTTGGATTCACAAAAAAAAGTCACCATAATCTTCTGAATGGTCTTCCCTCTCTTGGCTTTGAGGTCTTCCCGACCTTCCTTAAAACACTTGATCCCCCTAAAAACTGTTGTTTTATGTGGGGCAGCATTCCCATAAAATGTAAAGCTTCAGTGACTTGGGAAGATGTCCACTTCAGTTTTGTTAAAAATTTGATATTAGCCCCAACCTCAATTTTTTTTTCCCATGGCACAAAAAGTATCCTTTTCTTTGTAAGGCACCCCAACAAGACTAAGACAAGTGTATTACTGAGAGAACTTGTCTGCAGCCATCCACTGATCACAGAGACATGTTCAAATACGTTTTGTTTGGAATAAACCCTTGCATGTATGAAGTGGAACCCTCGTAGCAATACTTTTCCACTTACCCTCGTATATATGTTGTTGTTAAATGCCATTGAGTCAGTTCTGACTCACAGCGACCCTATGCACAACAAACAGAATGAAACACCACCCGGTCTTGCTCCATCCTCACAATCACTGCTATGTTTGAGTCCATTGTTGCAGCCACTGTGTCAGTCCTTCTCATTGAGGGTCTTCCTCTTTTTTGCTGACCCTCTACTTTACCAAGCATGATGTCCTTCTCTAGGGACTGATCCCTCCTGATAATACACCCAAAGTATATGAGACGTAGTCTTGCCATCCTTGCTTCTAAGGAGCATTCTGGTTGTATTTCTTCCAAGACAGATTTGTTTGTTCTTCTGGCAGTCCATGGTATATTCAGAATTCTTGACCAACAGCATAATTCAAAAGCATCAATTCTTCTTAGGTCTTCCTTTTTCATTGTCCAGCTTTCACATGCATATGCGGCAATTGAAAACACCACGGCTTGGGTCAGTACACCTTAGTTCTTAAAGTGACATGTCTGCTTTTTAACACTTGAAAGAAGTCTTTCGCAGGAGATTTGCCCAATGCAATACCTCATTTAATTTCTTGATGCTTCCAAGGGTGTTGACTGTGGATCTAAATAAAATGAAATTCTTGACAACTTTAATCTTTTCTCCATTTATCATGATATTGCTTATTGGTCCAGTTGTGAGCATTTTTGTTTTCTTTATGTTAAGGTGTTATCTATACTTTAGGCTCTATTCTTTGCTTTTCATCAGTAAGTGTTTCAAGTCCTCTTCACTTTCGGCAAGCAAGGTGTGTCATCCACATATGGCAGGATTGGAGGAAGACTCATTAACAACTAAAGATTGAAGAGCGGTAAATGTCTAGCCCAAGACCAAAGAGTAGTAGGTAATGGAAAAAATATTTTACACCAGCAATCTGATTCCAGAAGCTGAGGATTTTCTAGAATGCATGTTAGACATCCTCTAGAGCAGAAGTTAGCTCTTTTTCTGTAAAAGGCCAGATAGTAAATATTTTTAGCTTTGTGGGCCATACTGTCTCTGTACTCAACTGTACCATTGTAGTGCAAAAGCAGCCATAGACAACACCGTATTGCAATAAAACTTTATTTACAAAAATAGGAAGCAGCTGGAGTTGGCCCAGAGATCACAATTCGCTAACCTCTGCTCTAGAGCGGTACTGTTCAATAGAAATAAAATACAAGCCATGCAATAATTTAATTTTTTTAGTAGTCACATTAAAAAAGTAAAAAAAAAAAAAAAACAGATGAATTAATATTAATAGTATATTTGATTTAATCCAATGTATCAAAACTACATCATTTCAAAATGTAATCAATATAAAAATTATTAATGCAATATTTCACAGTCTTTTTTTTTAATATATACAGTAAGACCTAAAAAAGCTGGAAGCTGTATAAGGGAGAAACTTGTCAGAGAAGGAAAACTCAAGTATTTTCCACTAAAATGAGTGAAGAAAAGTGGTAAGTCTGCACCCCTGTCAAAGGTGGAAAACTGGAGAAACCCGGAAAAACAAGGCGGTCCTGGCGAGTTCTGGCTTTCACACAGGTTTCACTGTATTTATTAAATCCTCACAATCCAGATTGTTATAGCACATCTTAGTTCAGACTAGCCATATTTCAAGGGTTTCATAGCCACGATTGTCTAGTTGCTACCATACTGGACAATGCAGCTATAGAGACACTCAGAAATACTTAAGGGAAATTGAGGGGAGACTTGGATTACAAATAGCAGGGTTGGGATCAGAGTCAACAATCCACAAATTACACTAAGATAACACACTCAGTTGGTTCCAACATCCTTATAACAAATCAGTTTTTACTTGTGAGTTAGATTAAATCTGGACTGCTTCCTCTACACTCTGAGGGATGTAATGTTCAAATGATATGTTAAGAATTTATATGTCTCTCTTCATATATTGTCTATTAGATTACAAAGTCTATCATCTTCCATGGGACTAGCAATTTTTCCCATAGTAATACCATTTTTCTTTCTTTCCCTGTATCCTTACCCAATGCTGTCAGCTATCCTTCCATTCTCAGACTCCAGGAATTTCTTCTAATTGGATATTTTCTTGTCATATAATAAATCCCCTTCAAGACTGGTTTCTTTGGAACATATCTGAAGTAAGTAGTGTCTTAGATATTTAGTGCTGCTGTAACAAATACCACAAATAGGTGGCTTTAACAAACAGAAATTTATTTTCTCACAGTTTCAGGGGCTAGAAGTCCAAATTAAGGGTCCTGGCTCTGGAAGATAAGGAGCCCTTGTAGTGCAGTAGTTAAGCACTTGGCTGCTAACCGAAAGGTTGGCAGTTCAAACCCACCAGTGGCTCCTCAGGAGAAAGATGTGACAATCCGCTCCCATAAAGAGTTATAGCCTTGTAAATCCTACAGGGCAGTTTTACTCTGTCCTATTAGGGTTGCGTCAATATCGACTCCATGATGACAATGTTTCTTTTTTGTTTGTTTGCTTGTTTGTTTTGTTTTGTTTTGTTGTGGCTCTAGGGGAAGGCTGTCTCTCTCTGTCAGCTCTGGAAGAAGATCCTTGTCTCTTTTGAGCTTCTGCTCCAGAGCAATCTTCATGTGGCTTGGCATCTTTCTTTCCCCATCTCTGCTTTTTCGCTTGCTTGTTTAATCTCTTTTATATCTCAAGAGATTGACTCAAGACACACCCTACACTAATTATACCTCATTAACATAACAAAGAAAACTCTTCCCCCAATGGAATTATAACCACAGATACAAAAACCAAACCCATTTCTGGTTCCAAAATCCTTATAACAAATCAGTTTGTATTTGTGAGTTAGATTAATTCTGGAATGCTTTTTCTGTACTCTGAGGGATGAAATCTTCAAAAGATGTGTTAAGAATTTATCATATATCTCTCTTCATGTAGACTGTATGTAGAACTGCCCTATTGCATTTCCAAGGCTGTAAATCTTTAGGAAGCAGACTGCCACATCTTTCTCACTCAGCAGCTAGTGGGTTGTAATCCCTGACCTTTAGGTTAGCAGCCAAGCACTTAACCACTGTGCCACCAGAGCTCCTTTACTGCGTGTATAAAAAACCAAACCCATTGCTGCCGAGTTGATTCTGACTCATAGCAACCCTATATGGGTTAGGATTTACAATACATTTGTGGGAGACACAATTCAATCCATAACAGGTAGGCTATATTTTTTTCCTCTGAGCACAACTGTTTCCTACATTTTTGGGAGGAATAGCATTCCCTTTTTCTGAGAACTGCTACTTCCCTCACTATAACCATAAGGTTCCAGTGTGAGCTACCCTTTTCTTACATGACTCCTTCCTCTCAGCAGGGCTGATTGGTTCTGCTGGAATCTGACCCAAGCCAGAACATTTCGGAATCCTTCCCTGAGATATTTCTAACTGAAGCTTGAAAATAGAATCAATCTATTGCTGGTGGTGGGAGCCACAAGATTCATAATGCAGGGGTTACTGTAGCCAAGTTCTCTATTTATTAACGAAGCTATTGCAAAAAGAAAATGAAGACAGGGAGCTACAGAGATGATAGATGGAGAAAGTCCTAGCTGTATTTGAGTCTCTGGTTCTAGTTGTTTCTAAAAGTCAGCCACATGCTTGCAGTTTGGTTATTCAACACTCCCTTTAGTTACGTGAGTTATCTCACTCTCCTTCCCATGGCTCTCCCTATTTTGGACTGGATTTCTGCCTCTAAAACACATTGTGTATCTGTATCATTGCTTATTTAATGTACTGTGTATCATTGCTTATTTCTAGTCATAGGTCTTCAACACCCAAATCTCAGCAACACCTGAGAAAATAATCCATTTTTATTATCGCTTAAGTACATTCCTCTGACTTGTCAGATGCTATGTACTTGGATGGAGACATCTAAACATACCTATTGTTTTCAACCCTTTTCCCTGCTGCCTTCTCCTAAGAATTACTAGGTATTTTTCTGCACTATGGTAATACTTCCTACAATACACTTTTCATCTTCTATTAGTCTCTGGATTTATTATTTTATTTGGGCATTTTCCTCTTTCTCAAATTCTAGATTTAATTATTGTTAATAAGTTTGTTAAACATGTTCTTCCTGTTCTTTGTAAAATGTACTCCATTCTATGCCAGGAAGACATTATTCTCTCTGAAACCATCATCCATCTAACCAAATCCTGTTTTTTAGCATTGCTTTTTTAAGTCTTAATTTTCTTTTTATTCTAGAATCATATCCCAAAAATATATGGTGAATCTTGTCAGCCTTGCAGACACATTTCAGGTAACTGCCCTGAGAAGACAATGTACTGTTCAATTATGGAGCCCTGGTGATGCAGTGGTTAAGAGCTATGGCTGCTAACCAAAACCTCAGTAGTTCAAATCCACCAGCTGCTCCTTGGAAACCCTATGGGGCAGTTCTACTCTGTCCTATAGAGTCGGAATCGACTCAGTGGCAGTGGGTTTTTGGTTTTGTTATCATGACTGTATCTGAATACATATGTCCTTTTCAGCAGAGGTTCAATAAACACCAGCACATGGCTGTTTTCCCAGCAGCATGAATAGGATTCTCTGCAACTTCTTAGTTGAAACTTCTTAGTTGTTCCATAGAGCATGAACTATCTTTATCTGCAGAAGTTCCAGATTCAGCGCTCATAGAAAGAAACTCACTCCTGCTGCATGACTCCTCTGTGGCTGAGTCCTGCGTCTTCTCCATCAGATTGTTCAATTTCCCCAGCTGTTGAATTACACTGAAGTTTCTTGTGTGTCTATTTTTTTTTTCTTTATGATTCCTCTTTTTGATTAAATCTTCTCCTATTTTCCTGGAATATCACAGTTTCCTCTTTATCCAAATCATGGAGGATTGTTTCAAAATCCTTTCTTCATCACTAGCAGGGAAACTGGTTTTTGCTCTAGCACACATCACACAGTCAGCGGCTGTTTGAGACATGAAGACAAGCAGTATATGTGCAGTAAGCCCCTGGGATAGATAAACCAGTATCCAGACTCCTCGGTTTCAATCTAAGCAAGATTTAGCTCAGTGGTTCTATCTGAAAATCCTCCATTTAACTTCCATGGCAAATGCTTTGTTCAGTCTGGGGCTTATGAAACCATGTTTAAGCCCACATTGCCCTTTTCTGACATTACTGTTAACCCCTGTTAAACTGCTGGGTTTTAGTAATCAGCACTGATTTTTTTCCCTTAGTGAGACTAACCTCTTCGGCAACAGAGCTAGAAACAGACTCTTGATGTGAATTTTCCATAATAGCTCATTAAATTGTGCATCTTTTTTGCTGTACCTGGTCATTGCCTGCATGCTAGTTGCTTATATTTATTCTCATCTTTTCTACACTTATACTAGCCCTTCTCCTGTTTTTCTTTCTTTTCACTCCCTTCAATTTTTTTTTTTAAATTTCACTAGGTTCCTGTGCTTTTTATTTAGTTTCTTTAAATCCATGACTTTTACTCCATTTGTTGTCTGTTTCCCCTATAAATCTGTGATTGCAACACATTTATTTATATTTACAGTATCTGTGGATTCCCTGGGTGGTAAAAACAGTTAATGAGCTCAACTGCTCACCAAAAGGTTGGAGGTTGAAGTCCACTTAGAGGTACCTTGGAAGAAAGGCTTGGCATCTATTTACAAAAAGTCAACCATTGAAAACCCTATGGACCACGGTTCTACTTTGATGTATATGGGGTTACCATGAGTCAGAATTGACTCAACGGTAACTAATTTTTATAGCATTTGTGACTACGTGGACACCACATAATTTCTCCGAGGGTTTCATGTAATTAGGGAATTAATATTGAGTGGATAAACTTCTTCCGAGTTCGACTGTATTCAAAAAGTTCATTGTGTTAATACAGCATAAAGGCACTGAGAAAGGAATACAAGGTGAAACAAAAAATCCCTAAAGTGAAAGTAAACTCACATCTTTCTTTAAAGAACCTGCTTGTTAGTGCTGGAACCATTATACTCACTACCCTCCTTCATGAAAAACTGAAGTTAAGAAATTTGGAGTAATTTACCCAACTAATTATATTGTTATTATATTGTTGGAGCCCTGGTGGTGCAGTGGTTAAGAGCTCGACTGCTAACAAAAGGTCGGCAATTCGAATCCACCAGCTGCTCCTTGGAAACCCTTTGGGGCAGTTTCACTCCGTCCTATAGGGTTGCTATGAGTCAGAATCAACTCGCTGGCAATGGGTTTAGTTTTTTGGGTGATTATATTGCTAATTTAAAGCCCTGGTGGTACAGTGGTTACCAGCTACATCTACTAACCAAAAGGTAGGCAGTTCAAATCCACCAGCTGTTCCTTGGAAACTCTATGGGGTAGTTTTACTCTGTCCTATAGGATGGCAATGAGTTGGAATCAACTCTACAGCAATGGGTATATTATTAATTGCCGAGCTAACTCCTAAATCCAGGTCTGCTAGTTCACTACCTAGGGTTCTTTCTAGCTTCACAGTACCTGATGGTGTGAAAAGAGAAAAAAGCATTCTAAAAGGTTGTTCTTTCTATTGATCCTAAATATTTCATCATTTTTTCTTGGTTCTAACCCTTTAAGCAGAAATACTAGGGCTTCTTTCCTCAGCCTCAAATCAAGCATCTTCCTCTTCTTTCTTGCTTACTTTGACCTACAAAGAAGTCTTAGAGCAAACTAAATCATAAGCATTATCTAAGGCAGGATTTCTCAACCTGGGCTTTATTGAGCCTGATAAATTTTTGGGCTGCGTTGTGCAGGGATGCCCACTGTAGGATGTTTAGCAGTATTCCTGGACTCTTCCTACCAGATTCCAGCATAACCAATTGCCATCGAGTTGATTCTGACTCATGGTCACCCTATGTGTGTCAGACTAGAACTGTGCTCCATAGGCTTTCCAATCGCTGATTTTTCATAAGCAAATCTCCAGGTCTTTCTTCCCAGGTGTACTTTTGTAGGCTTGAACCAAGTCTATCATGCTATCTGACGTGTGCACGCTGTATGATGTGTAGTAGATATCAAAAAAAATGTTTGCTGCATTGGAAAGCTGATAGAGATTTAAATGTACTTGAGAACCAAGCAGCAGCTCTGGGTCATCTAGTACACATTTACACCACCGTGCTGAGAGGCAGGATAACATTGTGGTTAAGAGGGCAGACTTGTGTTTAAATACTGATTTTGTTTCTAAGTATGTATGTGTGTAACCGGAGGACGTGAGTGAACCTCTTGCTGATTTCTTTTAAACTTCCTCATTAAATTTCAAAGGTCCCAACTTGACATTTAATCCTTTCCTTGAAGGATTTGACAGAAAGTTGAGTAAGATAATATCTGTATTCTCCTAGTCAATGGTAGCTAATAATATTGTAATACAGGACAGCTGCAAGCTTATGTTGTTAGTTCCCATCAAGTTGATTTTGACTCATGGCAACCCTGTATGTGCAGAGTAAAACTGCTTTCAAGCTTGTGACATTTTGGAAGCAGATAGCCAGGCCTGTCTTCCAAGACGCCTCTGGGTGGATTCAAACCACCAACCTTCTGGCTAGTAATCAAGCGCTTAAGCCATTTGTGCCACAGTGCTGACTAAATTTCAAAAGACTTGAAAGAAATTTTTAAAGAATTTACCATGACCATAGATTACGGAGATGCCTCCATACACACAGAGAAAAACTTTTTAAGTCAGTTTCATGATGAGGAAAAGAAATAAGGGACACTTTGTATAAGACTAAGGAAACAGTGGTCACCACTGGTCAAGGAGAACAGACAGCAATTGTGCTTAATTAAGCTACAGATCCTACCTTTGACTTTTTAGTCACTCCACACAATTAGCCAGAAGAGCCGTTTTCAAATATCAAGGACAATACAAATACAGTTATTATCATCACTCACTCTTCAAGGCAGTGACCTTTACTTTGGGCTAGTTCCTTTGGCAAGGAAGCTTGGCATGAAGTTACTGAAGTAACTTTAAACTGCAAAATTCTGCTCTTGTAACTACACTATCGTAATGGCAATTTAACAAAATGCCTAATTTCAGGCTTAGAGGTACAAAATGCTTAAGACAACCCACCTGAGACTCCCAGGCAGCATATTTATCAAAACGAGTTAAAGTCACCTTCTGAGTAATTGCTGTGGAGGTGTTTTAGCACAGCAGAAAGGCATATTTTTTCTGTGGGTTGAGGATTGATCACTAAGTTCTAGTAACAGGTGCATCTTGCTTCTGGGGCCTTGAAACATGACAGCCTGTAGAAAAACTATTAAAATCACTTTGCTAACAAAGAAAAATCAATTGTTCTCCACAAGGAGGTGCCCTCAGTCACAATCGATATACAATAGTACAATGCTGGGCTGGAACGCCTGTGAACAGATTTAAGCTTTTGATTAGGTAAAATGTGTAGAGGGGAGCTGTTTTTCATCTCTCCAATGGACAAAAAGAGATAAAGACATATTTTGCTGCAAGTTGAATTTTGTTTTTCTCTAGTAGATCAACCTGTTAAAGTAAACGTTTTTTTCTTTTGAGTGTTATCCTTTGTAAGGTATCATTTTACTGGTTTTCAGTTCAAAGTATATGGTCGAGAGTCAGAGTTAGTAAGAGGCGTACTTATGAAACTAGTCTGGGTATAAAAAGGAGAGACACATGGGAACTGTGACACTATCAATTCCATTGTTGAGAGTTCTAACTGAAAAGCATAGGATGTTTGTTATTTTTCTGCTAAATATAAGACGTATCTGAGTTGTCAGTCAAGTCTTTGTCCTTTTTGCACATTTTTCTACCAAAAAATCAATAACAGTCTGTGATTTAGAGACATGTTTCAAGAGTAGAAAAATGGCATTTTCATGGCATTTACAACCTCATTGTATTTTCATAAAGCTTTACCTGTGTGCCAACAATCTTTGAAGCAGGTACAAAACTCAAAATAAAATTCAATGCAGGTTCGAACGGGGGAAACCACACTCCTCAGTAACAAAAAAAAAAAAAAAAAAACTTTATGCTAAGAACATAAAGTGCTTTTAAGCTCAGAGGAATATTATAGCTGAATAGTGTGAAAAAAAATTAAACAATTGTCAGTAACTTTTCATACTTACCTGAAACTTGTATATATTAACATATTTGAAATTCAGTGTCAAAAAAATGTTAGATGGTCTTATGTTATAAAATTAGCATCATAATTTTGTATATTCAGGAAAATTAATCATATGCGTTGATTGAACACAGAAGTGAAGAAATTTTGTAATTTACATGGTATTGGGTAATATACATTATTTAGACAGTAATTTTTGTTCAACCTAGATCAGCCCATAAATATCACTCACTAAAATTTCCAATCAGTGGAGTTTGAATTTAACCAGATTAAACTCTGGTTAATCTTGTCCCTTGTGAGGCTGGCTTGGCCACAGAGAAGTCAAGTAGATTGCCAGGAAGAAAGCAATGCAGTTTTCAGTTCATGTGTCCAAAACAAAGATCTGGAAGTAGGACAGGCAGTATTAGGGACTGATGCCAAAATTCTAAGGCAGCAGAGTGCTGTAGAGTCAAAAGCCAGGATTGCTCTATGAGAATGCTTGATCTAACAGCTGCCTATGTACTGTTGCCCACTTTTCAACTGGAACAGCTTAGGCCTAGCAGTAAATTATACCTGATCTGCTTCTCCAAAAGACAACTGTATTCATCTCTGATCAGACATCCTCACTGTCCATATGTTTTACTAAAGAAATACTAAAGGAAGTTCTTCAGGTAGAATGAAATTGATACCAGATGGAAGCATAGGGATTCAGGAAAAATGCGAGAACAACAGAAACAGTAAGCTCTAGGTAAATCTAAATAGATTTCACAGTATAAAACAAATATAATAATATTTTAGGTTTAAAATATATATAGTATTCTAAGGTCATTGTACTGTCTGGAATGTGGTAAAAGTACTGATTTGTATTAGATTTTAATCAATCAGGGAATGTTGTAATCTGTAGAGCAAAAGTTAATATGTCAAGGAATGTTTGAACTGCTGTAAAATAAAGAGTAAATGACTATATATCCAACAAGCTAATGGCTACAGAATTTAATAATAGAAAATAACACTCCTTACCCTCCAAAAAAAGGACTAGCAGGAGAAATAATGGTGTATAGAACAGATGGAAGAATTAAAATACAAATTCCAATGTAGAAGATTATTAAACACAGATATATAGGTAACTACATTAAATGTAAGTGGATTAAAATTGCAATTTAAAGATGAAATAAAAATATTCAAAAGAAACTAAACCCAACTAAATATGACTTGTAAGAGAAATATTTTCAATATTAAAATTCAGAAAGCTTACAAGTAAATGGATGATAAAATAATTATTGAACAACTTTGAATAAAGACTGCTTTTGAAGATGTGCTAATATTAGGCAAAGTAGACCCTAACTAAAGACATATTAGAGATCAAAGAGACATTTCATAATGTTAAGAGGGTCAAAACACTAGGAAAACATGATTCTAAATTTGTACACACCTAATAACACAGCATCAAAATATATAAAACAAAATTTTACAGAAGTACAAGGAGAAATATCAATTTTGCATTGCAGTAGTGTACTTCTCATCCTAATCCCTGAATTAAGCATTGAGGGCAGGAGGATGGGTCAAGTACCTACCATTGAAACAGACCCATTAAAGTCCCATGGAGCAGGAGAGGAGTTTGGCAAAGAAAAATGTTTATGACTGAATTAGAAGTTCTAAACTTATATCTTCTAGTTCAGTGACCCAAAGAAGAGTTATGACTGGTCCACATTGGGCCACAAGTCCATCCTTTACTCAGGAGACTTTATCAACTCAACAACTAATAAGACAAGCAGATAAACTAGTAAGCATATGGAAGAGTTGTACAAAATGATTAAGCAACTTGATATAATTGACAAATATAGAACACCCAACCCAAAAGTGCAAAATATAAACTAGATTAAGCTAAACATAATGGGAATTTGTTGGCTTACTATTATGTGTTATAACTGTGAAGTCCAGGCATGTATTTTCAGTTTTCAGATGCTGCCGGATCTAGGATTTAAAAATATCTAATGGTTTATTTTTATTTTTTTTAATGTCAGTTCTCCTTAATTTTACTTAGTTTTGCATATTTAATCTTATTATCTCCCGCTACAAACAGTCTTTATGACATTTAAGAGTATGGAACGGAGCAATTCTAGATTTATATTACTCTAGCATTGTAATCCTAAAGGCATCCGTATTAGCACTTGCTCAAAGGAGTTGAGGAGTACTCCAATCAACCAGATTTGATCTCATGCTAATCCCTTAATTAAGCACTGAGGGCAGGAGGATGGGTCAATACCTACCTCTGAAATAGGCCCATTAAAATCCCATGGAAAAAGGAGTTTGGAAAAGAAAAATGTTTCCTATGACTGAATATTAGAGTTTTAAACTTATATCTTCCAGTTCTGTGACCCCAAAGAAGAGTTATGATTGGTCCACATTGGGCCACAAGTCCATCCGTGAATCACTTTAGCAAGGGAATGGAGTATTCTTTTTTTTTTTTTTAACTTTTTACTTAAAAATAATTTCAAATTTTTATGAAGACAGTGATAACATTATAAAGAACTTCCTTATTTCTTTCATGCATATGCACTGTTGACATCTTACCATTTGGCCACATTTGATTTATCATTATCTGTGTGTATGTATGTGTGTGCTTCTAAAACAGTTTAAAATATTGTAAACATCATGGTCCTTTACCATTCTTAGCGTGTATTTCTTAATTACAAGGACATTGTTTTATATAATTATAGCACAATTGACTAATCATGAAATATAACATCAATACAACACTATTATATAATGTACAATATGTATTCAAATTTCATCCATTGTCCCAATAATACCCCTTTTGGAATTTATTTCTGCTTGTATGATCTTGGACCATGCACTGCATTTGGTTGTTCTGACTCTTTAGATTGTTTTAATCTGGAATAATTCTTCAACCTTTCTTTTTCTTTTAAGACACTGATATTTTTGAAAAGTACGTGCTAGTTATTTTGTAAAATCTTTCTCAGTTTGGGTTTGCTAGTATATCCTCATTATCTGATATAGGTTGTACCATTTTGGCAGTATATCACATGATGTCAATTTGTCCCATCACTGGTAATGTTAACTTTGTCAGTTAAGATAAAATCTGTGGTTTTTCCTCCTATAAAGTTCATGATTTCTTTGTATTGATCAATAATTTGTCAAGAGATACTTTGAGAATACATAAATATTCTGTTCCTCATCGAAATTTCTCCTCTTAGTTTTAACATCCATTGATAAATCTTGCCTGAATCATGTATTACTATGAAAGTTACAAAAATTGTGAGCTATTTTTATTTGAGGTAGGTGGAAGGATGGGCAGAGAGTAGTGAATGACAGTCCCACTCTCATTCATAGAGTGAAGGAGATGTTTCCCCCCCAAAATGGGATTATTGTGTGGAATAAAGTGAGTGGAAGAAAGCATTATGCAGACACATCATTGCTGCCATAGTCCATACTCATTCACCTCGGTGGTACTCGGACACCCAACTACAAAAACATTGTTGACTTTGAAGTTTAAGAATCAATCACAAGAGTCTTCTAACTCAGAGAGATACCAATCTCCATTTATTTCTTCACAATAGTAACCTTTTGTGACCAGAAGCTTATCAGATTGTCAAGAGTACAATTTTATAGCTCTCAAAACCCCATTTCAGAAAGGATAATATATAGCCTGCTCCAGCTCAAGTGTTATGAGCTCCAATATGATGCCCTCACTGTATTTTTCTTGTTCTAGTTTTCTATCTCCGCATGAAAAATCATCGCAAAACTTAGACACTTAAAGCAACAACTTTTTTTTTTCCTCTTGCCTCTGGGAGTTGGCTGTACCCAGACAATTCTTGTTTGGGGTCTTTCCTGCGGTTGCAGTCAGTTGGCGGCTGGGACCAGAGTCATCTCAAAGATATTTTCATTCACATGTCTAGGAGTTTTTGAATTTAGCAGCCACAGCATGGTGGTGAGTATTGCAATAAGACAAGCTAGATGCTGCCTTGCCTTTTATGACTTAGCCTCAAATGTCACATAGCATCACTTTCCCAACTATTTATTACTAAAGCAGTCACACACCCTCCTTCATCCAAGAGGAAGAAACAAAGACTCCCATCTCTCATTTTAAAATTACCACCACTCTGAACAGGAATTCTAATCTTACCTTAATATCTTTCCATAAAATTTTGCTTTGTTGCCTTCTTCTCTCATATCAGACCCCAACTGCTTATCAATCTCTATTCTTCCCGTATGTTACTATTAGTAGGAATGTGGTAGAAGAGCTTACACTATTAAAACTCAATGCCTAGATCCATTAACTCATTATGGGTTGCAAAATTATGATATTCTACTTCTATCATTATTTCTTCATTTATTGGCTAAAATACTTCTAGAAAATTAAAAATTTTCTGTTTGTTTACTCAATAAAATTATTTTTCTTTATTAACCTCTTTTCAAAATAATGAGTTGTTTCTATAGCATCTTTCGATGGTGCTCAATAAGTTTGTTACATTTTGTTTTTTTAGTTTTCTTTGTTTGTTTATACCATCAAGAACTCAGATTAAAACATATTTAATACATATTAAATTTATTGCAGTTATGAATTTTGATACTTAAATTGTCTCAAACTTGGGCAGTAGGAACCTCTTTAAATTGACTCTTGAATTGCCTTGACAGATCTTATCTTTAATAATTTTCTTGGTATCTGTATGACAAGATGCTCCATGATCATATTATGCATATCCAACACAGATCTGAACTCAGCCATATCTCCAAATAGCCCTAGTTTCCTTCCAAGGGAAATGACCATGGTAACCTCCTGGCTACTGGGGTTGTTATCGCTTGTAGACCTTTTCAGTGGACAAAGCTAAGATATTAATAAATAAATAAGTAAATCATGAGTATATGAGGACTACAAGGATTTTGTTAATTCTTTGTCTTTATCTGTATCTTCTTTCTCACATGCCAAATATCTCTGTTCTCAAAGCTATTGGGGATAATAGATCACATAATTACTCAGTTGCCTTATCTCACATTACACACACAACATCCTCAGAATAACAGCACCAACACTACCACCAACAATGTAATTACAAAATCAGTTTAAAAATTTGGTGTTCTTCTAGCCATTAGAGAAATGCAAATTAAAACCACAATGAGATACCATCTCACCCCAGCATTACTGGCACGAATCAAAAACACTGGAAATAACAAATGCTGGAGGGGCTGCGGGGAGATGGGAACACTTATGCACTGCCGGTGGGAATG
>NW_004443986.1:165675-167370 GCF_000243295.1 Trichechus manatus latirostris
TGATAGGGAACCCAAGGTTGAGTAAAGATATTGTTGATGTGTTGTGAGATTGTTAACCATTGTCATAGGGCAACATTTGCAGTAACTGTTAAATGAGAAACTATTTTGTTCTATAAGCCTTCATCTTAAGTGAGAATAACAGCACAATTGGAAGAGCGTAGTCAGTGTCACTGAAATGTGCATGTAGAAATTTTTGAAACGGTGTATCTTTGGCTATGTGTATTTTCACCAAAAAAAAAACTTTGAGAAGTTAGAGGGTTGACCTGTTGTGGGGTTGTTAACCAATGTCATAAAACAATATGTGTACTACTGTTTCATGAGAAACTATTTGTTCTGTAAGCCTTCACCTGAAGTACAAAAAATAAAATTGGTGTTCTTTTTGTCTTTAGGATATATCCCCCTAGGGATGCACAGCTGAATTAGTGTGTTTTGAAAGTCACATTTCCTCTGTCTGGTTATGCCACTGATTGAATACACAATTGAGTTCCTTTTTTGTTTGTTTGTCTCTTAATAATCATGTTTAGAGAGTTTTGAAATTTTTCTTTTTTTTTTATTATGTAGCATATTCAAAAGTTTGCAAATTCAGCTGCAGCTCTGCTCCTACATAGGATGTATGAAACTGAACTTAAAACGTTTTCCCAACATAACAAAATGTAAAAATAAAAACACAGATAATAAAAAAATGGAAAAAATTGGAAATGGATAATCATGACAGTTGGACAGCATGATGAATGCAAAAATAAAAAATAAAAAGTAACATTGTTTGAGCTCATCAGAGAGCTAAGATTGACAGGCAACCAGGTGAACTGAATTCCAAATGGGGATGTCTTAGGCTGGGATCTCTAAAGAAGCAAAACCAGTAAAGTATATAAATACCATACAGAGATTTATATCAAGGAAATGGCTCACGTGGTTGTAGAGAGTTCATGGGTCAGGCTGGAGGCTGCTCCTGATTCGCGTAGCCACAGAAGCTGAAGAACCTAAGACTGGCTGGTCAGACATCAGGGCTCTGGCTCACAGGCTGCGAAGATGGACAAATCCCAAGATCAGCAGGCAAGATGGCAGGTAAGCTGCTAACTCAAGTCCCAAGAACCGGAGGTCAGATGGACAGGAGCCAGCTCTAGGATCCAGAGTAAGCAAAAGCCCTCGAGCCTTGCCAGAAAGGCCGCACCCTCAAGGAAATTCCTTTTCAACTGATTGGCTGCTCACAGCCGATCCCATCATGGAGGTGATCACATTATATTAGATCTCAACAGGGAAGTGATTACACCATTATATGACTACCAAACTACATCATAACTGTCAAACCAGTGAGAATCATGACCCAACCAAATTGACACACTGCCTTAACCATCACAGGGGACAAGTGTCTCTGAGGACTTTAACGCTTTGGGCAGAGCAAAGAAGCAAAAGGTGGCTGTCATACAAGTGAGTGATAAGAGGACAACTGAAATGTTACTGAATTCTTTACATAGCACCTTAGAATGTCTAGGACCCTCAGACCCCTGGGGTTCACACCTACTCACCAGCTCTTGGTCATTGGCCCTCAGTGGGTAGCTCAAGAGAAAGACTGGAAGAAGTTCAGGGGACCTGGCTGGTGCAGGTATAGGCAGGTGATTGACAGTTTCTGAGGGAGGCAGCATCTGCATTGGGAAGCAGAGGACTACTACTACTGGGGAAGAGGCTGCCATGGTG
>NW_004443986.1:167470-206739 GCF_000243295.1 Trichechus manatus latirostris
CTCAAGTCCCAAGAACCGGAGGTCAGATGGACAGGAGCCAGCTCTAGGATCCAGAGTAA
Source organism: Trichechus manatus latirostris (assembly GCF_000243295.1). Taxonomy (NCBI): domain Eukaryota; kingdom Metazoa; phylum Chordata; class Mammalia; order Sirenia; family Trichechidae; genus Trichechus; species Trichechus manatus. The sequence goes on from NW_004443986.1 coordinate 167,530, forward strand.
GCAAAAGCCCTCGAGCCTTGCCAGAAAGGCCGCACCCTCAAGGAAATTCCTTTTCAACTGATTGGCTGCTCACAGCCGATCCCATCATGGAGGTGATCACATTATATTAGATCTCAACAGGGAAGTGATTACACCATTATATGACTACCAAACTACATCATAACTGTCAAACCAGTGAGAATCATGACCCAACCAAATTGACACACTGCCTTAACCATCACAGGGGACAAGTGTCTCTGAGGACTTTAACGCTTTGGGCAGAGCAAAGAAGCAAAAGGTGGCTGTCATACAAGTGAGTGATAAGAGGACAACTGAAATGTTACTGAATTCTTTACATAGCACCTTAGAATGTCTAGGACCCTCAGACCCCTGGGGTTCACACCTACTCACCAGCTCTTGGTCATTGGCCCTCAGTGGGTAGCTCAAGAGAAAGACTGGAAGAAGTTCAGGGGACCTGGCTGGTGCAGGTATAGGCAGGTGATTGACAGTTTCTGAGGGAGGCAGCATCTGCATTGGGAAGCAGAGGACTACTACTACTGGGGAAGAGGCTGCCATGGTGCAGATGAAAGTTGGCAGTTGGTGAATGTATATAATATTTCACTACATAAGTGTTACATAGGTGTTCTACTATATATATATATAGCCAGTTTTCCAATGTTGGACATTTAGTTTGTTTTTTTCGTTCCATACTCATTTTTAATCCTATACTTCTCGTGCTTCTGTGTACCATAGTAGACTTTCTGTGTCTCCTTTGGGCAGGCTGTGTTCTTGTGGCCCTGTACTAAACTGTTCTGTCATTCTCTCATTCCTGCTCTGTGTTGCCTCCATCAGATCTAAACGGTTGGTGTTCCCATCTTTCTTCTGCTATAGCTACACCATTGTGTTTATCCCCTTCTGATGCCAACAGTTATACCTAGGTCTGCATGTATTTTGGACTCTATGATCCTATGAATAAGAGGTATTATTCATTCTAAGAACTTCTCCTCCAGAAGTAGAAAGGAGACAATGTTCCCAGGCCTTCACCAATGTTCCTTCTAAGCCCAGAGTGTATTTACCTCTCCCTGTAGCTAGAAAATAAGTTAATTACCCTATTATTCAATAAACCACCCTGAACTTCCACAGTCACCTGCTTTAACTGAAACAGTTTCATTGATTTGTTTTTGCATGGTCACCTTTTATTCAGGGATATGGCTTTGTTATTTTCTCTAAAATGACCTTGACACAATTCTTATGTTGGTTGATTAAACTTCAGTAAAAGTTAAAATAATAGCACAACAGTCTATCCTGTGACCCAGTAATTTCACTAAGAATTTAAACAAAAAAAACTATAAGATACATACACAAAGATAAATGTATATGTAATTTATAACAGTGAAAAAATAAAACCAACAACACAAAAGTAACTAATGTCCAGCATTGGATACCTGGTTAAATAAATTATAAAACATCTTTGAAATTAAGTATTATGTGATCTATAAAAATCATATTATAGAACAATATTAACAACACAGAGAGCTGTTCAGATCAAAAATTCAGGCTATAAGTTGGTTATTCCAGAATTACTCTAGGTTAGGTAGTAAAAGCTGGGACTAGATAGGATTTCGTGCTCTGGAGACAAAAGGAAGACAAAGTCAAAAGCAAAAACTAGAAATGCTTAAGGTAAACTACAGGCAAACTACATAAAATCCAAAGGACTTCTCTTTTCTCTAATTGTTCTGGGTAAAAATCAGTCTTGATACGGTGTGTTATGTATTAATAAACATACATATTAGCATATAAATAGAAACAACTCCCTCATGGCTTTGACTGTCAGCTTCAGAGTTTCCCCAGGTTCCACCTCCCTGCTTGTCACAATAAGGATTCAACCAAGAACTTTACCAAGCTCAGTGGGCAATCCAGACTCTCTCAACAGTGTGTAAATTATATTCCTCTTCTCTAGCCCATCACTACTGGTCAATTTCTTAAACACCCTTGCCACCCAGTCTAAATATAGTGGTGGAACAAAGAAGTATAATATAACTCTTTCTTTTCCTTCTTCCAGCCCATAGCCAAAATTGGGATATATTTTATGCCAGGGTCAAAATGCTTGAGTTTCCTGAAACAAGAAACAATAGATATACTACAGGATCTAAAGCTAGTTATCCTGGGCAAGGTAAATTAGAGCAAGTTCAGATCTGAAATGCCCAGCCTTCGTAGCATGAGATGATTGTTATGGGTTTAATCTATCCCAGACTGATTAGTTTCTTGTCTGGACCACATGTTGAGGTAAAGATTGGCTCTAGGTGCCTAGCTCATTTTAGATCTCTGATCGTCTTGTGTCTATACACATAAGTAATATGGAATTTCATTGTCCCATTGTCCTTCTGCCATATTTATTAAACTAGCACTGGAACATGATTATTCAATGGTTGCACAATACTTAATTAAATTACATCTTATAGGTGGTCACGTCTAAACAACTTATAATTTCAGTTAGTTACAAGACACTCTTACAAGATATAGGTAGAACAAGCATGAAAATATAGCCAGTGTGTGAAGTTCAGAAGACTCTCCAGAGCTGTGTAGCATGTTCACTTCTGCCACTGAAGATGACACGGCAAATTTGAATGATACCCATCATCTGACACTGGACATTGGTGCTGACCAGCTTAAGGTGAATGTGGGCAACAAGTTCAAGAACAAAGTACTGTAGGCTTAACTATGCTAACTCTAGTGCCCATACTATTCATATGCCTCAGCTGTTCTTCAAAGGAGCTAGCAAATTTCTACCAGCCTCTACATCTTGATCTCCAGTTCAAACATCTGGGTGATAGACCCTCCTGGAGTTCACCTATTTTGTAATTCTGTGTTATTAAATCCTCAACCCATCCTCCATCAAGCAGCTCTTAGCTGTTGAACATGAAATGGTGATTGACAAATTGTAATAAAGAAATTCACCTTGGGTCTTCCCTCTTTGCATCTAGTGCAAAGGAAATTCATCTTATATTGTCCATCTTCTCGTATCTTATCGATGGGACACTCATGTAACTTTGTGGAACAAAAACAAACAAAGAAACATAGACACCTACAATTTTGTTAGTCTGAGCAGGTCAGTTTTAAGATATTAAGATCCATGGACCTTATACCCCATTACACACACCCCATTTTGAGCTCCAAACATCCCCACTTGCGACTGAATTTGAGTGAATTTGATTCAGTACTTTGTAAAAGTATATCCACTTTTATCTTCTTAATTCTTGAAGATATTTATAACTCTTATTATAGACCAACAGGATTCTGAATAAAATTAATATTAGTAGTATGCTCATTGTTATTTCAAAAGCCTATCTGGAAAATTCTGTCAGTCATTAAAACTACAGACTTCCCTGACACTATCCCCAGAGACACCATTTATAACTGATTTGTTACCATTTCTTTACCATCTCTTATTTACCATGTCATTTCTTAGAACACACTGGTCATATTTTCTTCCTTTTAAAATTTTGTATCTAAGTGTTCCAACTTTGAACGGACTACCTCAATCACTTTCCAGAATCCCAGGACTTAATCAAATGAGTCTATTTTTCATTTTTTTCACATCTACATGTTTTTGATCATGCTCTTTTTTCTACCTGGTGTGCTCTTCTTCATGACTCAATAACCAGCTTGTGTATTTTCCTACTCATTGGCTGCCAAAGCAGAGTTGCTTCATTTATAGTATCATACATTTTGTTCATACAATGAGTTGAATAAGGTATCTCCCTTAGTATAAACTCTGAGAGCAAGTACCCTACCCCATCTTATCAGCTTTTTCCATGAATGTTTGTTAAATGGATGTATAGACACTTCATCCTGGAGCCATTCCAGGACGAGGTAATGCCTGATCTGGAAAAATACCAGGGTTTGAGGACTTCTTAGTATTACCAGTTCATTGAGAGGTAGTGTGAAAGATTAGGACGGAGTTTCTCAGGATTCATCCTAAATTTGATGAATACTTCAGCGTTCAGGTAACCCACACTGTTAGACTCCTGTCTTAGTCCTACATTGATGGGTTTCCCTTTCCCTGTGGGACTTAGTGATAGAGGTTTGTGGAAGGGATTGGATCTATTAAATACAGAGCCTCTAATTTCTGAGCAGGATCTGGCACAGAGTGTGTTCTGAGTAAATATTTGACAATTTAATTATGTTCCCATAGGGTTAACAAGGTGTGTAACAGTCCTTGAAATATGACAAGCAGTCACAACAGCAAAATAACAGATATTTTGGATGCTCCCTGGGCCATACTTTTTGTCAAACTTCTATATTACCACTAAATAATCCATTTTTCAAATACCAGTTTTATTAAAAAAAAAAGAACAAGAAAATATCTTTCTCCTATGAATCAATTATACAAATAGCAGCTTTGATTTTTAGTTCCAAGTTGAACTCAGATCCTACTACCCACTAGCTAAACACTGCTAGTAGGTAATCAGTTCATCAGTTAAACTTGTAAACTGAAGTTAAAGCTACATAATGAGTTTATTACCTTCTACTGGTGTTTTAATGGTGGCCAATTGGACATCTTTCCATTTGGAATTTAAACATCGTAAGTATTTATCCAAGTACTGCCATGACTCCAAATGCAACTTTGGTGTCAAGTGCACAAATCAATCATGACAGGTGAAATTCTTAAGCACATTTACAGATCAAAACCTGAGGAAGTGGGAGAATCCTAAAGAGTCATCATAAAGAAAACAGTGACATTAAAAATAATCATCATCATCATTCACGTCATATTTAGAATCCACAGTATAAAATCTTTAATAAAAGATAGAAAGATAAAATTTCTATCAGGAATTGATCTGTTATTGCATGCCATATTGATGTAGAAAGAAATTGACTACTTTTTTTTTAGGTATAAAAATTGTAGTTTTCACTTACTAATAAATTTTCAAGGTTGTTTTAATAAATTTATTTGAAGTGACTTTTACTAATTTTTTCCTTAACCAGTGAAACATGCCCTTCCTTCACCAGGTCCAGTAAGTGGCTCCCTGGGGTTCAGTAGTTGAGCTCATTTTAGCATTCACTTAAAATTTATTTAAAACTTTATATTCTTTTAACATTCACTTACATTTTAATTGTTTTTTAATTTATATTGTTCCTTCTCCCCCCAAACCCCTTAACTGTTATGGACTTCACAGATACGAACCACCAGAGCTTTTATTCACAAATTTCTTTTTGTTTCTTCTGTACAGAATACAGAAGAAACTTGATGTGCTAATCGAAGGGTGTGCTGTCTCCCTGGACCAAGTAAACAAGACACGTCAAGGAGACTGCTAGGACTAGACAAGCCCAGGACGGCAAGACATTTTTGTTGATTTATGTGGGAGAACAGAATTCAGTTGAAGTTGCCTAGGTTGTCTTTCTACTGAATATAAAGTCCTGAATGGAAAACTAAAAGTCTTGGGCACACAAGATGTTCTTGCTATTCTTTCATGTTATAGGTAAGACAGAAGATGAGGATATGGTGCCCTAAAAAGCTGATTGTGAAATATATATATTTATATCAAGAACTATATTTGGTTTTCTAGTCAATGGACCATGAAACTGAAATTTGATTAGAAGGAAGAAAAAAATTAACACAAATAATGAGAGGTAAGGTATGTAACAAGCAAAAAAGGAAAAAGCTGTAGGGTACCCAGTAGTTCTTAAAAAGAATTAGAGAAACTAAGCAGCATTACTTATAATTTCAGTTGTTAATTTAAAAAACTCTTTATCATAAATAATGTTAAATATTAGCATAAAGAATATATCATAATACTTCACAGAAGTCAATTAAATTAAGCATGTTTATTTGTAATGTGGCAATCAAATCTCGTGACTTTTTAAAAATCAATAGACATGTATAGGTAACCAGGAACTTAAAGGAGAAAGCTTCAAGAAAAGCATTGGATGAGGACAAAAGGATAAACTGATTTGCTGTTGCCCTTGCTGCTATCAAAACTACAATATACCAGAAGGTACAATATACCTTCCAGAAAGAAAAAAAAACATGGCACAGGACCAATATATATAGCAGTGTTGGGGAACTTGAATAAGCTAAATAGCTAAATCAATAGCTGTGAGCCTGTCTGCTAAATTCAGAGCAAATAAAACAGTGTTTCTTTTTATTCTAAGAAAGCCATGTCGCTAGTAGATAGAGGAACAGCCATTCTGAATTTAATTTTAACAGTAATAATAATAACAGCAGCAACTTGAAGTTGTCAAGGATTTCATTTTACTTGGATCCACAATCAACATCCATGGAAGCCATAGTCAAGAAATCAAAAGACGCATTGCATTGGGCAAATCTGCTGCAACAGACCTCTTTAAAATGTCAAGAAGCAAAGACGTCACCTTGAAGTGCACCTGACCCAAGCCATGGTGTTTTCAATCATTCATATGCTTGTGAAAGCAGGACCATGAATAAGGAAGACCAAAGAAGAATTGATGCCTTTGAATTGTGGTGTTGGGGAAGAATATTGAATATACCATGGACTGCCAGAAGAACAAGTAAATCTGTCTCGGAAGAAGTACAGCCAGAACGCCCCTTACAAGCAAGGATGGTTAAGACTATGTCTCACATACTTTGGACATGTTATCAGGAGGGATCAGTCCCTGAAGAAGGGTACCATGCTTGGTAAAGTAGAAGGTCAGTGAAAAAGAGAAAGACCCTCAATGAGATGGATTGACACAGTGGCCGCAACAATGGGCTCAAGCATAACAATGATTGTGAGGATCGTGCAGGACCAGGCAGTGTTTCGTTCTACTGTACTTAGGGTCGCTATGAGTCAGTACTGACTTGACGGCACCAAACAACATCATTTATTGCCCTCTTGCTGTATAGAAGGTGCGATGCTAATCCCTTTGTGTACATTTTCTTTTTTAATCCTCAAATTCCTCCGCAAGGCAGGTACTGTTAACTTTACAGATGATGAAACAGAGGCTCAAAAAACGGAGTAATTTATCTAAAATTTACACACTGACCACAAGAACCAGGCTATGATCCCAGGTCTAACGGACCAGGTCTGTGCTCTTAACCATTATGCTGTACTAACCAGGAAGAAAAAATGTTTAATGGTATGGGAACAGCAGGAACACTTAGGTGAAAAGTGACCACATTATCTTAGAATTTGTTTTTATAAAGAAACACAGTAATAAGCATGTCCTACAATCTAGAAGGGAGCCCTGGTGGTGCAGTGGTTAAGAGCTTGACTGCTAATCAAAAGGTCGGCAGTTCGAATCCACCAATCACTTCTTGGAAACTCTACCGGGTAGTTCTACTCTATCCAACAGGGTCGCTATGAGTCAGAATCGACTCGACGGCAACGGGTTACAATCTACAAAGGCAAACTTGGTGTTGTCCAGAAGTTGAAGGTGGGTAAAAACCACTCATTATGGGTTTAATGTAATGCATGGTCCTATAGTTATATTAAAACTTGAAGGAATAATATGGGAATACACATACTTTCAAATGACTCAAACCTATCTCAATAGAAGTGCTATATACCCACAATTCCAACTTCTAGGTGCAGTAGTAGATATTGTGGTTACCTACACTGCATCCATCACACCTGCATCATTCCCTAAAATTTAACAACCAATCAATTTGGTTGGAAATAGTCATTCCCAGTTGCAAAAATCAGCTATAAATGAAATATATAAATCAAAAAAATCCCTTTACCTTTCCTCAGTGATTTGCTAAGGGAAGGACATGGATCTATGTTTGTCCAATCAAGGTGAAGCCAAGGATTTTTGTTTGGACTTTGCTATAATATTCAGTATTTATGCACTCACTCACTCTTTTATTTATTCATACATGAAAAGTTTAGAATCTCCTCTGCATAAAGGAGAATGCTAGATTACATGATGAATAAGATAAAATATCTGGTGGCAATAATTATAACAAAGTGCTATGCACTTTGATAAGACAAGCCACAGCATACTTCCTAAAGAAGAATGATTAATTCATCCCATGGCTATGATCAGAGAAAAAAATTTAGGATAATGTGTGAGGAAAGTCTTGAAAAGAGAGTAGGAATTAGAGGATGAAGTAGGAAGAGTCGTAGACAGAAGGAAGAGCAAAAATAAAAGCATAGAAGCTTGAGAGAGTAGAGTGTGTATTCAGAAAACTGCTCCTTGTTCTGTATGACCGGAATGAGTAACTGTGTGTGTGTGTGTGTGTGTGTGTGTGTGTGTGTGTGTGTGTGCAATAAAGTGAATGCCTCTGAAAAGATAGCATAGGTCAGATGATGAAGGCCTTTGGATAATTTTCTGAGGAATTTGATCTGGGCTTTAAAGACGATAGCCATTGAAATGTTTTAAACAGTGGAGTAACGTGATTATATTTATAATTTAGAAAAATCTCTGAATGCACTTCTGGAGAATGGATGGAAGGGGAACAAAATTGCAGGCAAGGAGAGCAGCTGAGAAGTTATTGGCAGAGGGTGAGATAGGATGAGGGCCTAAAATAGACAATAGCAGTGCGAACGGCAACAAAGGCATGGATTGTGTAGACTTCTAGAAATTAGGTCTCAGTAACCAACAAGATAATGGGACAAAAGATGCTCAAAGATGCTTCCCAGATTTCTGGTTGCATGACTGGAAAAGGGCAGGTTGCCCATCAGAAAAGGAGCGATTTTAGCACGAGGTGGGGAACTGACACAATGGAGCAAAGGGTGTGTTAATGGCCAGTTGTTGAGTTCTGTTGGTGGCTTAGTAGTTAAGATCTCAGCTGCTAACCAAACGTCAGCAGTTCATATCCACCAGCTGCTCCTTGGAAACCCTATGGGGCAGTTTTACTCTGTCCTATAGAGTTGCTATGAGTCAGAATCGACTCAACGACTACGGGTTTTGTTTGGGTTCGGTCTTGCACTTAATAAATTTGAGGGATTGTGGAATATCCAGTTTGAGATGTCCAATAGTAAGTTTGAAGTTAGGATTTGGATCTGGGATTAAAATTTATATTTAGACAACATCAGCATAAGTGGTGGTTGGAGCCATGGGCTTTAACGAGATATGGTAATCCAAAGAGAATGCATGAAGTGAGTCTAGGAAAAGGCCAAGGGTGGCCAGTGAAGAAACCCACTCACAGAACTGAAGGGAATGACCAAAAGAAAAAAATGCAGGAGAGGGTAATAACTGGAAGGCTTTTAAAGACAGAGAAGGTAGCCAAGTGTTACGGAAAATGTTTTATTTGTTGCTAGGTCCCATTCAAGTCATCCTGGAACACAATTTTTTGTAAATACTACAAGTATTATAACCTGCCCTCTCCCTGTGGAGGAGAAATTGTCCTTTCTGGTCTGAAGTATCTGGTGCATAGCAAGAAAGTTCCTTCCAGTTATCCTTAGTGAGCCTACCCTACCTGTGTTGATTCTGGTTGTACTCAAACTTTAGGTCCTGTTATAAGATCCTTCCTGTTCCACTGGTTCCTGCTCACCTTGCTGAGGAGCCTTGGTCTGTTAGTACTTTTACTGTCTACTGTACTCGTTGTCCATCCCCATCCACTCCTGTTCCTGCTGGACTGCCACTAGACCAGAGTCCACCACTTATCTGATTTTTATCATTATCCACAGTTTGCAGATACCCTCTGTGTTTCAATGCCAGCTATTGTAATGTACTCCAAGTGATGGAGACTAAGCTATTACAAAGTTGTTCTTGCTCTTTTAACCTTCTGTTTTCAATCTCTTTCTCTTCTTGACCCATGGCTTGGGGTGTTTGGTAATAGAAGACTGACTGATACATTCTCCTAAATGCATATTCTCAAATATATTCAGTAACATTCTACTCATAAAATGTGCATAAAGGGCAATCTCCTTCAAGTTGGAAGCCCCAAAACCTCAACTCTGAGGATTTTTTATTAAGGATATTTGATGGTCATGATGGATACAGTATTTGAATTAAGACACCCCCTTCTGCCTCCAAGTTCAAGCCTATGCAGTATTCTATCTTGAATCACAAAAATTAATAACTATGTTATATAGACCTGACCATCTAGTCTCTTCTGGCATTTATTTCTGAGCCAGGACACTATTACTGAGCTGACCATTGGGGCAAGATTGAAAAGAGATGCTCCGTTCAGCTTGTTTCAGATCTGGGTAAACTGACATCCACAACATTGGAGTCTATTTAAAAGTAATCTTTCCCCACCAGGGCACCTATTCCTATTCTAGATCCAGTCTGCACTCTGAACCTTCCCACACACTGTTTCCATCATGGCTTATTTCTTTTTGTCATTTGAGGATGTCATATTTTAGATCTTTGAGAACAAATGTCAAGATGATAACTTTGTATTTGCCACAGCCAATTTCCCTGTACTTCTAACATAGAAAGCATTGGATAGCACTGGGTGAGGGGCAGGGATGGGCATGAAACCTAGGACTCTTCTCATAGGCTCTTCCCAGAGGAACTCTCAGTTCCTAGAAAATGAGACTCCAGGGTCTAATTACAGTCCTCATCTCTTGCCTCAACTAATCGCATCCTAATTGATCAGCTTGTCTCCACTCTTGATAGTCTTCAATCTATCCTACACATATCTAGAAAGCATATTTTTAAAACAAAAAATGTCACTCTTCATGCTTCTGCTTAATAGTCTTTGATAACTCACCAAAAACTGTGTTTCCAAAAGTGTCTTATATTAAGACTCACTTAAGCCTTTTAACCTTATTTTATGTTGTTAATTAGCATATAGTAAAATTGACTATTTTTCTTGTTATGTACACTTCTGTGAATTTTAACACATGTTGTGGTAGGCAGAATAGTGGCCCTTCAAATGGTTCCTGGAATCTGTGACTATGTTACCATACATGGCAAAAAGGACTTTGCAAGTTACAGATCTTGAGATGGGGAGAGAATCCTGGATTGTCCATTGGGCTTTGTAAGTGAATGACAAAGGCAAGAGGGCCAAAGAAAGAGAAAAAATTGAAGATCTACACTACTGGTATTGAAGATGGAGGAAGGGAGCCATGAGTCAAGGAATGTGGGCAGCCTTTAGAAGTTTGAGAAGGCAAGTAAACAGATTCTCCCCCAGACTCTCCAGAAGGGAATGCAACCATTCTGATACCTTGATTTTAGCCCAGTGAGACCCATTTCAGACTTATGATGTCCAGAACTAGAAGATAATTATAAAAATGATGTGGAGATGGCATCTGACCTCCTCTAACTTCACAAGGGGGAAGGAGAATCAAGATCAATAGCCCAAGGATAACTCCTTTGAGGACGGGGTCAGACATGCCACCTCTTTCTGCCGTCTTTACCCATTCTGACACCAATCATCCCTTCCACGGCACTTTCTACTTCTCTGCTGTTGTTGATAATTCATTGCAATGGCCACACAGAGCTCACAGGCAATACTCATGATTATGGGGTTTATTAGGGGAGTAACGGGCTATAAGCCTCTTCCCAGCCATACTTGCAGGCATGCCTCTCTGGCCCTTAGTCTCTGATGGCAAGTGTTACAAAGATCTTTTAGCTCTTGCCAATAAGTCCCCAGAGGCACCCCAGGCACTCACCTTTTTCACTCCATGGGCCAGGAAGCCCACTGCTCGGTCTCTTGTCTGTCTCTCCTGCCAGTATCTCTTGCCACTGCTTCTCACCATCTTCAGGGTTAAAGCTCACTCTCCCTCTTTCTATCTCTTTGTTCCAGGAGTTTCTCAAGGCAGGGGTCCCAGATCCAAAGGACGTGCTCCTGGTTGTTGTTCCTTGGTGTTGGGAGGATCCTCTCTCTGCTCTGGAATTGGTTCTATTTTAAGCCCAGTGGTATGGCAAAATTGACCAATCCCTTTAGTAGGCCACAATTACCCTATCTGCACTGTCCCGCCTAATCACCTGGGTGGGAGTTACAAGACCATGGCAAGAAAGTCCATACAAAAGAGATCCATTGCACCACAAAAATAAATTATGTTGTCACAAAATTTGTCGTAATTAGTTACAGCAGCAGCAGGAATGTAATACACATATATAGATTCACATAACCACAGCCACAATCAGGATACAGAAAAGTTCCATCACCCCAAAATCTACCTCATACTATCTCTTTGTAATCACATTCTCCTCCCAACTCTAACCTCTGGCAACAACTGTTATGTTCTTCATTACTATAGTTTTATCTCTTTGATATTGTCATACGCATGGAATCATACAGTATGTAACCTTTTAAGACTGACTTCTTTCACTCAGTGTAATGCCTTTAAGATTCATCTAACTTGCTGAGTGTGTTAATAGTCTGTTCCTTTTTATTACTAAGCAGTATTCCATTGTATCGATTTATCATGGCTTTTTTTTTTTTTTAATCTATTTTCCCACTGAAGGATGACTGCATGTTTCCAGTTTTTGGCATTTATGAATAGAGCTGCTATAACCAAACCAAACCAAACTTGTTGCCGTTGAGTCAATTCCGACTCATTGCGACCCTATAGGACAGAGTAGAACTGTCCCATAGGGTTTCCAAGGAGCAGCTGGTGGATTTAAACTGCTGACCTTTTGGTTGGCAGCCGAGCTCTTGACCACTGCACTACCAGAGCTGCTGTAAATATATAAATATCCACGTACAAGTTTTTGTGTGAACGTAAGTTTTCATTTCTCTAGGGTAAATACCCAGGAGTGAGATTGCTTGGTCATGTGGTAATCTTAGGTGTAACTTTATAACAAACTGCCAAACTGTTTCCAGAGTGACTGTACCATTTGGCAGTCCCACCAGCCATGTATAAAAATTTCAGTTGCTCTGGATCCTCATGACCACTTGGTGCTGTCAGCAGTTTTTATTTTAGTCATTCTAATAGTTTTGTAATGGTATCTCATCATGGTTTTAATTTGCATTTCCATAAGGGCTGGTATGGTAGAAGTCCCTGAGTGGTGCAAATGGTTAGTTAACACACTTGGCTGTGAACTAAAAGGTTGGAGGTTCAAGTCCATTCAGAAGTACTTCAGGAGAAAGTCCTGGCAATCTACCTCCAAAAAATCAGCATTGAAAATCCCATGGAGGCCAGTTCTAATCTGACGCACACGGGGTCGCCACGGGTCAGACTTGACAGCAGCTGGTTTTTACTGGTTAGTTTAAGAGCTGGTAACATTCAACATCTTTCATGTGCTCATTTGCCATCCTTATATCCTCTTTGGTAAAGTGTCTGATCCAGTCTTTTGCACAGTTTTTACTTGGGTTGTTTCGTTTCTTATTGTTGGGTTTGGGAGTTCATTACATGTTCTGGATGCAAGTTTTTTGTTGGATATATTATTTGCAAATATTTTCCCCAAATTGGTAGTTTGTCTTTTCATTCTCTTGAGAGTGTCTTTCACAGAACAAAAGATTTTAATTCTGATAAAGTCTGATTTATCTTTTTTTTTGGTTTGTTTTTTTTTTCTCTTGTGGACCATGTTTTGTCACTATGAGTCGGAACGGACTCCACAGCAAAAGGTTTTTGTTGTTGTTGTTACCTAATTCCAATTCATGAAGATTTTTTCCCCTTTGTTTTATTCTAAAACAACTTATAGTTTTACATTTAGATTTATAACCCATTTGAGTTAAATTTTCCATAAGATGTGAGGTTTAGGTCAAGGTGGTTTATTTGTTCGCGTATGAATGAGAAATTGTTTCAACACTATTTGTTGAAAAAACTGCCCTTTGTCCATTGAATTGCTTTTTTGTGCATCTCCTGTAGGAAGCCAGATTACTTATTTATTCCATCCCAGATCTCTATTTTAACAATTGCCACAAGTGATTTTTCTGTTCAAGCAGTTTTAGGAAATTTTGTCCCAGACAATGATTCCTAAACGTTAATGCCTGTAAAAACCACCTGGGGTACTTGTTAATGTGTCCCACCTCTGGAAATTCTAATTCAGAAGGTTGGGTTACAGGGCCCAGGAATCTGCATTATTAATAAGCACCTATCCTCCAGGGGGTGCTGATCCCTGAGCATAGTCCTTGACAAACACTGACCCATAGACTATGATCCACACTCCTTACCTTGCCATTGAAACCAAAAAAAAAAAAAAAACCAAACCTGTTGTCGTCAAGTCAATTCCAACTCATTGTGACCCTATAGGACAGAGTAGAACTGCCCCATAGAGTTTCCAAGGAGCAGCTGGTGGATTTGAACTGCCAGCCTTTTGGTTAGCAGCTATAGCTCTTAACCACTACACCACCAGGGTTTACTTTACCGGTGAAGAACTTTCAAAATCTGGTCTCAGCCCGTCTCACTAGCCTCATTCTCAGCCACATGTCCACATAGTTCCCATCCTCATATCAGCAAGGTCAGTGGATCGCTGTTAGCAGCATCATGTAAGATTCAAATTCATAAAGCCCACCCCAGGCCTACTGAATCTAAAACTCACGAATCTTTATTTTTAAACAAAACCTCTAGCAATTCTAAGGTTAAAGAAGCCAGTCCTCATAGTTAAGCACTTAGACTGGTGGTGATGTTCATAGAGGTTGGGACTATATTAGCATCACCTTGGCAGCTTTATCAGAATGAGCAGATATGCAGCTTTTCTGTTGTGTTTTTGGGAGTTGAGGAATTGGGTTGCATAGTTTAAAAAATTCCTCAGAAAATTTGGATAACTCAGGTTTTCTCTCCCTTTCTCTCTTTTTCTCTCCTGCCAGCCCCTACTATCTACCTGAGATTGTCCATCAAATTTATATACTTAGGTTATTCATCAATTCATCTATAAAAATGTCTCCATATCCACATTCAAGCAAGATTAACTGCCCTCAGAACTGGGTTTAAGTTTAAATACTTATTACATATTTATAACACAAAATTTTACACATTGAATTATAATCTCTCTTGCCCACTAGACTGTAAACTCCTTAAAAGAAGAAGCTATGTATTCTTGATCTTTGTTGTCTTCAGAGCTTATCCTGTAAGTAAGTATATGTTGAAAAAATTAAGAATTACATGTGTTTTAAGCACAAAAAGATAAATTAGCCAATAATAGTAGTAGGGAAATCAACCAGTGAGTCAAGGTCTAGGGTTGCAATTTTGACCCTCTTGTCACCAGCAAGCTCTGTGTGGCTGGATGCAAAGCAATTCTGGTCCACATTCTCCTGAATTTCTTAATATGTTCATCTTATGGTGTAATGACCATTTAAAGATGTCTGATCACCACTGTGGGGAACTTTATGATGAATTTCAATATTACTTTCCTTGAAATTCTGAGTATTAAGAGCCTTTGACAGATTATTTCTCTGAAGGAAATTATATATCCCTGCCCTCTGGAACTCAAGCATAGCCGTGTAACCACTGATTGATCATTGAAATATGAAGAGAAGTGCCGTGTGTCTCTTCACAGAAGCTCTAAGAGCCAGCTGATGATTATCATGTTGTTTTTACCTATGCCAGGACAACATCAGTATTCTTATTTGAGACTGCTCCCTCAGTCTCTGTTATGGTATGATTTCTGAAACAGGGCCTGAGCTGACCCAGGGTGGATACACAGAGAGAGGGGCAAAAAACAAACAAACAAACAAAGACTTGTTTTTGCAAGTCACTTAGCACAAACTGGTCTATCCAGACTGACATGAGGCTTTTGTGACTGACATTGGACCCTTGAACAACCCTTAAACATCTTAGAGTTCCCCAAGCAAGTGTGATGATAAAGCTGAACATGCAAATATTAATTATTGGGTTCACAGTGACATGTTTATCTAAAAATTCTTGAGTTTTTCTGGGTGAAGGGGTAACCTTAGGGGCACTTTGAAATGTGTATGTGTGTAATGGTTTGGTTGTTACAATGCCACAAAAACCAAACTCATTGCTGTCAAGTCAATTCCAACTCATAGCAATCCTATAGGACAGAGTAGAACTGCCCCATAGGGTTTCCAAGGAGCAGCTGGTGGATTTGAACTGCTGACATTTTTGTTAGCAGGCAAAAGCTCAACTACTGGGCCACCAGGGCTGCTTGGTTGTTATAGTGACTGGGAAATCCAGTGGCATTTAATTAGTGCCTAGGGGCTATGGATTCTACACACCTTATAATGCAAAAGATAGTTCTGCTTAAGAAGAAAGTTCTGGTCCAAACGTCAATTGTTCAGGTGAAGAAACCACTACATGCACATTCAAAGTCATTTTCATGATGGATTTATGAAAAGTGTGTACTGGGATTTGAATCTTTATTCAAAAGTTTATTGAACCTATATATCAGCTTGTCAAGAATATTCTTCTGTTCCTGCCAACACTTGTTCAGAAAGTCATTGTATTTCTAATTTTTTGACACATTCTCAACCTCATTCTTTAATCGAAGGGAGACATTTAAAGCCTTTCCAGATATGATTTTTCCCTCCAGGATTTTGATTGTTACCCATGGAGGTGTAAACTTACACATTCCTTGTTTTTTTAGTTGTGTTTTTCCTGCCCTTTAGAAAATATTCTCTTTTGCAACTTACCTTAACAGATGTTACACATTTGCACACCGACTTTATAGCTCTTTTTCCCTTTGTTTAACAATAGTATATGTAGCTTGATTTTTCATCATGAGCCAATCCTGCAATTTCATAATCATTCTTCTTTCTATGCTCTGATTTCTCTCTGCACCTTTTTGTTATTCTAGAAAGAAATTTTTCTACGGGGAATAAATTCAGTCTTCCAGAAGGGAGTTTACTATTATATTCAGAAATTGATTAATTTTTTCCAACCTCATATAATAGATCAAACATCATATTATATCTCTGGGGTGAGAACTGACATTGTAAACTCATATGCAAGTTGCTGTTTCCTGTCAACTCGATGCATCCTCTGGCGTTACGGCTTTGCAATTTTTTTCCCTTTTTACTCTTGTGCTTCACATTTGATATATATATTTCTCGCTTGTGCCGGGGAGCTGCTGTAATTTTGCTGGTTTTATTGTTTTTAGCAGCACCTCCCAATTTAGTATCAGCTGTGAATTCTATTGGAATATTCTACACCCTCCTATATATTTAATTAGATATCATATTTAACTTGCACCTTCAGGGCAATATCTAATATGAGGTGCCCATATACTTGTAGAATTCAAAGTAACCAGAGCGCTAAAAAGTCAGGCATTCAAGAGAGCCTGAGTTATCCTCACAATAGATCTTTAGCATTACGCAGGCAGGTTGGATGACGTAAAGACTGGCTTGTCCTGAGACAAGGGAAAAGATCAAATGAAGACATCCATGACAGAATTTTAGAGCATTAAGTAAATTAAATGATCCAGTGATATAAGTAACTATTTTCAAAAGTAACAAATTTCTTCGAGGCTAACTCTGTTTTCTCCCTCCCCTCAATCTGGATCTATTGTATATATTGTCCTGAAATTATGGAGTACATTCTGATTCCTTTACTCCATTTCTTTTTATCAAGCCCAAGAAAGCTATGCGAATGTTAATATTTACTGAATAAATTCTGTGATCACTGCAGCACCTTATAATGTTGTGTTTCCAAGCTGTCATGCTACAGTTGATTATTCCTTCTTTTTCTTTGAAATCCTTCATTTAATTTCCATTCCTTACCCAGTGTAAATATTCCTATTTGAATTCATTTTAGAGTTCATGAGATGCTGTATCAAATGTTTTGCTAAAATCCAAATGTATTACCTATCCCACACTGCATTCATCCACTAGTCTTGTAATTTAATAGGAAGAAGCAATCAGATTTGTTTGGCGTGCTTTGTTCTGTGTAAACCCATGCTGCTTATTGCTCAATAGTGCTTAAGTGATAAGTAGTGCTCAGCACAAATTTCCTCATCTAACTTCTCATTTTAGCTCCAAAAAGTCTATAGTGTTTTTGTTCATAGACTTCCTCCTGGCATATAGCTGGCTTCTAGGTCCTAAAAACAAGAAAACAGGAAGAGTATGTTAGGTTTATTATAGTACCATTTCCTTTGTTTTAATATTACTTTTCCCCCCATTCATTTATCCCTAGATTTTCGTATTAAATTTTTATATTAGATTTATAATGTGGATAACATCTTTATTCATATTTTCCTATAACACCTTTATAATTAAGGTGTTGATTAGTGGAAGGATAAGAAGACTATGAGAATACAATTTATTTCAAGCATCTCCACTGAGAACAAAGGCCAGTTCTTTGGTTATATTTATAAAATGATTTATATTTGTTGCGTAATATAGGGAAGAGATAGTGGTAATTTATTTCTTAATCCTGAATCTCACACATGACAGATGATTATTTTTATAGATATTTTCACTTGACTATAATTTAATTAACTATCCTATATGTACATTGGAGCCCTGGGAACGCATCGGTTAAGAGTTCGGCTGCTAACCAAAAGGTCAGCAGTTGGAATCCACCAACCACTCCTTAGAAACCCTGTGGAGCAGTTTTACTCTGTCCTATAGGGTTGCTATTGACTTGAGGGCAGTGGGTTCTGGATTTTTATATGTAGATTGTTTTGTTCTCGTCATTATTCCTCCTAGATTGTACTCTTTCAGAACTCGGTCAATATTCCTGGCTCTTGCTAATCACTGCTTTTATACACATATATGCATCAGCAGGCTTTAAAATTCTATAGGAATTAAAATATTCTTAAAGGAAATGGGAAGACAAAAAGGATGTTCTATATTCAGCAGTTTTCCCAATCCAAAGATGTATGAAGATAATATTTTTTAGTGTTTTTGAGAAAGACAGACACCCAGCAGATAGTTCTACTTCATTTTAAGTTGCTAATTACTTGGGGGAGTTACTTCTCATTCATTGTTGAAGGGCTTGATGAGATTGTAAATCAAGACTCCATGTCTTTTTCCAGGTTAGGAGTGGGAATGCAAATCGAGGAAACACTCTTGGATTTCTCTCTCCTGGACTTTGAATCTTGAGTGAAGCCATACACAAATGCAAAGATGGTTGATGTTCATTGATTTCAGCAGCGGTGAACTGAATAGATTGAATTTTTTTTCCTAATTGCCCTAATCATTTTCCTAACAGGTCCATGAAATTTTCCTGTTTTTTTAAGCTAAATTCTTCATCATTTCCGTAAGTTTTGTCATCTGCTCCCTACCTTTCCACTAAGCTCCTTTTCTCCTTAAAGCGAGTAGAGATATCTTGGGCTCATTTTCATGAGGACATATCTAACACATTAGTCCTTAAAATCTATCCATTCAGCCTCACAAAAACCAGATACTTGTGCCCCTAATTTCTACAAACTTCTATAATCCCTCAACTAATAAAATAGAATACATGGGAATATAATAAGTGAAATTCATGCTGTGAACCACCAGATACACTATGGAGAAAACAAAAGGTTAATTTTATGGGATACAGAAAAGCTTCCCTGTCAAGGATATCTTCCCTGGAGGAATGGAGTGATAATTCAATCACAAAAAGTCTTCCTGCTATGAGGTTCAAACAGGACACTTCAGCCAGGTTCACTGATTTGGGATGTCAAAGCTAGGAGGTAGGAAGAGAGTGATTTTATCTTACAAACGAGGGCAACTTGGAGAGTAAAAATAGGCACTGTTAATAATATGCTGGGACAGCAGGTATAAACCCAGGTTGGCCCAGGCAAACAGGGACTGTCCTAGGAAAACTCATATAAATTTATGGCAGGTACCAATTTGTGAGTTTTCTGCTATAATATAGTGACTGTAATAAATAAGTAGATCACAAATTGGAATCACTCATTGTTAGAAGGATATCGTGACTCATCTATTGCCTTTTCTGATCATCAGTGTTAGGGTTAGGGCAGGAGGCTCGTTGTCAGGATATGTACCAAGATAGCTACCACGTCCACAAATTGTGGCTTCTTGGCATTGAAAAGCTCCTAACCAATTGGTTTTTGTTGCTTGGAACCAGCAAATAGTAACCAATACAATGAACCTTTCACAACAATGAGGAATCCTAATATGTACACCTACACAGCAAGCGGGCATTTGATAAATGCTTTTAATTAAGATGTTCAGGATTACGGCAGTCCAGAAGTTAACGAATCAGCAGTCTGTCCTGCTTTGATTTTTAGTTAAATTTTAACAAAATCCTAACGCACTATGTCATATAGACTTACATTTAGTGATTAATTAAATGTGTCATTAAGGCATGATTGTACTTAAATGCTCATTATTTGAATAAAAGTATCGCTGCTTCTCACTGCCACTACAATTCTTAAGGTTATGTTTTGTTTGTCTGTTTGTGTTTTACCATATTCCCTTTGCTTAGAGTCTAAACCACATCATTTCGGGACTAAATGATATACCACATCATATAGTTCTCCAAGTGTGTGCTAAATTCATATAGGTTAGTATTTAGTTTGAGAGTTGTTGTTAGTTTTTGTCAATTCTGACTCATGGCAACCCCAATATTACAGAGTAGAACTGCTCCATTTAATTTTCTTGACTGGAATCTTAATGGAAGCAGATAATCAGGCCTTTTCTTCAGTGATGCCACTGTGTAGGTTCAAACCACCAACCTTTAAGTTGGCCAAAACCTGTTGCCATCAAGTTGATTCCAACTCATAGTGACCCTGAGGACAGAGTGGAATTGCCCTGTAGGGTTTCCAAGGAGCAGCTGGTAGATTCGAACTGCCAACATTTTGGTTAGCAGCCATAGCTCTTAACTGCTGTGCCACCGGGGCTCCTTTAGGTTAGAAGTCAAACTCAAAACTGTTTGCACCACCTAGGGAGCTTGTTTGAGGATAAGGATAGTTTTTTATAAATCTAGTCCATCTTCCATAGAGTCAATCTGTGAGGCAGAGCACTTTATTCAGTCCCGTTGAATACACACAGTCATTTGATTTTATAAGAGTGTTAAAGCAAATTTGTAGAAGATTCATATTTGGAGATTTTTGAGAGTTTGACACATTAGATTTCCCAAAGTAGAACAAATTAAAATGAATAATCAAAAATCTGTTGTAATATGAACTAATATTCATTCAATGAATCAGCATGTAATGTTTTTCTCCTTTGGGGTCTAAACTATCCAAATATTTATTTTCATATTTCTCTTTGTTTGGCTTATAGAAACACTGCCTCAGGGTTTCTACATAATCACAAATACTTGTGAAAATAAACAGTAAAGTTGTGGGAAGGAAGTTTGCTTTTCAGTTGATTCCGTTTCTAATTTTCTTGATACTGAATTTCAGAGGTAAGCATATGAAATAACTTGAATGGCTAATTTTTTTGATTATTTTGTAATATATACTTCTTATACCTGCAGAACAAGCTCTTCAAGAAACAAACAAGTCAAAAACACCAAACAAATTTGGAACATATCCTTTTTGGATCTGGTATTACATATTTGGGGGAAAAAATTAAAATATCATCTTTTCAGATGCTGCTTTTTCAAAAATACAAAGTCTATAATCTGTAGTGAACGATTCTAAACAAGGCATTTTAATCTATACGTGGTTAAATATCGTATTTCAAGAAAAGATTTTGGAAGAAATATATACGTGATTTGGAAAGTCAGAAAATTTTTCATTTTGTTTTAATTTAGGAAGTTCTGAGTGTTTAGACTAAAAATGTAGTGAAGGGGTGATGATAGAAGGCTCAGTTTATCTTGGTAGTCTAATTTATTAAATAACGTCATTGAATCGGAGCCCTAGGTGGCACAGTGGTTAAAGCACTCGGCTATTAACATAAAGTCAGTTATTGGAACCCACCAGGCACTCCCCAGGAGAAAAATGTGTCAGTCTGCTTCCGTAAAGATTACAGCCTTGGAAACCCTATGGAGCAGTTCTACTCTGTCCTATAGAGTCGCTATGAGTCAGAATGGACTCAACAACAATGGGTTTGGTTTGGTTATTAAATCTAGCATATGTTTCTGTTTGGCAATTTTTCCTAAAAAAAAAAAAAGTTTTGTGAAATTATTAATCATCACTGTCTTACAGAGTTAAAGTATAATCTATACATTGATATGTTTGTGTCTTTATGATCTCTTATCAAAGATGTCCATTTAAATTAAAGAAACATGAATACAAAAGATCAGTTTATTGTTTGATGTGACTTGTTTTAAGAGGCTGTCTTTATTTGTTATCCTACATTTACACAAGTGAGTTGTTTTCAGATAGCCAGTTTTCCAGTAAGTTGGCTATTTAAATGAACTTCTTTCCCCAAAACAATTACTGGCGCTATATAGAAATAGTGTTTACACACAATGTTCAACTTTTTTTTAAAATAAAGTTCTTAAACTAGCATATAAAATCAAGAAGTTCAATCTATTAATAAAGGAATTATATTTTAAAAAAATAAATCATTAAAAAGCATAAAGTTGATTTTTTTTAAAACAACATTTCTAACATGTAACAAAGTACTTCCTGGAGTACTTATAAGAATACTTTAAGAATAAAAAATAATCTTTTTCTTCAAAATTAATTATTTAAGAATTTGTTTTAAGAATAAAGAAAAATTATAGCTGAGGTCATTAGAAATAGTATAGCATTCTGGAGTTTAAAAGGTATACTAAAAGTTTAACATGTCAGTTTAATTGGCAGCGTTGATGGGAAGAAAAAAAAGATGATGCATGTTAAATTTTTATAAAAACACATTCTTTTACTGGTTATCCAAAAAATTAAAATGTATGTTTATCATAGTCCCTTGTTCAGCAATGTGACATTTTTTAAAAATCAAAATAATCTTATACATTCTATGCTTTCAGTTCTTTCTACTTTAAAAATCATTTGTTTCTTCTTTTGAATCATGTGATTTCAAATGTACTATGCTTTAACAGATTTCTGAAAACTTTAAATTACTTTCAGAAGTCATGTCATTGAGCCCTACCCTTCTCCAATGGAAAGATTCATTTCCATTTTAAAAACCTCATGATTTATTATTACTGTGGTTTAAATATTCCTTAATTTCTTTTTTAGTTGTTTTCTATAAGAAATATTTTTTAAATGTAAAAAGAAGAACGTTTTAAATAAGACTGTGCTTTAGTAATATGAGCCACATTTTGAATATGAGATACATTTTGAAGTCATTAGAAATTTAACTCAGTTAAAGAAGCTAGGTTCAGACTACAGGAAAAAACAGGGCTTATGAATTTGCCTGCAATCACATGACATCTTGAGACAATGACATTTTGGTTTTGCCAGTAGCCTCAACTTCTCATTAGTCAAGGCCAGTCAATGATGGAGGCAATAACATAAGTCATACACCCATGGTTTCTGGCCCACAGAAGTCATGCAAATAATTTAGATACTTCCCTCTCCAAAATTTCTTCCTGATATAGTTGTTGTGATTAAGGGAAACAATGTATTTAAAGGGTTAGAACCTTGAAGAACTATGATTTACCAGGTGCCCTGGGACCAACGTTAGCCAGTAAAACAATAGTAAGTGGAAGTGACAAAGGCAATGTAGACATTACTCGATTGTCTTGGTCATAAATTAAATGATTAAAATGAGTAAGACAATTAAAGCCACTCAAAAATTTAGGTGACATTGTTCAGTTTTGGATGTGCCTCCTTTTCAGAGTGATCAGGACAGTTCAATGTTTTCAGTTTCTGGGCTTTTATTTTAGATTTGAATTTTGAGCATATTTAATATGCTATAATCACATGAATTTCAAATCCTGTTTTCTCAAACTTTAAGTATATTTTTAATACAACAAAGTGAATTAAAAATTTCTTTCTCATAGCAACATAAGTATAATTTTAGAATGGAAGAAAATAAGAATACTGGATTCTATAGGCAAACAAAAAAAAAAACAAAACTACCTTACGTATGAAATTATAAACCATAATTATTCTATATAAATTTTTAATTGAATAAAGTCATCTGATTTCTATAAAGGCAGCCACTGTTCTAATCACAACCTCTTCTTAAACTATATGTTTCCATAAACTTTTTTTTTTTTTTAGTAAGACTTTCTACATCATCTCATGTTAAAAAAAAAACACACCAAGCTCTAAAAGTTCAATACTGGGTAAACTGGGCCACATTCTGAAGTATTATGCCCAAAACTAATACCTAATTGAAACTTCGCCTTTATGCAATTCTTACCACAACTGCTCAATATTTACATTTGTCTTTAGCTTCCTCCTGTCATTATTTTTACCCAATTTCTATGTCTTTTTACAAGCCTATTTTCTCCCTTCTTCACATCAAAATACAACTGGGAAATAGCTCACTCATTTCTTATTCTTAATTTTCATTTTTCTCTTTTAATATTCCAAGTAATAAACATTCAAATGGCCTACTCCTCTGTGACATCTTCTAAGTTCTTGAAATGTTTCATGATATACAAAGCAGCTGATATTAAAAAACTTCTATGATCCAGCCAAATTCTATAATACCTATTAAAAAAACCCATTGCCATCGAGTTGACTCCAACTCATAGCAATGCTATAGGACAAAGTAGAACTGCCCCCATAGAGTTCCCAAGGAGCACCTGGTGAATTGGAACTGCCAACCTTTGGCTTAGCAGCTATAGCACTTAACCACTATGCTGTCAGGGTTTCCAAAACCCGTTGCCGTCCAGTCAATTCCAACTCACTGCGACCCTATAGGACAGAGTAGAACTGCTCCATAGGGTTTCCAAGGAGAGGCTGGTGGATTCTAACTGCCAACCTTTTGGTTTGCAGCTGTAGCTCTTAACCACTGTGCAATATATCTTTTTCCTTGTCATCATAATAAAATAAATCGACTCATATTTTAGAATTTTCGTTTTGAGTAACAGATATGTATTCTACCTATTGTTCTTATGTAATAAATAGTACGGTGTTTTTATGCAACTAACGTGTGCCTTCTAAAGTGCCACTCTACCAATTTTTTTACCTGTTGCAAAAAATGTAGAAGGCACATGTTATTTGCATAAAAATTTGGTACTCACTTACAAAGGTTAAGATTACATAGTAACAAAACATACTAGCACCAAAAGAAATTTACTAAAATATTATAACCTGTCTCAAACAACAGAATTAGTTGTGCCATTACTCTTATTTATTTATTCTATCATTACGTAGTGTTTGCCTGGGGTGAATGGACAAATTTTAATACAGCATGCTTTCAGTACCATCTATATGGAGAAAGATGAGAAAGAATACCTCGATGGTAAATAAATGAAAAAATCCTTCAGTGCTTTCTAATCCCAGGTTCATCAATAAATCTTTTTTGTCCATAGGTAAGTCACTTAATATTTTTGGTGCACCATGGTACACAATGTCTTCACACACACACGCGCGCGCGCACCCACACACACGCACACACCAAGATACCCGGGTCCTAATTCCCAGAAACTATGATTGATAGTTTTATCATTCAAAATTTATCAAAAGGGAATTTGCAGATGTGTTAAGGATCTTGAGGTGAGGAGATTATCCTGGATTGTTCAGGTGGACCCTAAATGTAATCACATGTATGTGTCTGTATAAGAAAACGGCAGAAGGAGATAATGACTACAGAAGGGAAGAGGATGTGACCACCACAGCATAGATTGGAGGGATGCAGCCAGAAGCCAAGCAATGCTGGCAACCTCTAAAAGTGGAAAGAGAGGTAAGAACTGAATTCTCCCCTGGAGTCTCCAGAAGGAACCAAACCTGCTGACACATTGATTTTAGCCTCTTAAGATTCTTAAACCTTTTGTGGGCTTCTGACCTCCAAAACTATATGAGGGTATATTTATGCTGTTTTAAGCCACTAAATTAGTGGTAATTTGTTACAGCAGCACAGGAAACTAATAAAATCTGTAAAAAGAAGGTTTAATTAAATTGTTTCTAAGATATTTATATTGTTTGAGAAAACTACTCTGCACTGACTGTCAGCTTTGTGGATTTTTATCTTTTTTTAATAGGTATAACTTAGAATCATTTCCATTGGCTATTTGGGATACAACATTGTTTGTTGGAGTAAGTTTGTTGGGTATTAGCACATTATCACCTTGAAGGAAGACATATCATTAATTGATTTCTATGTTTGATTAGCCGATTCAATTAGAAATTCAAAACACAAGGATTTTGCAGAAATCAGCTGCCAGATTTATTAATCTACCTGAAAATAAAAGCACAACCAAAGAAAAAGTAGAATAAAAACAGAATCTGAAAAAACAAAACAAAACAAAAAAAAGAACTTTAGAAACATTTTCCAAGAGTGTCCAGGAGTTTATAATGTATTGGAAAAATACTTAATATTGGCCAATTACTACTTAGTTCAGTGAGTCACTACATTAAGCATCAAAATATATAATTTGTTTTTAAATATTGTATTATTAATACCGGTTCTGCCTTTGATGCCTTAACGTAACACATGGCCCAATTGCTTCGCACTGGCAGGCTCGAATTAAAACATAAAAAATGGAAAACAAAAGAAAAAGATCCTCAATATAATTTTCATTTAGACCTTATTTTAAAGACCCACTTAAATTTTGCTCCTTCAACTTATCCAAGTATCTCAATTCTCGTTCTAATAAAATACTAGCTGAATATTTTAAAACCTGTTTTAAGTGCTGTAATGGCCACATGAGCATAGTGAAAAAGGAAAAAAAAGTTCTGGTTTTTAAGGCATAATTATTTAACCCATAATGAGCCCGATGACATATGATATATATGTAGAACAATCACTGAAATCACATATGTTAAATACATATGTTGAAATCATAATATGTTTTTAAGAGGATTAAATGTGAATAGAATAGATTTTGGTATGAGGAGTTCCCAGTAACTGTTCTAATTAGAGAATTAAGATGTGGTGTTGGAAAACCGGTAGGGGTCATCTTTAACATCTTTGCTATGCTTTTCTTGAAATGCTCTTATAGATTTATTTTGGTTTCGTGGTTAAGATTTTTTTTTAACATTTTGTTATAGAATCTGAAAAAAAAAGTTATTCCTCTGAGATATCCATGGATTGAACAAAATTCATGTTTCTCCCTTGAATCTTAATGTTTTTTCAAAGTCATTGGAACCACATACCCTGCTTTCAATATTTTCTCCAAAAGCAAAACAAAAACAAAAAGCTTTGAAACTTTAAATCTTTAAATCTTCTTTCAAACAATCCAATCACATTTACATGAGTGTCTAAAACAAGATGATGGGTAATATCAGTGCCAGCACTATGTCATACAGCAACTTCATCATATTCTTCAACAGTTTTGTAAATAATTTTCCATTTCACCAAAAGTTACAAAAGTTTCCACAGTTTCCCTTAGCAAGCTGAAGCTTACTCTTCATTTGTCAATGTGCATAAAAGCTGCTTATAGCATAGCATGGCGTAAGCTATTTTTTAAGCAATAAATGGTTCGAGTCATCTATTTTGTCCTGAAATGCTATCGGTAGTTAACTGCATTGCTTATAAATGGTCATAGTCAATTCAGCATGAAAGAGAATATTACAGAAAAGACAGCAGCAGAAGCATTAGCATTATCTAATATTTATATATGTTATCAACATAACACAGCAGTAAAAGGTCTAAATGCATATCAATTGGTACCATGTCTAAAAATTACTATAGTACTATTTAGTGTATTGGATATTTTTCTTAAGGAGTGCCTGCTGTATCTAGAACAGCATAATATGTGACTTAGTACAGTTAATTCTTACTGATTAAATAATGTATTTATGTACTGAAGGAAGTGAAAGGAGACAGATATTTTTTGCTTCATTGTAATTCCAGATTTAACATTTAAATGAGATCCCAAAGGACCATGACATGTCATTATTTAACTGAAATGGGCTTCAAAATATTTAAAAGACAGTATGATTTGTATCTAAACGGCAAGGTGGCACCAGATACGTGTAACGCTACTGGCCTGCGACTCAGTTTGGAGCCAGAGTCCGAAATTGTGCCCCTCATTTGCAGTCATGGTGATTATCAAACTTCAGAGAGAATTACCCATTTTATGGTTTTCCTCTGTGTGTCATATATAAAGCAAAACAAAAAACGGCAAATGCAATCTCTAAATACCTTTTTACAAGAGGTGCAAAAACAGTCATTTTGAACAATTGAACTGCCATTTACAGTAAATGTTTCTTTTGTACACCTGTAGAGACCCAGAAATAACAGGAGGGGGGATGCCCAAGGCATATCACTCGGTAAATAGTCTCCAAGTGGATATTTACACAATGTGAATTAACTGTACCATAGATACCCGGAGAAAATGAACATTATCTTATGTTGTTATGAAATCAAACAGACATGATATAGCTTTATACTTAAAACCTGTATGACCCCATCCCAAGCCTAAGTAAAAAGTAATCCCCAAACCCCCAACCCATTAACCCCTTATCTTCCTGTTACACAGAATAAATGTTTAGATTACTCCCACCCACCCTCAAATAAAGTGCGCAGTCCATGGCAGACCATAGAATAATGCAACAGGAAAAGCCCCTTTGTTGTATTATTATTTAAAAATAAAATACAAACAACAAAAAAATAAAACAAAGATTGAAGAGAATTCAGCGATTCTCCGCATCTTGCAAAGAGGAGAAGCCTTGCTTGACTGTCACTTGTGTTAGTACACGTAGCCTTCATTGTAGGGGTGGGGATTGCAGCAGCCACCTTCGGGCATGTAGGCCATGCTCTCATCAAAGTGGGACAGAGGCACCGTGTCCTCTTCGTTGATGTGACGTTCCATGTCCGTCTTCAGCAGAGGGCGCTGATTATCTGGAAAGGCCATGGAGAAAAGGGCTTCTGGATCACACACAAATTTGTAGACATATCTCTCTCCAGCAACCTGATGATAATATGGAAGAGAAAAATCCATCCTCACCATCCCAAGATGATGAAGGATAGAGAAGGAAGAAACAAAAACATGGTTTAATACACCAGAGAGGATGGGTAACATAAGGAAAAAGAAAAGCAATAAATTATTAACAGATACATATAAAAGCAAAAAAGAAAAAAAAAAGTCCTTATTATGTAAAATGAACTATGGCTCAGCAGAGAAAAATGCAGAAGGAATAGTGCAAACAAAAGTTCTTTTATATCGACCCTGGGAAATAATTACATTCATTCCAGATACAGCTAAAAAGCTCAGCAGTTGGTTTTAACATAAAGGCAAACTGTATACATTGTTATTTTAAAAATCAATAATTTAATGCAGGCATCTCACACTGAAATGTTTTCTCTGTTCTTCAGGGTAAAAAATTAAAGTGTATTTTTCATGGTGTAGTGTCTCTGTCTTAATACTACATTCTGAAATTACAGGAAGAACTACATTTCCAAACCCTAAAAGAAAAATGTGGTTTATTCCTAATAAGACTAGACCAGTGAGTCACAGGGTGAACTGGTGGGTGTTTTTGTTTTGTTTTGCTCTGTAAACTCTGGTCAAAAAAAAAAAAAAAAAGATACATAGCCTTATTTAAATGAAAGATGAATCAAGAGGACAGCATTATCCTGGGTGCATCACTTTTACAAATGACGGTGAGATGCATTAGACAGAAGTTAAGGATGTGTGTAAAGTGTCAAATTGAAGTAAGAGGTGTAAAAAAGTGAAAGAAATTTACAATAGACAATGCATAGGGAGGAAATGAGAAAAAGAAATGTGACAACTGCCTGAAGTAAAGGAGAAACAGCATAATTTGTAGGGAATGACATAACCCAAACTGAAATTTTGAAGAGTAATGATTCGCTAAGAAAATTTAAACAAAGAGTGAGACAAACAAGCCTGTTAATAGACAATGTCGAGGTTCTCAAACACCCCGGGGGATGGGTGGACATATACAGTTCTTTGTATTAAGTTCGGCAGAAACTTTTCTGTGTCTACAGTTCAGTAATGTAGAACAGCGAAAACTACTCAGCACCTCTGTGTTTCAAACAGGCACTGTCGTTGATCTGTGATTTGGGGGCAAACCACATTCGTGGTTTATAAACTATCCGTTTACGTGTGAAAAAAGGAACGGCGATCAAAGAACACTGCCGCTCTGGACTCAGATTTACAAGATTTTTTGCCCCGGATTTAATTAAGAGGAACCATTTTAAAGAAACCAAACAATCTAAATATTCCTAGGTTTGAAAACCACTAACGCTTAGTTTTCATGAACTTGAACATGTTTCTTAAACCGCCTCTCAGTTCCTTTCTTCGTAATTTGGAAAGACTGTTGGGAGATTTAGAGGGAAGTTTCTCGCACACTGCACAGCTTACAGAGGCGCCTGACATAAGTTTATTTAGTCCTTTCTACAAAGGAAATTAAGTTCTCAAAGGTGAAATGACCATAAAAGTAAAATTAGGCAATATCGGAAACAAAGCTGAGATAATAAATTCCAGTTTTGCTTTTTTCTCCTTTGTTGAAAGTATTTTGAGAAAAAATAAAATAAAATAAATGGCCCTCATATCTCTGAGCGTTTTACAGTCTGCTTTGTTTTGTTTGGAGCTGCAGAGAAAAAGCATTTGCTTTAGGCTACGGAACGTTTTTGTCTGGCCTGCACCTATTGGCTATAATTAGAAATGCTGCGATCAATGAACAACTTTTCACCCTGGGGATGTAAAATGTGTAACATGCAATGAAGATTATAAAATCTAAGGACTCTGCCTTTACGTACTGCTTCCTTCTGTTTTTCTTTTGAATAAGCAATTGTAGGGCTACTACTATGCTTATAGGACTATGTTAAATGCTGCTGGCATTAGAACAAGGATTGCTAACCAAGCAAAGGAAATGACGTCTGCATTTCATTATTCATACAATTAACCACTTGCTGTAGAGTTGATTCTGACTCATAACGACCCTGTAGTACAGAGTAGAACTGCCCCACAGGGTTTCCAAGGAGTGGCTGGTGCATTCGAACTGCTAACCTTTTAGTTAACAGCCATAGAACTTGACCATTGTAATGCCGTACATTAAGTATACTCAAATCGCAAGGCTGAGATTAAAAAATCAGGAATTTTGTAGCAGAGGTAAATCAGAATTAAACAAGGAGATGGCTTTTGAGTTGCAGCTTAGAAGCCTGGATATTTAAATTATTATTTTTTTTAACTTTTAAAAACTTCCAGAAGTAATACAGTGATACTGGGGGAAAATTAGAAATTATGGATGAAGCAGTAAGAAATAATGATCTATAATCATATCATACAGAAACAACCACTAGTAAAATATTGGTATATATATTTTTAGGCATCTTAAAATTTTGAAATAGAGTTACACACACATATACTCTACGAGGTATAACAAGCATTAATCCACAGCTTATTTCTCTTATAACTACTGAAATTAATTACCAGTTTTTATTTATTTATTTTTTTTACATGTTTGGACCCAGTGGGTTTATTTTTCTGTTCTATTCTTTTAATTTTCTTTTATGAACACCACATACACACACACATATAGCTTTAAATTAATGCACAAATGTGGTCATATATATATATTTCCCCCTCAGGTTGAAATATATAATTTCATATCATATAGCTTTTTTGTTTGTTTATTTTTAAAGGACTGCATAGTTTTCTTCTAAATAACTGTAGTAGAATTTACTTGATCATTAGAAAAGTGCACATTTTAATAGAAAGCGGAAACAGTGTGAGTGAGGCACTGAGAGTCGCAGAATTCTTTGTCACTATTGTTTTGGACCCAGGTATATCAAGGAACAGCAAACAGACTGGTCGACACAAGTGAGAAGAGGAGTAAATGTGGCTGTGAAAAGTATAAAGGGCCTGCACTGTTGTCCTACTTACAGCTAGTCTTCAATTTTTGCATATTTAACCCTCAGATAATCTGCTCTTCCTTTCATTACACAGCCCAAAAGGACTATCATACAGTTTTTTACTTTCTGTATTAGCTGAGAGGGAGCCCTGGTGTTTCAGTGGTTAAAGTACTGCTAAAGAGAAGGTTGCGGGGTTCAAACTCACCACAGATCTGGGGGAGAAAGATGTGGCAATTTGCTTCCATCAAGATTACAGCTTTGGAAACCGTCTGGGGCAGTTCTACTCTGCTGTAGTGTTGCTATGAGTTGGAATCAACTTGGCAGCAGTGGGTTTGATTTTGCTTTATATTAACTGATAAATAGTTACAAATAGTTCCTATTGGCAGTTACAATTTAACAGGGAAAAATTTGAGCAGCAACATTTTTATCTGTATTTCAGCATCCTTGCCATTATATGATTATTTCATAGCATTTTGTCTTATTAATGTATTAAAAGGAGAAACATGGCAACATGGAAGAGTTAGTACTAGTGGTGATACCGGTAATAAGAAGCAGAAGCTTGAGTACATTTGAACACTTTTAAAACTGAGCACGATAACTTGGATGAAAAACCAAACCCGTTGCCATTGAGTCGATTCCAGCTGAGATTTTAACCACTGAGCCACGAGGGCTCTATAAACTGGGTCAAAACCCAAACCCACTGCATAGCGTTGATTCTGACTCATAGGGTTTCCAAGGCTGTAAATCTCTATAGAAGCAGATTGCTATACCTTTCTCCCGTGGAGCTGCTGGTGGTTTCGAACCGTCAACCTTTTAGTTAGCAGTTGATCCCTTTAACCACTGGGACAGCAGGGCTCTATATCTTGGGTATACCCTGTCAAATACCATGTCTAAAAGCTGAGGTGTAATTAGAGATCTTATAATAATTCTTATCTCTCAGTGAATGGAACTTTAACCAGCACCTCTACTATTCAAACTTCACACTTTCTACTTTCATACACGTTTTGAAAATACATTATGTATGAAAGCAGAAACTTGCATGGAGTTTTAATTTCATTCTCTAGGTAATAAGCAGGGGAAATTACAGGACTTTTTAATAAGGACTTAAATGATCAAGACACACAAGCCAAATGTGCCTTGGCTTACTCTAGCATTCGTGTATGAGAGGAATTAAGAGCTACTATTTATTCAAGAGTTTTATTGTGCCAAGTACAAAGCAAAGCGTCCCAAGCACATTATTTCATTTAATAGTCACAGCAACTTTATGAGGTAAGAAATATCACCATTTAGTAGGAGAAGAATATGTTTAGAAGGTTAGTCAACTGAGAAGCTAGCGTTCAAGCCTAAATCAAGATGACGTTATCTTTTATTAATGTGCAACATTGGCCAAGAAAATCATTGAATACCTACTATGAAAGCCCAGGTGATACTAATTCTCGAGATGCTGGTGAAAATGAAAGGAATAGGATGTATTTGAAAGGATGTGGCTACAAATGGGTGTGGTGGGATGACAGAAAGAGAGGAATCAAAAATGACCTCAGGGTTGAGATAAAGAAGATAGGAGGAGCAGGTAGCAGATGGTTAAATATTTTGAAGGTGAGATTCAGGGAAAGAGGAAGCAATTGAGAATCAAACCATTCTTATCTTTAAGAACCTTGAAAGTTTTAACTTCCAAGCTGGCAAATTCCAAAGCACTGACATCCTATGTAAGGTCTAGGAAACTCAAGGGTGCTGTCCCCCTCTGTTCTATTATGCTTCATGTAGCAACTGGTCTAGTTTCTGGTGGCATAACTATGGTAACATAAAAAAAAAAAAAATGCTACACTAGTATATAATGATATCCATATCCACCAAAACCAACAAAGGATGCATAATAAAATTATAATTTTCACAACTGATAAATCATAAACTTGGTTCCCACTCAAGGAAATTAGATTTGAATACACACGAAAGGCTAAAAGACGTAATAACATATATATAAAATTTTTTAAGAATCAGAAAAGAAAAAAAAAATTTAGTTAGTAAAGAAGATTATTTGTTTTCACTGGAATCTATAAACAAAAGTGTTTTGAAACTATAGAATTATGGAGAATGTAACAGAATTACAACCTCTTCTGGAGATACATAGATGCAATTTGAGTACTGAAACAAGCTTTTCACCATAGCAGCAAAGTAGAAACTTTAGAAGCCTACTATTTTGTATATAATATTGTTACACATTTGTCTACCATGTCCACGCATTTATAAATAGAAAGGCTTGTAATACCAAAACCAAGAGATAAGCATTTGCTAAAATGAATGAAAACTTTGCTTCAACAATGCAATGATATGTGACTTTCAAAGTATGATGTGCAAGTTAATGTACAACATTTCAATGGATTTTAATGCTGTATTAGCTGCTCACCTTTTGCATGATTCCCTTCTCATAATAATAGCGGAGCGAACGGCTAAGTTTATCATAGTTCATAGCTGGCCTATTTTTCTGAATGCCCCAACGCCGGGCCACCTGCCAACAAAACAATTGAATTGCAATGTTAGGTGTTAGCTTATCAACATATTTCATAAAATTAATTAATTACTTCCAAATGGCCCAAAACATATCAAAATTAAAGAAACAAATAAAGAAGCAAAAGCTTTCATGATCTGAATTTCCTGAGCCCTGGCTTGTCTTTTAAACCAGGCAAGCAGTGATCACTCCGAAATATCACAATAGAATTCTTTGTCACTATTGTTTTGGACCCAAAATTAAATGGAAATAAGGGAATGTGTTTACAACAGGAATGAACAGTCTGCGATTCACCAGAATGAGGCCAATTTTCCATTCTGATTGAGATACAATGTCTGTTTTTCCCTTCCTAGTTTTTCATATGAAAACTATAGATCAAGCGCAGCTTAGTGATTCTGTTTGTAAAGACATTTTATTGAGGTTATGATAAATCAAAGAGAAAAACATCTTTTTCAACACTGTATAGAAGAGTGAACAAGTGGCACACTGTGTGTAGTGGGGAAATAGTATACATTTAATAAACTGAACTGCAAATAATTTTTATTGCCTGAAGCAGCATCAGAATGAAAATGTAGCTAATACTAAACTGGGGAATTAGGCATTCATTTAGAGAACGGTAACTGGATGCTAAAAATAAGAAGGAAGTGAAAAAAGTCACCATGCATACAAGTCTACAAACAAAAATCTCTAAAGCAGAACGTCCGCTTTGTTGTTTAGTGAAAAGTCTCAGAACTTTTATTATGTGGCTTTGGAGCAGCAACTTATCTGGAAAACAGTTCATTAACAGAGCTTTAAGAAATCCTTCCTGAGTTCAGACATGTATTCCTAAAATATATAATAAAAATGCCTCAGTGTGTATCTCCACCTCACCATCACCATCACCTAGCTAAAGCATTATACGGAATAGTCTAACCTGCCTTTGCTACCCAGCTAAAGTCACGTTCTCATGAATTTTCACTTTTTATTAGGCAGAGCAGAAACTGCAGCTGCCATGCAAACCTAAGCAACCCCATGAGAGCATTATCTAATAGGTTAGTGTGTTCATTCATTTCCATGAAATTCCAAGTTGTTTTGTCACAAACACAAAAATAGAATGCTGTTCAGAAGAGATCATCCTCTCTCCTCAACTTATTAGCGATAATCAGTCTCCAAGGTTTTTTTTTTTATTTCTTAAAATACTGCCCCCTTGCTATTTTCTCTATCACTAATCTGTATTCCCTGAACGAAGATACAATGTAAATTAGTGTTATGCATCAGTGTATTTTTCTAAGAGTAGCGAGATGGTATGTAACAGGAACAAGCACCAATCTAAGCAAACGTGGCAGGTATATCCTAATTTTCAAAAGATAAACCACATTTTAATGTAAATGTTCTGAGCAATAGTGAAACAGGAAGGTGACAATAAGAAATGAAAGCAATACTTTTTTAAGTAAAATGTCTTTAAAAAAATCTAACAATGGACACCAGTGAATCTTTAATAGACATGGTAGCTGAGCAACATGCGAACCTGGAGGGGATGTGAAAATGAATTATTAAGATCTCCTTAAATTAAACAACAATTTCTGAATACATATTCATTTCTAAATGCTTCTTTTCTAGAAGCTCACCAGGATGCATCTAGAAAATATAATACTTGCAAGAAACTTTAAGGCAACATTATGGAAGTCTCTGGGGAGGGAAAAAAGATCTTTTTATTAATACCATAAACACCGAGTTTGACTCTTGTGATGCCTATTAATTCTTGGCACTGTGGATATTAGTAGTCGTTTTAAATCAATAAAAATTATCCTTAGAATTGTTTCAGTGAATTTCATAAAGTCAGGGAAAACGGGATCTAATACCTCTATGAGATGCAGACAAGAGTGAACCTTAAAACTAGCAAGTAAGATCAGTAATTCCCAGGCTAGGCACCAGTCAACTAAGAAAGTCGATTCAGCCCTCACATGTGACCTGCCAATCACCACTATATCCAGCAATACTAAAAGCATGTCACAATTCTCAACATGGAGTGGGAAAGATGGTAACATTTCCAGTGACTTCCTAATAATACTCTTTTAAATGAAAACAGGCTATTAGAGAGAAGATTGAAAGCTAATGGCACTATGTCATTCATCTCTATTAGCAAATTAATAGAAACATGTAATAAGTCAAGGATCGTTCAACTTATTTTTAAACATTACTATTGAACATGCAACTGTGAACCCTGAAACTACCATTTAAGACTTCTTGGAAACTCTTCCAGTTCAACAAGCTTGAATATCATGAAAAGACTTTTACAAGGACTCCTATAGAAGCATTATTATGTTGATAACTCTTCCCTGGAACAATTCCCTAGTATCTATGATTCATTCCAAAATAATGTCTTTTTAACTCAAATGTCCTAACCCCCTTCACCCCCCCAAAAAAAGCGAGAGAGAGAAAGATGAAAGATTATGTGTTTGCTAGAGTTATCCAAACACATAGAGTACATAATCCGAGCAGGACTGGAGTCTCATTCTAAACTCCAAGATGTGTATCAAAGAAAGGGAACCGCCGAGTAATTCCAACAGAATGGCTTCAGAAGCATCTTTCATGAATTGTGCTGACAAAGAACACCTAGAGAGCTGTTCTATGATAGAGCAAAGAGAGAGACTGTGGGCCATACAGGCTAAAGAAATTTCATTAAACCTTTCCAAGAAAGAAATTTAAACAAAATAGCACAGTCATTGCCTGATGGAACCAACTGCAACAGTGAGCAATGCAGGAATCAGAAATGGAATGTTTCAGTTTGAACAGGGCCTGAGGATGCATTTAGTGCTTACTGCATCATTCCCATTGAGTTAGTTGCTATTTGGAAATGGTCTACTGACTGTGAATTACCCAGCTCTGTTTTACTTTATGAGTCTGTTATAGAAAAGTTGTCTAAATGCCAGTTTGTTGTATGGAACAGATGTCGTTGTATTTTCTACCTGCGTTTATAAATCACAGAAATTCAGAACTGGAAGAGACTTAATAGTTATCTGGTCAAGTCTCTTATTCTACTTATTCAAACTTGATCATCATACAAGTGAACAGTTGCTATATAAGGAACTATAAGTAACTTAATCACTTGCAGAAGAATTTTGGCTGTCTGAGTAGATCAAGAATTATTGACGTAATTTGTTAATTCCTCTATCTGAACAAATATATGGCAATTCTTTAAATCTGTTTCTGCTCAGTTTATTTTCATTACAGTTGGAGAAAAATAACTTATTTACAGAGAGAAATTCCTGTTGGATGTACTCAGTTCTAGCATGAACCAGTTCTTGCAGTGATTATTAACATCTTTCATGAGGTAAAGAGCGCACACTCCCATCACATTAAAAGACTTTCAAATTACTTTTATGTTAAGTGTTTCTAGTCTCATCTGTTAACGCTTCACATTTTTGCAGTTCTTTCACTTACATCATTTAAGTGTATCCACATCAAAGCTAAATTTCCTTTGACAGCCAAATTAAGCTTTAGGCACACTGCAAAATTTAAACACCCAAATATTTAGCCCACACTAAGTAACGGATCCTTTCAAATTCTAGACCATGGATGTCCAGTCTATATTTGACAAATCTCTCTGGGTTCAAAAATAGCTTGAGGGCTTGCTGAAGTTTTTTTTTTTTTACCTTACTGAGGTGTTTAGATCCTACAGTTAATCATAAGCATGTTAGATAAATATCTTCCATTGCTTTCTAGGCTAATATATAGTGAAGTCAATTTTTAATAATAGCATAGAAAGTATCTTTAATAAGACACAAAGGTTATATATGACTATCACTTTCTATGGAAATCCAAAACACTATTTCTGGTTTATTCTACTGTAACAATAGTAGCCTTAAGCCTAAAGCTAGTCTGGGGAAGAGTAATTGAAATTAGAAATTCTTCATATAACTACTCCATTTGTGTGTATGTTCCATTTGTCCATATTATGTCTATTTATCAGGAGTCTTCTCATTTAGATATTGACTTATGCACTATGGCAACACTGCAAATGTCATACCTACCTCCCAGTAGAGTGTACTCAGCCCAGCTGACTTGAAACAGATTTCACTATCAAAGGGAAACAATATTTCTACCGGTCTTGTGTCCTGTAAGAGACACTTAAGGACTGAGAATTTTCTACTGCAGTTCTTGCATGTCATTGTTATCCACAGCTATTCCTCTCCCATCTCGTCTTGCACATGACTTTGGTTCCTAAATGTTCCTCTCCAAACCCCTTGATAAAATCCAGATTGTCAAAACAATGGTTGCTAATTCACAAGAACAATTTCTCCATTCCCAAAATTAGTTGAACTTCAGCCGACTTTTCCCCCATTGCCCAAGCCCCATAAAGCACTCAACCCTCCTTCCCCAGCTTAGATGCTCCATTGGCGTCTTCTCAAGAGAAGCCCTACATTCCTGAATAAAAGTTTATGCTAATGATGTCCTGGTTGATTTTTTTACACATCAGTTTTGTAGGGAGAGACTTCATCTGGAGCAAGCACACAACGCTTAATCATTTGTGATTTTAAATGTGGATATGTTTGAGGGTTTTTTTTTTTTCTAATTTTATTTTATTTAATTCAACAAGTTCCCCTAAAGTTTATTTAAAAAATTACATTTTTGCAATATTAATGAAATACATCTTTATTTTGTAACGTATCTCATTTTTCTAATTAAAATTTATTAAACTAACCTCTTCAGGCTCAATCAGTTTAAATTCCATGCCTCGACCAGTCCAGGCAATGAAGTGGGAATTTGAAGGGTCATCCAGAAGAGCTACCAAAAACTGCCAGAGCTGAAGGGATCCCCGTCGCTGGTATGTGGGTCCTTCCCGATACATTCCTGGCTCTTGTTTGATATCCCCTAAATTAAAATTTTTTAAAGTTCCTATTATTAACAATATCATGTCATTTACATAAAATTTACATTAACTAAATCACAAAAATGGTTAAACCACAACCACTTTATGAGTTTCTATGTAATACAATGTTACCATTAAATACATATTTAAAATAGTTAAAAGTTTGAATGTAAACCATCAATTTGTATAAACTTGCAGACAGCTGTATATAATATATACAGGTCAATGTAAGCACACACTGTTACAGAATAAATCCATGGATTTCATTTAATTACAAAATTTTGTATAACTTATTTAGCTCAGTGGTGAACTTTCGAGGTTCATTGTTCAGCAGGAGATTGGACAGCCCCATAAAACAAAATGAGATTAATGAGGCACAGCAGTCCA
>NW_004443986.1:207722-209931 GCF_000243295.1 Trichechus manatus latirostris
TAAAAGTCCAGTTTAAAAATCTGTATTTTTCAGTAAGAAAGGTTTGTGTTACATTTAATTCAGTATTCATACATAGTGGAAAAATCTTTTAAATAGAGTAAATCATTAAAGGTGTTAGTGTAGCAACACTTCTGTTTTAAATTTGGTCAGTTATCTTGGTTTTACCAAAACATATTCAGTTCCATGACTACTGATTATTTACTTCTATCTCCAGCCAACCATCTCAAAAATACATGGAACGTGTTACATTGAGGACTGAGTACATAAGGCCCTACAAGTATACCATTGTAGATGCATGTACTTCTCTTCTCCACTAAAGAAACAATTCAAGACAGTATATTTTCAAGACAATCTATTTATACTAAGTGTGAAATATAAAATAGACTAAAATCACATGCTTTTAAAATCTTTGCTGTGATCAGTAGAGAAATATATCTCTTAAAACAATTACAGAAAGAACTCTTTAAAAACCTAAACCAAAATATAAAATCATTCAATCAATAGCTGCTAAAAATCATTATGTTGTTTTTGGTCTCTTCTTATTGATTTCAACGTATTATCACAGATTTTCCTTCTGAGATTCACATCTTTTTAATGGGAGTAACTGAGCAATTATGCAGACAGAGTGAAACAGTGTCAAATTTTATAGTCTCTAGATTGGTTCTTTCTAGAAATGTGACTGATCATACTGGCCATGTACAAGGAAAAGCTAATTCCCCTGTTTGTTATTTTTCTTGTTTTTGTCTCCATTCCTTATAAAGTACAAGCCATATACTGTCTTCCAAAAAAATGTTTTCTTAGTATAAAATTAAAGCGTTTTTAAAAGAAAGGGGATAAATAATCAAGACAGCTTTCCTAAACATTAGGTGACATTGACCTGTTAAATTTCATCCCAATCCTGTCTATCGTTTTGAGATATTTTTCTTCCTTACATGCCCTTTCTAATTTTCAAAATTTCTTAACATATAAAGCTTACTAAGAATAAAAGAAACTGATGAAGGTCATTCCAAGAAGTAGAGGCTTTATGCTTTGCCTCCAGAGAAAGAGCTGTATTTTAAGAATTGTGATGCTCTGCTAATGGTGCTAAACAGCACAGTTCACACCTCTGAAACTCAAAGCGTAAAACTAACATCTATTGTAGCACAAGGCGGCAAAAGTGACCCCTATTGGGTTTTTAACCCCGAGACCTTGAATACAGTTAGCAATTTAAAGAGAGGCTAAGGAAGCAGATCTTCTTAAGACTTACCGTCTCTTCCGAGAAGTGTAAGAATAGCAAGAAGCTTGGGAACATAGAGTAGTCTTCAAGTAACTAATTAGGGATTAAAAAGCAATCCATGCAGCTACTTTGCTGTTTAAATAATGGCAATTAAAACTTCTGAGAGCTCCCAAGTCATTACAGCCATGATCCCCAAAGTTCATGCAATCAGCTAATCACAGGGCCCCTGCTCATTTCCTGTTAAACAATCAAAGCAGGAAATACAGAGACCACTCTGAAGAACCACTAAATCAATTAACTGTTCACTTTTTACCCCAGCTTCCTCATAGATGCTGACTTCTGCTACCCTTGTCAGGAAGAGAAGGTTCTATCTAACTTGACGCCCCTTTCTAACATCTGGGATATTTTCATTGCAACAGTGAGTGATATGAAAAGGTAATGCTTTCCCCAACTCCCTTTTAAGCAATTACAAAGTAATGCCACATTAGTAATGTACATCTTCCCAGAAAGGGAGGGAAAAAAGAGGGACTAAAAAACAATAACTAAATGGGCAGCTATATTGTTCTTGTGTTCCATAATGCATCTTTTCATGAACAATAAAAGCAAGGAGGCTGCATTAGTCATCGGTGAGTCCACAGTAGCATGCTTTCTGCTCTGCTTTGTTAATTACAGATTAGTTTTCAATAAATCTCAAATAACAAGCTGCATGTGTTCATCAAAGCAATGGAAAGCCTGCTCTTACTCCACCGGAATCTCAGCAAGAAGGATGCTCTTTGGATATATAGCTCCAAGAATGGATCTCATACAGGGCAAAAGAAAAAAAAAAAAAGTTTTGTAATGGGGAGAAGAAAAAGAAAATTCGCTAAGTGGTGAAGGTTAGCTATAATTCAGAACATGCTAAAGGACGCGTGTAGAAATCTTTAAGTAGAAATGTCAGCTGTTTTCAGGAGAGGCACAGGTGATCTCTTCATTCTCTCTTACAAAAATTAAAAC
>NW_004443986.1:210215-211490 GCF_000243295.1 Trichechus manatus latirostris
GCCTCAGTCTCC
Organism: Trichechus manatus latirostris; assembly: GCF_000243295.1. Taxonomy (NCBI): domain Eukaryota; kingdom Metazoa; phylum Chordata; class Mammalia; order Sirenia; family Trichechidae; genus Trichechus; species Trichechus manatus. The sequence goes on from NW_004443986.1 coordinate 210,228, forward strand.
TCATCTATAAAATGGAGATGATAATAACGGCACCTACCTTATAGGTTTGTTGTGAGGATAAATGTAAATTTAAAATGGTGCCTAGTTAAAGTTGAAGAAAATTAGGACAAGGCCACAAGAGCCAAAGTACAACCCTGAGTATATCCCACCTAAATTTAGAGATCATCTCAAGAATAGATTCGACACATTGAGCACTAATGACTGAAGTCCAGACGAGTTGTGGAATAACATCAAGGACATCATACAGGAAGAAAGCAAGAGGTAATTAAAAAGACAGGAACGAAAGAAAAGAGCAAAATGGATGTCAGAAGAGACTCTGAAACTTGCTCTTGAACTTCAAGTAGCTAAAGTGAAAGGAAGAAATGATAAAGTAAGAGTTGAACAGAAGATTTCAAAGGGCAGCTAGAGAAGACAAAGTAAAGCATTATAATGACATGTGCAAAGACCTGGCGTTAGAAAACAAAAAAGGAAGAACATGCTCAGCATTTCTCAAGCTGAAAGAATTGAAGGAAAAATTTAAGCCTCGAGTTGCAATAGTGAAGGATTCTACAGGGAAAATACTAAATGACACGCAAAGCACCAAAAAAAGATGGAAGAAATACATACAGTCACTGTACCAAAAAGAATTGGCTGACATTCAGTCATTTCAGCAGGTAGCATATGGTCAAGAACCGATGGAACTGAAGGAAGAAGTTTAAGCTGCACTGAAGGCTATGGTGAAAAAGAAGGCTCCAGGAATTCACAGCATACCAATTGAGACGTTCCAAAAAATGGATGCAGGGCTAGAGGTGCTCACTTATCTATGCCAAGAAATTTGGAAGACAGCTACCTGGTCAACCAACTGGAAGAGATTCATATTTGTACCCATTCCAGAGAAAGGTGATTCAACAGAATGTGAAAACTATCCAACAATATGATTAATATAACACACAAGTAAAATTTTGCTGAAGATCATTCAAAAGCAGTTGCAACAGTACATTGACAGGGAACTGCCAGAAATTTAAGCCAGATTCTGAAGAGGACATGGAACAAGGGATATCATCAGATGGATCTTGCCTGAAAGCAGAGAATACCAGAAAGATTTTTACCTGTGTTTTCTGGACTATGCAAAGGCATTTGACTGTGTGATCCATAACAAATTATAGGTAACACTGCGAAGAATAGGAATTCCAGAACACTTCATTGTGCCCATGAGGGACCTGTACATAGATCAAGAGGCAGTCATTTGAACAGAACAAGAGGATGCTGTGTGGTTTAAAGTCA
>NW_004443986.1:212234-214774 GCF_000243295.1 Trichechus manatus latirostris
TCAGTGCAAAAGAGGAAGACCTTCAGAGAGATGCATTGACACAGTGGCTGCAACAATGGGCTCAAGTATAACAACGATCGTGAAGGTGGTGTAAGACAGAGCAGTGTTTCATTGTGTTGTACATAGGGTCGCTAGGAGTCAAAACTGACTCGATGACACCTAACAACAAGAGCACAGACTGATGTTTAAGACCTAGCTATTCACATTATTATTAACCCAAGCACAGAGCTCACATAAGCACTGACAAACCTAGGATTCATAATGTATGGTTATGGATTGAACTGTGTCCCCCAGAAATATGGGTTGTAAATCCTAACCTATATGCCGGTGGTTATAATCCCAACCGGGTTGTCTTTGTTATGGTAATGAGGCAGGATTAGGGTGTATCTTGAGTCAATCTCCTTTGATATACAAACGAGATTAAACAAGCCAGCAAAGCCGAGATGGGGGAAGGGAGATACTAAAACACATGAAGATTGCCCAGGAGCAGAAGCTCAAAAGAGACAAGGACCTTCCTCCAGGGCCAGCAGAGACAAAAAGCCTTCCCCTAGAGGTAGCACACCGAATTCAGCCTTCTAGTGTCCTGTGAGAAAATAAATTTCTGTTTGTTACTGCCAGCCACTTGTGGCCTTTCTGTCATAGCAGCACTAGATAACTAAGACGTGTATCATCTACTTTTCCAGTTTCTTTTTCAACAAGAAGATAGGTAAATTAATGTGAATTATGGATATTTATCTTACATTATTACCCTGATGATCTGAAACAGATTTGTTTTACACCCTTACTTCCTTGTAGAAATATTTACCTAGGCAATTCTTCTCATGTTTTCATCTTCAATGGCCAAGATAGTAAGAAACAAACAAACAAACTTCCCTTTTTGCTGTAACATAATTAAGTCCACAGAAAAACACAAAAATTGACAATGTTTCACAATCATTTTCTCCTCCTAATTTCCTTGATTTTGGACCTTAATCTAATTGCTATTATCTTTAATCAACAGGAAGCAATTTCATATAGTTTAGTCACAGTTTTATTTCTCAAATGTATTGGTTTCTATGCTGGGTGTATATTTGTTAACAATAATTGCAATGCGTTTGTACAAGACTTTTAGTCTCAAGCATTTGGATGTACCATCTCATTATAAACCAAAAACCAAACCTATTGCTGTTGAGTTGATTCTGACACATAGTGATCCTATAGGACAAAAAGTAGAACTGCCCCATGAGGTTTCCAAGGAACTGCTGGTGGATTCAAACTGCTGACCTTTTGTTTAGCAGCAGAACTCTTAACCACTGTGCCCACACTATCCTTTAAATACAGGGATTTACTTACGTTAATATCATTTATACAACATAATCAATATTAGACCTAACCTAGTAGGATGCATCTAAGTCAGTCTTACTGAAAAGACGTAGTGTTTAGATCAAGAACTATGCACACATTTCCAGAAATACTTTAATAGGGATTATACCCAGATGAAATCATTCTTATCCATTCCTTTGCAGGTATCAAATTCTATTCAAGAAAAGTTTTCCCTCCATGGTTACCACAAACACATCCACAGTAAAAACTTCCCTAGGCCTCTTCTGTGAAATCTCATTCTTAAGAATTACTTGTCCAAAAATGTAAAATCCAGAATCTTTAAAGATGAGCTCATTTATACATTTACTTTGTTTTACTTCAAAACTGTGACTTAGGTCTGAAGGATAAAAACTGAATATTCCTCAAAAATACATTTCAGTAGAGTGCAGAAAGGTGGGCTAATCTATAAAGCAGATGTTCTTATTTTAAAAGGATGTGGTTATTGGCAAGAAAGAACACAGAAATCCACTTTTCAGCCGTTTATGAGAGTATGACTCATGTTAACAACCAAACACAAGGTATTATGACATGAAAAATCCTCCTTTTACTCTAAAAAGATAAAGTTTCAAAATCATGGTTTGGAGAACATAATGATTTTTTCCCAGAGACTATTATGATTAATTAAGTGACCTCATTCTTGGGATATTGATTATTTTGAAAGGTATTTACAAGAAATTTCAATAATAGAAAACTTAACTTCTGTCCTGCTGGGATGAGCCAGAAAACCTTCTTGCCTCATATAAATGGAGTGGCAGCTAGGCACTTCTGAAAAAGGAAACAACATTGGTCAAAGAGGCATCTGGAGCTGAAAATGTGCTGTTATCACAAATAGGAACATAACAGAAACTGACACAAGTCCCCAAGAGGGGAACCTGTCAACACGTAGTTAACGTTTCAGGCATGGCCCACACAAGAAATGGAAGAATGAGAAGCATATCATGCTGAGTGCCGAATCTCTTGAGCAGGTACCTGAATTCAAAGCTTTATCCAAGTCAACCTGGTTAAAAAGTTTAGCTCGAATAGCAACCCCACATGACTGTGATTGCATCCTGGCAACAAACAGTATCATGATTTGTAATTATGCTTCATGACAATTACAGAATAAATTTATATATCTTTTGACATTCTATTTAAAAAGAAAAATCAACTAAAGGTTCATTCATAGTTTATTTCATGAA
>NW_004443986.1:214961-225172 GCF_000243295.1 Trichechus manatus latirostris
TAAAGCCTTGCCCATGTGACCAAGTCAGCTCATCATTAAGAAAATAAACTTGGTTAACGGTTAAACTTGAGTCATAGTGATGGCTGTGTATCTAATGGGTTTAGTAGCTTAGATACAGGGAAAGGGAAAGAAATAATGTATTAAGAAACAAAGGGTGAAAATTCAATTTCTTGATTTACTGCTAATTAAACTATATCACTTTGGACAAAGCATTTTGTGCCTGTTTCTATGAAATAAAGGGCGTGGGTCAGATGTTCTCCAAAATCTATCTCAGTCCCCAGATTCCTTGATTCTGAAAAGAGGTTCACTCACATAATCAGAGGGAGGTTCACAGTGAATCCAATTAAGCTTAAATTTCAGGGCCCCCCCTTGCATGGGTCCCTTCTGAGGCCTGTATCCAATTTTATATTTGCATGTTCATCTTCTTTTTAAGATGATTCCCCAAATTTTATAAATTTCAGGTCCCACATAAATGCCCAACCCTGCATATAACATACATAGGTTCTGTAGGAATTTGTAAATATATGTGATCAAGTCAATTCAAGTCAATTCTACATGTGAATGTATTACTAAGGGTTTTTAAACAACAGATACAAAAACAAATTTATAAAATGTATATGACAAACATGTCATTTAATATAAAAGCATGCCCTCCTTTCTACCACTTTTAATAGGCACATGACCTCTGAACAAGTGAAAAAGGAAATTTAAGTGAATTGGAATCTAAAGACGTTTATCTCCTTGTAACTATCTATAAACTTTCTTGCTATACTAGACAATTAGCACTGTTCATTCAGCACTGACACAACTCTTGACTGGTTGAGTGTTCCCTTTTAAAAGTCTTGATTTTTTTTTTTTTTTAAATTTGCCTGGTGATGAACATCAACCAAAATAGGAAGCATTTAACAGAATTTACAATGCAGACATATATCAGAGTGCTGAATTTCCTAACTTTTGTCATTTGAACCTGCTTTGCCACTTTGATTTTTTTCAGTTTTCACAACTATTAAAGTGAAACATTCACAGAAAAAAAGTTGTATCTTTTGTGGCTTTATTTAAAAAATATCTTAATGACAAACCATAACATCAACATTTGAAAGTATGTTGCAATCAATAGTTTACAAGTTGAAAATACCGTAAAGCTCCCTTATCAAGCATTTCATCACACCATGCCCTCTTCATATAAAGTGTTACACAGTATATGATTCTGACTCTACAAAAGGCAGAGTTAACCTGTTTCTTGATATTAGGATTATAATAGGGTTGTGATGTAGTTGATCTTTGGTTACCAAATAGCTAGCAATTCATTTAATCTGAACTTTTTGGCTAATGGTACTTCAAGATAGTTTTTAATGTTATTTTGATTTATTGCCAGGCATAAGTTCCCTCAAAGCAGCTGGGCTTGGAAGGGACAGTGTTAATGACTCTGCCATCAGGTCAGCAGCTGCTTGGAGGCAGGCATTTTGTTGTACTGATATTGACACCTTGCCACAAAATACTTTTACTGACTGCTACACAGCTGGAGTGCGGCTGTAAAAACAGCTGGCTGGCTCTGGAGGCAGCTAGATGAACATATAGGCTAAACTCTACTATATATAAGTGTGACTAAATATGTCTTTCCTCCCCAGGGGTTGAAGACGGGAGAGAAGAGAGAAAGGAACTGTAAGCATTTCTGAGAAGCCTACTATTCAAAGTTGAAGGAACACCATATAAAAGTGTTCTAACATAATAAAAAATTAGCAAAATCCTGGAAAACTAGACATTTGACATCAAAGATAGGACTTGATTGATGATTCCACAAATACTCATGATCTACTGAGATGGCTGATTTGTTATTTATTGTTGTGCTTTATAATATTCTTCAGTCTATTAATCTATAATGTTTAAAAATTTTGATTTAAAGCTCATAAGTTAATGAGTTATACTAACGTGAAAGCCAGCATTTCCATTAGATTTCCAAAGGCCCAACTTGTGATCTAAGTTCTAAAAAAAATCACTGAAACGCAATTTAGAAAAAAAGACATATGAGAATATAAATTGTGTTTTTGCCAATTCCTAATACTTTTTATTACACCCCAGAGTAAATAAAACTAACATCTAGCTCTTGAAATTGAGACACATCTGCTAACATTGTTTAAATTCAGTCTATCTTTAAGATTGTTGTTTTTTTTATATGGTCCATAGAAGCCTGAAAAAATAGAGCTAAGAGGAGTTTATTCCCATAAAATAACTAAAGTCATGTTATTCTAAAGTGATACCAGTTAATTTATGATGATCAGAGTGGGTCAGACTCTAATCAAATTGTAGAAACATTTCCAAAGTGATTATTCAATCAAATGACTAACATGGTTAATTAGGAGCCATAAACATTGCTCTGAAGTTCATCAAAGTAATGACTTGCCCAGAAAAATTACTGCTAATTAAATTGCCTGCTGCTTTCATTTCTACCTTATCTAATAAAAAATCCAACCAATGAAGTTTGGCATTACATTTTAACTTTTGCTAAATGTTCAACTAAGATCCAAACTGGCTAAGAGAAGACTTCAAAGGCAAATATTTTGTGGCTGGGAACAGAAGCATTGCATATGTATTCATTTCTGTTTGTCATAGAACAAAACCTAGAATAATAAACTATAATTCAACTATGCACAAATGTTAAGATGACAGCATATTTGCACTGCCCTACTATGGGTCCACAGATTATAATTTTAGGATCATTAGTACAGCACATTTGTTACAAACATGTACCTTGTTATCTAACAGATCTAGTTTGGAGTCCCATTTCTGACACTTCCTGGGAATATGACATTGGGCTAGTTGTTTAACAGCTCTTAACTCTCAACCTCCTCATCTGTAAAATGGGAATAGTAATATGAATATACTTAAAAGGGTCAATGGGAGGATTCATATGGGGCAAGGTACGTGAAAAGGAGCCCTGGTGGTGCAGTGGGTAAGTACTGTGCTGCTAACCCAACTGCCACTCAGCGGGAGAAAGACGTAGCAGTCTGCTTCTGTGAAGATGACAGCATTGGAAACTCTACGGAGCAGTTCCACTCTATCCTATAGGCAGGGGCGGATTATCGAATAGGCAAGGTAAACATGGTGCTTACCTTACTTACCAGATCATCTGAAATTGTTCACTACAGAAATTGTTTGCTATAGATTAGTAAGTAAGCACAAATAAGTCTGTGGTTACCTTGCTTACTGGGTCATCTTTCCTTGTCAGGGATTGTATATTTGAAAAGAGGCTTTGATTCTGCTGGAAGGTGCTGTGAGGAGTTGGTAGAGAGACAGATGCCAGCCATACCTAGAAGCAGAGTTTCTAATGTGGTGGAAAAAATGTGAAATTGTTCACTATAGATGATCTGGTAAACACCGTGCTTACTTTGTCTATCGGATAATCTACCCCTGCCTATAAAGTCACTATAAGTCAGAATTGACTCATTGGCAGCAGGTTTAAGGCATGTGAAACATTTCACACAATACCTGCGCACAGTAAGAATTCAATTTATGGTACTTACTAAGAACATAATCTATTTTTTAAGTGAACCTCACAAGTATTTAAAAGTGAGTGTACTACAGTACTTAAGAGGATGATTAATTGCATCACTAAGTAAGTTATTTTTGCTGTTTTTAAATCATATATCCCTTGACATGGCTGGTTTGTTGTTTATAGGTGTACTTACTCTTGACCGTTCTTCAGAAATCTATTAATTAACCTATTAAGCTTAAAATACACTGATTTAAAATTCATACTAAACTACTTATAAAGATTTAAGACGGATTCTTCATTATATTTTCAAAATATTTGGGAGTAACTCTTTTTGACTATTGAGATGCTTTTCTACAGTATTACACCCTGATATTTGGCTTAAAAAGTTTTAAATTCAATCTGTAAATTGCATTGTGTAAATTTAATTTAAGACAAAGGATATTTACTTAGTTTGAAACTTGTAGATCAAAGAGCTCTATAACATGACATTAGTATTGGGAGAAATCAGCTTGCAGAAACTAAACGGCCTATAATTTGTCACAGATGAGTTCACAGTGATGAAAGGTGATCTAATATGCTGCAAAAATTCAAAGCAGCAAAGCGCTGTTGTCATTTCAATGTACTGGTCAACGTAGGGGAAGTAAAAGATAATAATGATGATAAACACTCCAAACTATCTGTTTTGATTAGCCTTCACCTTTACTAACATTACTAAAGTTTTCAAATTACAATATGCAGGCAAGATACCAAACTAAAAAAAAGTTAATTTCTCTGTCTTGACTTGCATTTTAAAGCTGTGTTGGGAAACACGATACTGGTCTGGGAAGCTTTACCAAAGTTTTGACCACAAAGTGCAGTTCTAAATTTGCACATATAATACTGCTAGGCACTGCTCTCATTTGCATATTTGCTGCCCAGTAGTACACAGTGAAAATTCCCCTTCAGGGCATGGTTTGCCTAAAGTTTCTGGGACCTACATGGGCCAGAGCAGATGGAAAATATTTGCCGTGGCTGTCTGAGACATTGCTACAAAGGCTGTTGAAATTGCTTTGTTAGCAAATAGCTAATGTGCAAACCTGGAATTATTTCATACTGTAAACTCTGAACTAGTGAAAAGATGTATCTTATTCATTTGATGTCTCTGATTAAATTCCTATAGTAATGATATAATCAGTGTGATAATTAAGTATTCATGCCTTTAACAGTAAATGAGAAATCAGAGGAAAATAGGAATAAGTTCAGTGTTGTATTTTAATGTGCTTTTGCTTCATATAGTGTGCAATGCAAAGATGAATTGATTGTACACTTGACTAACTCTTTGTGGAGGTGATGTGAGAAAATCAAGTCCATATAATCTTGTATATTGTTTATTGATGATGGTAAAAACTTAAAATTAGAAAATTAAATATCTGGAGCCAAAATGTGTGGGCAAACATACGTCAGAAGTTATCGTGAAAAGTATGTGTGCGTGTGTATTTCAATGCATCCCTAGCAGTTCCTACAATTTTTCAAAGAAATGTATCTAATGTCTAAAGAAATACGAAATTGTATTAAGAATGAATGACATCAATATTATTCAAGGAAGATTGGTATATGATAAACTTTGCTAAGTTTATCTCTCTACTAAACTTGACTACTTTATGTTTTGTTTCTTCTCATTTGCTAGCAATGTCAAAGTTTTCGTGTAAAATCCAAAGGATTTCTAGAGTGCACAAATAACATGAGCCTTATGGAGACTTGCTTAACTGCTAACATACATCCTCATGTAGCATCCTCTTACTCTACCCTTTTAAAAAAATTATTATTATTTACTCTGCTTTTTCACTTGTCACATGAATAGATCTGGTGTAGCTGATTGAGAAAACTATATCTTATAAACTTGCCTGGAAAAGATGATAATGTAAGGGATTTTTTTACACCCATATGATCACTCTTACAGAACAAATGTAAAAGTAATTAACTCTAAAAATAAGCTCCAGCGTTAATATGTCTGAATTCACTTAAGAAAGCAAATGTGATGCCAAAAAAGTCAAGTTTTATAAGACCTAGTTGTTGTCAGTTACAAAAGCATTACGTGAGTATAACCTCTTAGTTTCTGAACACAGATTCCTGTGAAGAAGGCAAGAAAGCTGGAGTTGGTTGAAATCTTAAGAAGCAAGTGATGAATTTAGTTATGTAATTCACACTTAGATAGAATCTTTGTCTTTACATTTTTCAGTAAACCATGAATTTAAATAATGCAAAACCTGCAGAGATATTTCTTCTACCACAGTTCAGATGTACAAACCTATAGTCAATAGACTTTGAGAACTGGGAGAGAATTATTTTTATCTTTATATGACTAGTGTAGTGTTTGTCATATAGAATATACTCATTAAAGGTTCGTTAAATAAACTGTTAAATGTATAATCATTTAATAGCACAGTGAAAATCTTTAAGAACATAAAACAAATTTAGTAATGCAGCTAACTGAATTCAGATGTTTTTGAAACTTAAAGGCTGCATAGTGTCAAATAACAGTATAGAAATTTACCTACGAAATCACAAACTTTTATAAGCATCTGGGTTTTCTTTGGACAGTATCCCACACAAATAATGACCAGATCCAATCAAGAGTAGTATATATAATCTACTAGGCTCACAATTTTACAAGTTTTACAAGCCTGTGATGGTTTTATTAAGCTACAGTTAAAAATAAAGTTGAAATGATAGGAAACATAATCACAACTGCATCTTTGACTATTAGGCATTTCTGCACTCTGACAGTGAACAGAGGTTTAAAAGAAAACATGAGAAAGGATGCAATTAGCTGCCACAATGGGTCACATAAAAATTCTAAACAAGATAGAGGTTTTAATGTTAAGCTTAAATCCTGGACTGTTCCCCTTCTGGAATCTAGATGGTCTGAAATAAATACAACATGGATTTCTTTGTTCTCTTGCTTTCATCTCTCCTGGAATCACCAATATGTTCACATCATTTGTTCTATTTACTTTGCATATGAATAATACTAGTAACAAGTTCAATATGACTATCTTTTCCTATGACAAAACAGCATAATAGTACAGTACATTGTTGATCTTGCATAATACAAGTGTTATAAGATAAGAACATCTCTCTTACTTTGTCTTATTCTCTAGACCCAAATAGTGTATTTTTAAATACTAGAAATAATAATAATGCTATCTTATTAAAGAACTAGCAATCTTGGAGGGAATCTCTAGAAATTAAAACAATACAATGCCGACTGAAATCCTTTACTATTGCCTGGACCCCTGATATGTGCCAGATACTATATTAATAACTTAACAAACAAAATCACATTTAATCCTTACAAATGATACAGATAGTAAATAAATGTCAAACCAGGGTTCAGTATACTCTCAGAGTCACACAAAGTACATATTTTATGTTTCCATGCTAAGAATAAACAGGAGCCCTGGTGTCACAGAGGTTAAGACTTTGGCTGCTAACCAAAAAGTCACAAATTCGAATCCACCAGCCACTCCTTGGAAACCCTAAGGGGCAGTTCTACTCTGTCCTATAGGGTCACTATGAGTTGGAATCGACTCACCGTCAGCAGGTTTGGGTTTTTTAAGAATAAACAACAACACATCATGTGAATAAAGCAGTGAACCGTGAGGACTCAGACACTGAATAAGAGTCACCAGAATGAAGGATTCAAAGATACCTTTCTAGGTTAAAGAGAATACTTCAATTACAATGACACATGTTTGGTTTTGTTGTTGTTTCATACTTATCTTTAAATTATCTACTTTTGTAAAATTTTCCAGACTATAATTTATTGGAAGCAATTAAATAGAAAAGTCACACACACAATAAAAACAATAATCATCAGTTTAATCTAACAAAAAAATCTTCGAAAATGGTTTCAATACAGTAATTCACATAGTGGGTGAAAACTATTTCATAAAATAGAATTTAAAAAAAGCTTTTCCTCTAAACTATTAAAATAGTTGACTCCTTTAAGCACAGAAGTCCTTTCCAAAAAAATCAAACCCATTGTGTCAAGTTGATTCCGACTCCTAGCAACTTTACAGGACAGAGTAGATCTGCCTCATACGGTTTCCAAGACCGTAATATTTACGGAAGGTGACTGCTACATCTTTCTCCCAAGGAGTGGCTGGTGGTTTCCAACCGCGGGCCTTTCAGTTAGCAGCTGAGTGCTTGAACAACTGCACCACCAGGGCTCCTTTTCAGAAGTCCTTTAGACCCCTCAAAATTCTACAGCAATATTCCAAATGTAAAAATATATATTTACACATATACTTAAAAAATAAGTAATATTTATTTTCCCTCTTTTCTGCCCAAGTGCGAAACACAGACACACACATACACCACTGGGGGATAGCCAAACATACATCTTTTAAACTGTCTCATTTAATTTTAAATCTTAGTTCCACATATAAAAAGCTCACCCACTTGCAATAAGCAGTTCTGGTTATTTTCTTTAAAAAGAAACTAAATATCCCACACTGTAAAATCCTTCTCCCCCTCCACCCCTTCTAAATCCTGCTTTTCAAGCTAGTACAGCTCACAAGCAGATTGTCCCTCCCTTCCCCCTTTCCTGACTGTAAAATCCAAGTTGGACAAACACTGTGTGGCTGAAATGACATATTTGAATGGAATTCAGACCCACCAGTTCCTGTTTATGTTTCTGATTTGAGAATGTTGTCTTCTCATTCACTATACATTACGAACACTGCAAGGCCATAAATAGTGTCGGGTTACATGCAGGCAGGACCAATGAGCATTAATCATTACTTCCAGTCAACTGGCAAAAGCAGCAGCTGATGGAACACTACACCCTTCAGTTCTGTATAAATGGACATTCCAATGTGTGTGTGTGTGTGTGTGTGTGTGTGTGTGTGTATGTTTCCTCTCTGTCTCCATTTTATGAATGAAACTCCAGACTCTATAGAGTCCATTCATGTAAGAAAAGTGCTTACAGGGCTCTGCCCCTAGGGATCAATCAGTCATGGGTAAAACTGATATGATTGGTTTAAGACAGCCTTCAGCCTTCCATTACTGACTTAAAATGCAGTCCCTGTCCGTTTGACCTGTGTTAATGCATAAAGAGTAAATCCAGACTGTAGTCTCAATTCTCAAATCAAATCACTAGCCAATGCCACTTACTGTAACTGTAGATTTAGAACATATTTAAGTATTTCTTAGAAAAACTGATACAGTGGGCCAGAGTGACGGTTTGGGAGATTTGCTATTTTAACCCAGAAATGAATGAGGAAAACCCATATAAGCTATGCTAAGCAATAAAAAGCAAAGCCAAATTGTAAGGCCATTCCATGGAATCTATTATAATAACAAAATCAATTAGGTAGACATTACTGTCACTTTTCATAATTGAAAACCTAAAAATCAGAGATTAAGTGATCTACCAGTCCACAAATCACTGGATGAGTAAAGGAAAATTATCTTTGGATGCTAGAGAAATAGATAGGATGTTAACATTTTCTGAAGGATCAATAGCTCATTCCTTTAAATCTCCACATGATTCTCCACTTGAATTTCTTTAAGTAAGTTTTAGAGTTTGGCTGGGAAAAAATGAGCTGCTGTATTCCAGAAGCAAGTATGGCCATGAGCAAATAATGCTTAGAAATGGAATAGGGCGAATGCTTGGGCTTTGGGAGTGTTAAATAGCAGGTACAAAAAGCCAAAGTTCATGGAACCATAATCATCGCTGCACTGGAAATTACTAAAGATGGTAATGCTTAAAAATATCTAGAGTTTTAGGAAAAAATAAGAACTATTTACGAGCAACAGTGAAAATGATTTGTGGAAAGTCAGTCCTGTACTGAACAGTGTTAAACATATAATGGGTTTCATCAGCCACCTATAACTTGGTCTTTGACTCCAGAGAGAAGAAAACATTTCTGTCTTCCAGGGACCTGAAGCCATATGGGGAAAACAGTCACAGTCAACAATCCCTATGTGTCTCTAATGGCTGCTGCAAGGATCATTATCATGCCTGTGTGAGGAGATGAAGACAAACATAATAAATGCCCAGTCCTTTGTTTTAAATCCATAATAACGTCCTACTATGGCATTGTAACAATTTAACGTTTAACTTACAACTTCTAATATCTAGCAGATAAAATTGGGGAGAATAAATGAAGTTACCACCATATTTTAGGGTTCAAGATAGAAATACTTGACACAGCCAGGTGGGGAGATGATAGGAAATCCTATAACCCATTTGTCTTAGCTATCTAGTACTACTATAATGGAAATACCACAAGTCAGTGGATTAACAAACAGAAATTTATCTTTTCACAGTTTAGGAGGCTAGAAGTCCGAATTCAGGGTGCTGGCTCTAGGGGAAGACTCTCTTTCTCTGCCTGCTCTTGGGGAAGGTCCTTGTCTGTTTTCAGCTTCTATTCTTAGGTTCCTTGGAGATCGTGTGGCTCGTATGTTCCCCTCTGTTTGTGCTTACTTCCTTGCTTGCTTAATCTGCTCTTTTACATTTCAAAAAATATTGACTAAAAACACAGCCTACACTAATCTGGCCTCATTAACATAACAAAGAAAGTCCATTCCCAAATGAGTCTATAACCACAGGTATAGGGGTTAAGATTTAAAAAAACACATATTTTGGGGAGGACACAGTTCAATCCATAACACCATCATTCAGAGCAAAATATGGAACAGAGCAAAGCCACTGAAGAGTGAACATGCATTG
>NW_004443986.1:225272-228277 GCF_000243295.1 Trichechus manatus latirostris
ATGCAGGCAGGACCAATGAGCATTAATCATTACTTCCAGTCAACTGGCAAAAGCAGCAGCTGATGGAACACTACACCCTTCAGTTCTGTATAAATGGACATTCCAATGTGTGTGTGTGTGTGTGTGTGTGTGTGTGTGTGTGTATGTTTCCTCTCTGTCTCCATTTTATGAATGAAACTCCAGACTCTATAGAGTCCATTCATGTAAGAAAAGTGCTTACAGGGCTCTGCCCCTAGGGATCAATCAGTCATGGGTAAAACTGATATGATTGGTTTAAGACAGCCTTCAGCCTTCCATTACTGACTTAAAATGCAGTCCCTGTCCGTTTGACCTGTGTTAATGCATAAAGAGTAAATCCAGACTGTAGTCTCAATTCTCAAATCAAATCACTAGCCAATGCCACTTACTGTAACTGTAGATTTAGAACATATTTAAGTATTTCTTAGAAAAACTGATACAGTGGGCCAGAGTGACGGTTTGGGAGATTTGCTATTTTAACCCAGAAATGAATGAGGAAAACCCATATAAGCTATGCTAAGCAATAAAAAGCAAAGCCAAATTGTAAGGCCATTCCATGGAATCTATTATAATAACAAAATCAATTAGGTAGACATTACTGTCACTTTTCATAATTGAAAACCTAAAAATCAGAGATTAAGTGATCTACCAGTCCACAAATCACTGGATGAGTAAAGGAAAATTATCTTTGGATGCTAGAGAAATAGATAGGATGTTAACATTTTCTGAAGGATCAATAGCTCATTCCTTTAAATCTCCACATGATTCTCCACTTGAATTTCTTTAAGTAAGTTTTAGAGTTTGGCTGGGAAAAAATGAGCTGCTGTATTCCAGAAGCAAGTATGGCCATGAGCAAATAATGCTTAGAAATGGAATAGGGCGAATGCTTGGGCTTTGGGAGTGTTAAATAGCAGGTACAAAAAGCCAAAGTTCATGGAACCATAATCATCGCTGCACTGGAAATTACTAAAGATGGTAATGCTTAAAAATATCTAGAGTTTTAGGAAAAAATAAGAACTATTTACGAGCAACAGTGAAAATGATTTGTGGAAAGTCAGTCCTGTACTGAACAGTGTTAAACATATAATGGGTTTCATCAGCCACCTATAACTTGGTCTTTGACTCCAGAGAGAAGAAAACATTTCTGTCTTCCAGGGACCTGAAGCCATATGGGGAAAACAGTCACAGTCAACAATCCCTATGTGTCTCTAATGGCTGCTGCAAGGATCATTATCATGCCTGTGTGAGGAGATGAAGACAAACATAATAAATGCCCAGTCCTTTGTTTTAAATCCATAATAACGTCCTACTATGGCATTGTAACAATTTAACGTTTAACTTACAACTTCTAATATCTAGCAGATAAAATTGGGGAGAATAAATGAAGTTACCACCATATTTTAGGGTTCAAGATAGAAATACTTGACACAGCCAGGTGGGGAGATGATAGGAAATCCTATAACCCATTTGTCTTAGCTATCTAGTACTACTATAATGGAAATACCACAAGTCAGTGGATTAACAAACAGAAATTTATCTTTTCACAGTTTAGGAGGCTAGAAGTCCGAATTCAGGGTGCTGGCTCTAGGGGAAGACTCTCTTTCTCTGCCTGCTCTTGGGGAAGGTCCTTGTCTGTTTTCAGCTTCTATTCTTAGGTTCCTTGGAGATCGTGTGGCTCGTATGTTCCCCTCTGTTTGTGCTTACTTCCTTGCTTGCTTAATCTGCTCTTTTACATTTCAAAAAATATTGACTAAAAACACAGCCTACACTAATCTGGCCTCATTAACATAACAAAGAAAGTCCATTCCCAAATGAGTCTATAACCACAGGTATAGGGGTTAAGATTTAAAAAAACACATATTTTGGGGAGGACACAGTTCAATCCATAACACCATCATTCAGAGCAAAATATGGAACAGAGCAAAGCCACTGAAGAGTGAACATGCATTGAATTCTTGATTCCTGATTAACTTCCCTTTATTAAGTTTTTTTTTTTTTAATATTCAGCATTCATTTAGAAACTATTCTTCAAGGTGGTTCAAGGAAACATAAACAGAAATGATGCAAGGAAGGTGAATATTTTCCAAAGTAATATCTTATATTTTTAAAATTGTAATATATTGCCTTAAAAAAAAAAGTTGCAACAAGTAGATTTCAACTCATGGTACCCCCTGTGTATAACTGTGCTCCATAGGATTTTCATGGTTTGGATTTTTTTTTAAGTAGATCACTATGTCTTCTTTCCAAGTTCTGATGGCCATAACCAACTGAGTATAAACCTTTTATTTGTTAGGGGATGGATATAAATTCATAATAGATTGATTTGAGAAGTGTATGCAATATTGATAATTAAATATTTTTAAGGTGTTAAGAGTTCCAGATATGATAATATTTATCATTTTAGGCCTTCCTCTTTCCCTATAAGAGGAAGCAGACCTTTAGATAGGCTTATACTCTTACACAGTTATTTATTTGTACCCCAGTTGTTCAGAAAGGATTTAAGACAAGGTAAATATGCCTGAGGTCAATTTTCCTAGATTTCTGTCTTATTTTGTAGGTTAATAATCAGAAACCATTTTTTAAAAAATAAAAATCCAGATGGCAGAATTGCAGAGGTATTACTATCATAATAGTAGTAATAATCATAACAGTAATAACAGTTTAGAAATAAACTTCTGGGTGATTCAGTGTTCTGAACTTGGTGATTTAAAAAAAAGGTTTTGTGTAAGTTTAGTCAGTTGTATGAGGCATTGACACATCATCCCCAAACATATAAAGCACCATTTACTTATATTTATATTATTCAAGATGGGTACAGAAAGTAATCATGTTCTTCTGGCTCTGTTATGCAACAATTTCCTCCTTATAATATTCATTTTGATGCCATATTATAAACTCTGTCAGGCAAGCCCGAGCAAGGCTTACAGAAGGCAGCATTAGCAATTAATTTACCATTATTCTCTGCTATTTGGTTAAGATGAGTATCC
>NW_004443986.1:229168-265627 GCF_000243295.1 Trichechus manatus latirostris
AATTTCTTTGACAATCTCAATTCTTGTAATGTTTATGGTATTTTTTAAAGAAATTTTAAGCATATATATCATTTGAGGTCCTACATGTCCCTACCTCACAACAGTGAACACATGAGGATTAGAATAAAATCTTGCATCATCTAATGTAAAAATACTCTCCTGAGTTAGGACTGTGCACCTACAGTCTTAACGTAGATGCTCTTGTTGCCTTGGATCATGCAAAGCCTTTGAAAACCACAGAAAAATAATTAGTCTAGAAACTAGAATAAAGGATCAATAATATACATAACAAAAAGTTTAAAATATGCCCTCCTCCCTTTACTGTGAACAATACATAAAGAGAATATAGGAGCTGTGCATTAAACTAAATTAGAAAATCTTCATTCTAGTTTTGGCTGTTTCATAAAATGTCTGTGTACCTGATGGTACATTACTTAACTTGTACCGAGCCTCAGGTATTTTTCTGTAAAATGGAGACATGGCGAAGGGATTTGAAGTAGGTGGTCTCCAAAGCTCTCATGAGTCTAAAACTTTATAATTTGATGAAACTTCTATTTGTTTCAATTTCCCAATTTAAAATAGTGCTAACAACATGTGTCACCATGTAAGTGTCACAAGACAAGAATTACAAGAAAGAAGGTCTCATCAGTACCAGCAGAAGTCCCCTAAAAACATATTTAAAGGTACATTTTCTACAACAAATGCATGACATCAAAATTTTTCTCTTATTCTCTCTAACCTTCTTCTCCCTACCACCAAGATATGCAATGTTCCCGTTTTCTCATCTAAGCAGCCTTCTTCTTGTTCCTGAAACTTCTCCTTTCCCTTTCCTCACTCTCAGCTCCTCCATTAAACCACTCTACCACTTGGCCAGGAAGGTCTGTTAAACTAATTAGAATAATAATAGAACAGACCTCAAGGGCTAAAAACACTTCACTAATGTATTACCTCTCCAACCAACATCTAGGTTAAAGTTTTTAATACGCCTCAAGGTGCAAAGGAATAATGCACTGCTGTCGCGATTGTAAGCACTGTTCTGGGGTGATCCTGAATCCCACCAAGTAAAGTAGTAATTGTCTCTTCCTCCTCTAAGGCGACCCTGGATGCAAACTAATAGACAGTCACTTTGGCTTGCAATGTATGACACTGCAATGTCATTCTTCAGCATTCTTCAGGCTTATAGGACTGCTGTGATTAATCTGGACATTTCTTCAACTCTAAAAGTGTTTTGTTTTTTCTTTTTTTTCCTAAATAATACTTATTCTGTCTGATTAGGGACATAGGGACATTGCATAAAGCACTCCAATTGGAACACTCAGTGCATATTTAAGCCTTTCTATGTGGTTCCTTGGCCAAAGGGTCAAGAAAAAGAATACGTTGGATTGAGGGAAAACAAACAAATAAAAAACCCATGTACTACTTTGTGCAGCACTACTAAGTTAAAGAAAAAGAGAAGGAAAATGTCAATAATGTGTGTATCATATCAGACATTTTAGAACTCAGTATCACAATAGAATGATTATCACATTGTACTGTTTTATCATAATTGGCCCTAAAAAATATTAATTTTTTTCTCCTCAATGTCTTCTGATCTGAGTTTTTTCTTCTCTCCTGAATAGAAATTTCTGCTCTACTAACATAATATTTTGCATTTTTTATCTTAAATATTCGGCAGTTGAAATTGCATTCCTGTAATTATAATTATAACTAATAGTCCTTCCATTTCCCATGTCATAATTAATGTCAAGTTCTATTAGAGCACAATCATGCTGCCTTTTCACTTATGATGCCTCTTTTATTTTCACAACATTTATGGTATACTGAATTAAGCAATAAAGAGTTCTAAAGGCCTTCTAAAGGATAGCCTTTGGATCATAGATGCTTAGTAAACTGAAACTGACTTGTAAAATATTTTCACATTACTTTTAAACCAAATAGAAAATAGCCTCTTTGTGCTATTTGTTCAACCTCAATAGGTGAAAAAAGAAATCAATGATTCAGTGATAAATATGTTAGATTTACTAAGAGGTTATTTAATGTGCTCTCAGCGAGGATGCGAGAACAGAAAACAACAAAACAAAATATCTAGAAATCATACATGTCGACTGCAATGTATGACATATACAGATGTGTCGGCTTAATTGCAGCAATTTTGAGGGCAGTAAAATACACTTTGATACCCATAGATTAATTTTTCATAGGCCGTTGTTATACTGTTACTACACTGCTTTTAAACTGCTTCCAGAAGACACAACTTTACTATTGAACTATTTAAGAAAAACAGAACCATATATTATTGGCAGTATTGAAATTAGAATTCAAAGGTAGTGCACAACTTGAACAATTTGAAATGCAATTTAGAGGAAGACAAATAATATAAAATTAACAGCTTCATAAATATTAAAAAAAGGAGGCCTGCTGGCACAGTGGTTAAACTCTCAGCTGCTAAATGAAGGGTCAGCAGTTCGAACCCACCAACTGCTCCTTGGGAGCAAGATGTGGCAGTCTGCTTCCACAAAGATTACAGCCTTGGAAACCCTATGGGGCAGTTCTACTCTGCCCTATAGGGTTGCTATGAGTCAAAACATACTCAGTGGCAATGGATTTTGTTTTTTGTTTTTAAATATTTGAAAGCATGTTACAAGACCTTTGCCAGATACACGGCAAAATAGATGCCCTACACGCATTTAAAATAAAATATGGGACTGTATTTTCGAAGGTTATAAGTGACCAAATCTGCTTCAGAGGGCCAGAAAGTGACTGAATCTGTGTCCATATTTATGTGAGGCCCACAAATAATGTAATTAAACCTTACAGCACTGGCTCCTGTTTTTTGCCCTCATTAGAATCTTTTAATATCTTTCCCATGTGGTTTACATGTCCTCAAGAAAAGTTACGCATCCTCAATATCATGTTACATATAACTTTATATGTAACATAAATGTAAGGAGAAAATATATATGGAGCAAACCACAGATTCAAGAAAACAATTTCAATGTTACTCTTTGGGAGATTTGCATATAAAAACATGTCTAGAACCCATGAAGAAACTTTTAAACAGTTATGCAAGTCTTTTTTAATCAGTTATTTATGCTGTTTTATATGATTTCTGCGTAAACCTTCTTGAGATTATGAGGAATCAAAAAAACTGTGGAGCAGCATTAAAACGTGGTTTGAGGAATGAGGATAATATCAGTTAATAGGATTTGTAACTTACAGAGAGACATTCATCCCATTTGTAATAAGGCCAATTGTATTGTTGGATTTTTAATTATGGATATATACTGTAATACTTATAAAGTGTTCTAAACTGATACCAGTGTGGGACGTTTCAGGTCAGTTCCCAAATTTAAAGGGCCTGGAGCAAAAATTCAAATAAAGGCTCTCTTACCATATGATTGAATTTTTAAAATTATAAATCAGCTAAATAAACTGTTAAATAAAATATGTTCTCTCCTCCATCCTTAAAAATACACCATCAAAACAACCTAGAAAGCCAAGTCAAATTTAGAATTTTGAGAGTTTACTAAGATTAGAGCTGGAATAGGATGGTATAGAGAGAGCCAGCCCCCATTCCTCAGCCCCCAGCTCACCCCTCTTCTTACCCCTTAACCCAACATTGTACTTTACTGGACTCATACACAAGCATGCAGGCGGGCACCTCTGAACATTCCAACTCTGTCCTCACCACTTTCCCCGACAAATAACTGTCCCTCGGCCACCCTCTTGGATCCAGGGGTCAACACACCAGCAGCACACTCTGCTCTCAGGAAAATGGACCTGGGATGGACTTGCTCAGGCCTTGGAAGTGGACTCAGGTCCAGTGGACGGAGAATCTTCAGGTCCTGGGTAGCTGCAGTGCTTTCCAGAAGTGGAGGCATAGACTCTGAGTAGGCAATTTCCCTTAGCTCTTAGGATTTCTTGCCCAATGAGAGGTATGTGACCAAAAGGTGTTCACCAGAGGGATTCTTTCTAAATTTCAGGGCTCAAGAGAAGGACCCTCCTCTTGCTAAGCTTCAAGGGCAGTTCATAATAAAGCAAGTAATTTTATGCAAGTTGGAAACTCAAGAACTAGAGACAGCTTTCTTTCCTCAAGTGACAGAAACACTCAACAGAGTCACTAACGGGGAAGCAATAGTCCTTCATAAAGAACATCTATAACTTTGCATCCTGACAAAAGAAAATTACTTCCTCTCAAATATTTCCAAGACCACAACCATAAATTCACTGCATAACTATAGTAATGTTAATAATAATGCTATTTGAAGGGTATGTGGTGCCTTCTTACAAACATTAGTTTTTATTTCACACTTCTTTCAAAAATATTTGAGATGTGTAAAAGCAGATATCCTGATTTCTCAGTTTATAACAGGAGAAACTCAGCATAGATGGGCTAAGTAGTTCTTCTGAGATCTCAAGATCTCAAGTCAAATATTGGCAAAGTTGGTAACAACTGGAATAGAATCCAAGCCCTCCTGACTTTCAGTGAACCCCCTCCCATGTTGAGATACCATTTTGTGGAATCTTTCTGGCTCAGTGAAACTAAAGCTAAGCTCTACAAGCAAACCATAAATCTGTATTTTTCTATTCCTCTCCTAATACTTAAGCATCTCTACTTCTAGGTCTTTAGAATCCTTGCCATCAACAAAAAACAAAGTTATAAGTAATAATTTACCCAGTATAGATGAATACTATTTTCTGTAAACATAGTTATTAAACAGTAGTACAGGAGCAAACTAGAAATAACCACAGAATCAAGAAAGACTTAAAATGTTACTCTCTTGGGCTGAGAGGGTGCATAATTTTGCAAACTGTACTTTTATTTGGACTGATTTTATTTCTAGATGTTATTTAAACTATCAGCTCATGTCAAAGTGGTTTGATAGTCCAACACTTCACGTGTAGTGAAAAATTCAAATAAAAGATAAAATCATAAAGATCCCACAAAAGATGGTCGGGAACCACCCAGGCTGACGCCACCACTAACGAAAGTAATTAAGGGAGGTGAAAAGAGGATTTAAATGTCATTCCATCAAAGCATGGACCTACCTGAATCATATGCAAAATCTCTGGGTTCCTGTTTAATCATCAGAGGAGGGGGGAAACTTTGGCTGGCCGCACTGCCAACCATGGTGTTGTGTTCATACACTGGGTCATGGTACTCCTGCTTAAAGCCTTGAGGTGGGAAGGGGATGTTTGGCTCAGACATCTGGCGTTGGTACATAGGACGTCCTTCCCTTGGCATTGTCGGCAAAGGAGGAAAGGAATTACAGGGTTCAGAAAGCTGACGGCGAAATCTGGAAAATAAGACAGCGTGTTTCAGATAAAACGGTAATAAGGACCATTCTTTAAAATACTGGTATGATTTTTAACTGCTTAATTAATGAACAGGACACCAGCTGACCCAAAGTGTAAATCTTTAACGAAGACTAGATTTCTTTTCCTAGTTCAGTAGCACTACGCTTTTTAATCATAACATGACTTGTGTTTCACTTCTAATCAGTCCCTTGCAGCACCTCTTCAGTACATTACAGTAAGTTAAAGGTATAGTTTGAGTAGAGATAGGATGCACTCTTTTGAGGAAGTACATATCCTAACAGCTAAAATGCCAAATTCTAAATAAATTGGATTATTTATATAACATCCACATTAAAAGGGTCTTAAATAATTTTATATAATAAAAACCAGGGAAAAAAGAAAGGAACTGGTCTCAGATTTTATCTTCTATCTTTTAATTCTCTTACCAAACTAAGCAACAAATAAATAAAAAAAACAACCAAACAAAAACCTACCTATTGGTAACTTTCGGTTACCATCAGTTACTGAGTGATCGTGAGAGGGATCCTTGACTCTCTTCTGAAATGGACAGGACTCTAATTCCTCAATAATGTCTTAATTAACATTACCCTCTAGTGAGGAATAAACTGGATATTACAGTGGCTGAAATAAAGGGTGGCTTTAAAAAGACCACTTCTTTACTGTCAAACAGCAATGAAACATGTTGGCTTCGAATAGCATCAAACAAAATAGCAGGTTGATAAAAATAAGCATATAATATACAACAGACTTTGTATTTTCATACAAAGATGAAAATAACATTTTCACATTGCATAGATTTGGGGCAAGTCATGTTGTTAGGTCATGAAGACGTTCTGAGGCCTTGGTGGAAGCCTGAGAGTGAGTCTGCTTGCTTCGTTCTCGGTTTTACTGTTTAATGATTGGCTAATCACATAATCGTTCTGTTCTGTGTTTCTCATCCATAATATCATTGACCCACCACAAAAGATGTGGATTAATAAAAGATTTGAAAGTGCTCTAACAATGCCCCAGGAGTGCTTAAAAATAACCTATCCAATATTTCTATGAGCAAACATAGGCCTTTGAACCACCATCTCCCGCCCACTAAAATCATTGCTTAGACTTTAGCTTGGAAAGTTAGCATTTAATTTTTGTAATGTTAAATGAAAATAAGGTAACAGCTAAAGAATGGCAAAGCAATTGTTTCAGGATTTCTACGAATGCCCCATTCTGTGGTTTAACTCTAGGCTCACCGGCTGCCATGTAAAGCACTGACATTCCACCTACACCTGCAGAAAATACACTTAGAAACTTGGATATTGCAAAACAGTTAGGCTGACTGGCACTGCATTCATTTCCCTTCTCTTGCTTATTTCATTAGCCAAAAAAAGAAACAGAAATTATCATTAAGAACTGTCAAGGAGTGAATCAGAAAATTGTAACTTGAAGTTAAAATAAGAAACCAGCTCACTTGTGCAGCCTTAAAAGGAAGTTAATAATACTTGTACTGAAAGCTTTGTAAGAAATCAAACCATTTGTTTTTACGGCTCGATCTGATTCCAGTTGGTACCTGCTGGGGACCATTTCTCGACCTGATTCCAGTTGGTACTTACTGGGGACCATGTATATACCGAACACACATACTTCATAGGAAGCTGTATGTTTTTGATGCAACTCTCATGAACCCCTGACCTAGGGTGAAGAGAAAGTGATTCACAAAGCTTCTGCAAGAGAGATAATGGTATTGAGAGTCGATGAGAGTTTAAGGGTGTAAGTGGTGGGAAACAGGGAGAAAAGAGACAGGGTTCCTGCACAGTAGGTTCAGGAAAAAGTGCCAAAGGGCTGACCCAAGGAGCAGAGTGAGCCTGAGGAAAGGAAGCAGGGTGCAGGCCAGCTGGCCACAAAGCATTCCCAGATGAAGTGGGGTGCCTGAGTTGGAGGTGGCTATCTGGGAGAGGATTTGTTCCCAGAGCAAATCTGCCATTTATAACTGAGGTACTGTCATTTGTTGGCCAGGGCCCTCCAAGCATCCTCCTCAGAAACATAAGGCTTCAGAGATTTTCCTAGGATTGGCCAGCTGGTACTGTCCTCAAAACTCAGTTGGGGGCAGTGGGAAAAGACCCTGAGCTTCCCTCTTATAGTTCCGGGCCGGCTGTTCTCAGTCTCAAATATTCGACTTCAAGTAGAGAAATTAAAATGGATTTGGCTAAAGCATCTCAAGTTAGGTCACCTAAAAACAGGCACACTGCTTGTTCAGCAGGCACCCTCTGTAAGAAATAACCCTTCTACACAGAGAGCAAACTACACAGTCTACAGTTCTGGCACTCCTTTGAGGTGTGAGAGACTCGATTATCAAGAACTCTGGGAAGTCGCCAGAGTGGGCAAAACAAAATTTGCTTTTTTGTTCATACACTTTTTTTCCCTTTTAGTCCTGCACAATGTGCTTCTGTTTAAAAGGCCCACCCTGCAGTAAGAATTCTTTCATCTGTGTTTACAAAACTGTTTACACAGATGCGCATACCATTATGCTCTGACAAGGTCTCAACTCTACAGGGTGAGAAGGGAAAGAGAATGGTAAGCATTTAATAACTAAAGCACAAGAGGAGTTAGTGATGGAAACAAAGATAGAAAAGATATGACTTAGTTTCATTTTGGAAAGAATGCTTTTATCTTATGCCTTCATACCAAAAAAAAATTACTGACTTTGAGAGTAAGTCCCTTCAAACAATCTATAAAAAGCAGATTTGAGTGTTCCCTAATTTTCAGAAAGATGCCAGCAGCATATCTTCTGCTTTCCTGTGCTGACCTAAAGGATTCCTTTGGCTAAGTTATTTTTAAAATGGTGTATCAGTCAGAGCCTGTTTGCACTGGCTTATGAGAGTAGATTGATAAATTTTCAGGAATTTTGTCAGCTGTTAACACAGCCCTTATTAAAAATTAAATTACATAAATTTACAGTTAAATAAATCATATTAAAAAACAAAGGCAATAAAAACTCAAAATTTATCACTTTCTAGTTATTTTACTACATTTCACTACTAACTATGCTCTTGAAGTTATTTACATCCATTATACTTATATAGTGGAAGTACTACAATAGTGGCGTGCTAGTGCACATTTCTTTCCAACACTACATTCAATGACATCACACTGATGGCTTGTACTTGACCATGGGGGCAGCTTTTACATCACAGACTTGGCAAATACTACAAATCAGAGAGCCTGTTGATAAATAATTACTAGCACGATACTGCTTATATGTAAGTACAAGGTAGAAGAGGGAAGGAGGGATGCTGTACATGATCAACCTGTGCATTAAGAAGTATATTAAGGTCATGACTAAGGATTTGTAAAGGTCCTTTAATATTTTATTTAAATATAAATTTATTTGTCTCTAGGAATCAAGAATTACCAGTCTCAGCAGCCTCCCTAAGTCCCCACTCTAGTTCTTGTCTTGATCCTTTAAGTGACACTAAGTGAGACTCTTAACACTTAACTTCATATTCTCAGTGTCCAGTTCATGCATCTCTGGGCATTTAATATTCATCACTTGCAAAAGATGGTAAATATTTTAATCAAATAAGTTCTATTCTGCAAAATTATATATAGCTAAGCCATTCAATCTCAAGTAAAGAACCTAATTCCATAAGCCACCTACTAAAATTAGTCTCCTAACTTTATAGAACAAGTACACACATATGCTCATAAAAATGGTATGATCTGATTTAAAGTTTAAGTGAAGCAATTTAATTCAAGCAAAGCAAAAGGGAAATGTTGAAATGTCAGTATATAGATTAATTTTCCATTTTAGCAACCTATTTAAATGTTTATAAAAGGAATGTTTATAAATGACCTTCTCCACAAATTATTTATAACTACAGATACAGCAAGCTCTTTGTAAATATATTTTGCAAAGATGTGCAACATTGGTAGAGTCACCTTAAATTTACTATGAGGTCTTCAGAAGTGGTAATAGGAATTTCTCCCAAGAGTGCTAAAAGCAATTTTAAAAAATGGCATCTGCAGTTTACCTGTGGTCCATGGGGTAGCTGCTATCTTGTATGGATTGCGATGGAGGGAGGTGAGCTGGGAAGGCCCGGTCAGGTTTAGGAGTGTGAGTTGAGTTTGGAGATGCATGATGCCGTGGGGACACTGGCGTGCTGGATGGTGTTGGGGGATTGGAGGGCCTCATTCCCACTTGTGGCTTCTGATCATAGGCACTGCCCAAGGAACAAGAGAAAACAGAACGTTTATTTCTCTGGAATGATTTAAAAAAATTAAAAAATGTTTCCAGTTCAACAAGAAAAAAAATATTTTAAGCTTGTCATAAGGAAATTTGAATATACGTTTTTCTTTTTAATTCCAGAACATGTAAACTTCAAAATCACCACATCCTTAAACAAAAGATAGCATAATTCATTCATAACCTGGTAACAACATGAATAAAGCCCTAGTTTTTTTTTTTTTTTTTTAATATGTGTACAAACAACTTGGCATAGGGAAAACCACTGTCAATGAAAGTAGTGGTATTACTTCCACCTATTCTTGATATACCTCCTTGACAAGTTTGACAGATCTTTCCTAAATCTTTTAAATATTTCTGGTATTATAATTCTTCTTCTATATGATATAATGTTTTAGAATAAGAACTAACATCCGTTTAACAAAATGTAGCCCATACCTGGCTTGCCTTTATTTGTGGTAGAACTTTAAGAAGCAATGGTTTTGACTCATTTTCATTTTATTTATCTGTTAAATAAAGGATGCTTAGCATTAACTTCCTCACATGAAATAATGAAGATTAATGAGGCAAATTAAAACATATTTGATAAATTTGAACCTTTTCAGAATAAAATAATGGTAACAAAAAATGTTAAGAATAAGATCTTTTTACATCTAGCTCCTAAACATTCATCATTACAAAAGAATAAAACAAGTAAGCTTGTTTTTAATATTTATTATTAATTTAAATAACTTTCCTATGTGTAGCTTTTGAGAATGATTTAACTAATTTTTATAAATTTACTAAATTTCTAAACAAAAAGAAAATTTCTAGGTTAAAATACTGTATTTTCTTTTAAAATAAAAGGCATTCATCAATATACATATTTTCCTTCGAAAAAGGAACATTTATGTTTTAATTGGCTTATAAAATAATTCATTCTCTTGCATCACCTACACAATAGAATTATAATCAAAAGTGCAAAAACACTTCATAGAAATGAAGGAGTATGTGCTGCTTAAGTCTACTATAACTTTAAAACAAAGTCAACGTGTTCGGTTCTACCTAAGTTCTTACCATTATTGCCAAATAAAACCTACTTCTTTAAAAATGTTTCACCTGTTTCATTCCCAGTGAAAAAATAAGAAAACAAGATATATTTTCTGCCCTAGCATACTAATTTTTTTCCCCACGAATGGTTGTATTAAATTCTATTGTTTGCCTAGTGATAATAGTATCAGAATTTATTTACATACATCATATATCACTGTGGGAATTATGGTTCCTAAGAAGAGACTCAAAACATCCAAGCAATTGTTCTACTGCTAATAATTTATGGATGCCAAATACAAATATAAAACAGTGATCTCACAGTCACACTTACGATCAATGCTGAAATGCAAGGACAATTCCGTATCTAACCGGTTCATTGATTAAAAATTCTTCAATAATAATGCCATGTATATATAGTATTCTTAAGAAGAACATGCAAAAATAAAACTAAACTATAAAATAACTCAAATTGACCAATATTATCTCAGTATGCTTTGATAGTTAGCTTCTGGAAAAGATCTTTTTTATAAAAGCTTTGCAATTTCAACAGAGCTGGCTCATAATTTCCGGCTCTAGTGAAGCTTCTAGAAAAACAGATATAAAAGACAAGTTTGCGAGAACAAACAGTGACCGAATATCCGAGTATTGGTCAGCTGCTATGAGACTGAAGAAGCCTAGACTTCTTAAATCCTATATATCTTGGATATAAAGAGTGTAAGTAGTAAACTTACAAGGAGTGGAAGACCCCTTTGCATAATAATGTATTCTGAACATGAACTGGTATGTCTTATAAAGCAGTGCAAATATTTGTAATAATTTATAAGTTTCCAAACTGCCTCCAAAAGGAACTAAACTAAGTTTCTACTGTGATTGAGAGTAATAATATTCAATACACAGTGCCAAGTTTTTCTTTATGCAATTAGAGGCCAAAATGAAAAGTAACAGAATGCAATTTACTGTGAAGGGTTTTTAATGAACATATAGGTTATCAAATTTTCTAACAAATGTACTTTTACTGCTCCACCCTATATTATCATCAGAGGGAACAACTGGCTTTTTAATAGATAATAGCCTCTGCTAAGCTTTATGAAATTCTAGTTTTATTGCAATTGTCCATGAATGCATCTTATAGATCATCTGCAAAGCCTGTCAGATAACTAATGTACTGCTCAGACCTGCCAAATGTTTCATTTTTCTACAAACTCTCTGTCTAAAGTGCATAATGCATTCATTCTAATGAGAACTTCTGAAAGCTGCTAATGCCAAGTAAGACCCTCTTTTCAAACCCAAGATGCATCACTACAGTAGAAAAATGACTAACGATTTGGATAAAAATTATTGCCTTAAAATGACTCTAAAAGTGTGTGATCAAATGGTAAACGGTTCTTCAGAGTTCTGCTAAATGCATTACCTAATTAGCCTGTTAAATGCTGAAGTTGTAACTCATAAAGTATGACTTGAGATTTTATATTATCTTGAATTTTTTGTTTCAATAAAAACCCCCATCTTATATGCATACACGTGGTTGCTTTACCTGACATTGTACAGGCACTTTTCTCCATAGCTGAATTTAAAGGGCTGTTCTTGACTGCACGCAGAGCCAAGTTCTGAACATGGACTGTGGGGCTCTTTCTTGATTTTCAGTGGTAGGCCATGAAAAGCCACTAGAAAACAAAACAAAATAACCACATAAGTTATATGCAGTTAGAAATTAAGTATATTAATCTGTTCTACAGCTCATTTAAAAGGTCACTAGCATATTTAATATTAACTTGCACAGATAAGAATAACCACATTTATTGAATTTCAATGGAAGAAAATAAACTGGAAAACCTGTGTATACTCTTTTTCTGCTTTTATTGTGTAACAAACTGCATGCTTGAATTCTCTCTCATTACTTCAAGTAAAACCAATAATTTGTGATACGTTTAGCTGATATTAACAATGCTAGACCCTCAATTTTCAGAAAGTAACTTTTGAAAATATTTCAGAAAGATTTCTAATGACTAAAATATAAAAAATATAACTGATTGTCCAAGAATTAGCTGAAGCCTTCAATATAATTTTACCCATTACTGAAAGGAAAATATCACAAAGGCATCAATGGTAATGATTTAATGGAATGACAACTGGAGTTTGAGGCAAACAAAAACAGCCTACAATTCCAGTAGTAACTGATGATACTTTGGTCAAAAACTCAACATCTTTGAGCATAGTGCTCATCTATAGAGGTAAATGTACCTGCCAGTTACCGGAACTGTAAAGATGAAATATGAGAAATACGTGAAATTTATTTATAACATGTTATTTATCATAAAATGATTATTCTATATGAAATGCTCTTGTCTTCTTTCTCATATGATTTAATGTATGATTGTGTTTATATTATTCAATGATTAATATAATACAAAGGTTATACCAGAAGATATGTGAAGACTAGAAGAAATATGTATACCTTCTGGGGAAATCATAGCTTTAAAATTAATAAATAAAATAACATCCAATATGCATTTTATTATTTTATATGAAACAGACAAACAAACAAAAATCCACACACACTTATCAGAGATGTCATTAGAATTCAGGTTTTAGTATAAATAGGTAATTCATAAAACGAAAAAGATAAGGGTAAAATAGGCATCAGAATAGGGTTTTTTTTTTATATACAATATGCCCAAGTCTGATTAATCAAAGAAAAAACATAGGAAAAACACAAGTTCTGGATATTAATTCTAACTCCTATAAACACTGGAATTAAAACACAAAATGTCTGCGTTCTATAAAGGAATAAATGACTAGAGAAACTTAGTGGTTTATGATGTTGTTCACTCTTGATTATAATATTACAGCATTATAATCTTATATTAGCTTATATGTCATATACAATTTTCAATAGAAAAATTTGATACCAAGAGCTATCAAGCTTCAGGAAAATTTATAATATTTATTTGTATAAGCACACAATTTTGATAGAAATGTTCAATGGTACTCAAAAGCTATCTGAAACATTCTAGAAAACAAATTTGACAAAGAAATAAACAAACTTCACTTAAATTAGACACTTTTAAAAAAAACTTAGGCAGCTGGTTGGTGCAAATAGTTAAGCACATGACTACTAGCCAAAAAGTTGGTGGTTTGAACCCACCCAGGAGCACTTTGGAAGACAGGCTGTGCAGTTATATGCAGTTAGAAGGTCACAGCCTAGAAAATCCTACAGAGCACTTTTACTCTACACGTGGGGTCACCATGAGTCAGAATAGACTCCACAGCAGCTAACAACAACAACAACGAAAAGCTTAATAATAATAAAATAATCACACTGGCTGGTCTATTTGAAGTGTTTTCACAATGTAATATGTGTGTATGTGTATGTGCATGCATGCTTACTATGATTATTCAAAACAGGGTGAAAAGGAATAAGAACAAGTGAGGAAGGAAAAAAATATATACATATATATTTCCATATGTCAGGGGTACTCATATGCATTAAATTTACGAAGTCAGAAAGTAGTAACTTATTAACCATTCAGACAGAGATGATTAAGAACCTCAAGAATGTATTATAAACCTTTAGCTAGACTGACAAAGAAAGGAAGAGAAAAGATGGCCAATAACAAAAATAAAAAATGAAAGCGGACACATTGCAACTCACCTAATAGAAATAAGGACAATTAGGACAGAATATTATGAACAACTCCATGGCAACAAACTGGATAACCTAGATGAAATGGACAAATTCTTAGACACACACAACCTACACAAACTGACTCAAGAGGATATAGAAAGACTCAACAGACCCATAAAAAATGAAGAGATAAAATCAGTGATCAAAAACATCCCAACAAAAAAAGTACTGGACCAGATGGCCTCTCTGGGGAATTCTACAAACATTTAGAGAAGCATTGACACTAATACTGTTCAAAATCTTCCAAAAGATAGAGAAGGAAGGAACACTCCCTAATTCATTCTATGAAGCAAATATAACCCTGATACCAAAACCAGACAAAGACACCACAAGAAAAGAAAACTACAGGCCAGTATCTCTGAAGAATATAAATGCAAAAATCCTCAACAAAGTACTAGCAAACAGAATCCAATAGTATATTAAAATAGTCATGCACCATGACCAAGTGAGATTTATTCCAGGAATGCAGGGATGGTTCAATGTTAGAAAATCAATCAATGTAATATATCACATCAATAAAACCGAGGAAAACAACCACATGATCATCTCTATAGATGCAGAAAAAGCATTTGGTAAAATCCAATACCCTTTCTGGCTGAAAACCCTGAAGAAGATTGGAATAGAAGGTAAATTTCTCAATATGATTCAGGGCATATATGAAAAGTCAATAGCCAACATTATCCTTAATAGAGAGACTGACAGCTTTCTCCTTGAAATCAGAATCAAGACAAGGGTGACTTCTCTCATTGTTTCTACTCAATATTGTATTAGAAGTCCTAGCAAGAGCAATAAGACAAGAAAAAGAAATAAAAGGTATCCAGGTTGGAAAAGAATAAGTAAAATTATCTCTATTTGCAGATGCTACTATCCAAAATATAGCAAATTCCAAGCAGTCCACAATAAAACACTACAGCTAATAGAGGACTTTAGCAAAGTTGCAGGGTCCAAAGTCAACAAACAAAAATCAGTTGGGTTTCTATACACCAGCAGTGAGAAATCTGAAAGGAAAATTAGGGAAACAATTCCATTTACAACAGCATCTAAGAGAATAAAACACCTAAATATAAATATAAGGAGGGATGGAAAGGACTTTCACAATGAAAACTATAAAACACTGCTGAAAGAGATTTAAAAAGACTTAAATATATGGAAAGATGCTCAATGTTCATGCACTGGAAGACTTAATATTTTCAAGATGTCAATACTACCCAAAGCAATCTATAGATTCAATGCAATCTCGATCAAAATTCCAACAGCCTTATTCACAGAAATAGGAAAACCAACTCTCAACTTCATATGGAATGGCAAGAAGCCCTGAATAGCTAAAGCAATGCTGAAAGAATAAAATAGGAGGACACACACTTCCTGATTTTAAAACATACATCTATAGTAATCAAAACAACCTGATACTGGTATAACAATAGACATATAGACCAACAGAATAGAATTGAGAGTCCAGAAATAAACCCACACATCTATGGTCAACTGATTTTTGAGAAGGGTGCTAAGTCCATTAC
The DNA here is from genome assembly GCF_000243295.1 of Trichechus manatus latirostris. NCBI lineage: Eukaryota > Metazoa > Chordata > Mammalia > Sirenia > Trichechidae > Trichechus > Trichechus manatus. The sequence goes on from NW_004443986.1 coordinate 244,944, forward strand.
ATGGGCAAAGAAGAGTCTCTTCAATAAACTGTGATGGGAAAATTGGATATCCACATGCAGAGAGATGATACAGGATCCGTGCCTCACACCATACACAAAAACAAATTCAAAATGGGTTAAAGACCTAAATATGCAAACTAAAACTGTAAAATTTTTACAAGAAAATGCAGGGGTAACAGGTGCCTAGGTTTAAACAATGTATTATCCAATACAATAGCAAAAGTACAAACAGCAAAAGACAAGAAAAAAAATGTACCTCATAAAAATCAAAAAATTTGTTTATCAAAAGGACTTTACAGAAAAGTTAAAAGACAAGGTACTGACTAGGAGAATGTCTTCAGAAACCATATATCCAACAAGAATCTAATAACCAAAATATATACATATAACTTTGACAACTGAACAACAAAAAGACAAATAACACAATCATAAAATGGGCTAAAGACTTGAATAGACTTTCACTAAAGAAGACATTCAAAAGGCCCCCAAACACAATGAAAAAATGCTCAGCATCATTACCCATCAGAGAGATGCAAATCAAAACTGCAATGAGATACCATTTCATTCCCTTTAGAATGGCTAAGATATAATAATAATAATAATAAATGTTGTCGAGAACGTGTGGAAATTGAGGCCCTTACCCATTGCTAGTGAGAATGCAAAATGGTGCAGCCACTGAGAAAACAGTGTGTCGGTTCCTCAAAAAACTAAAAATCGAATTATCCCATGACCCAGCAATTCCACTCCTAGGTATATACCCAAAAGACTTGAAAGCAGAGACTCAAACAGAGACTTGTACACCAACGTTCATTGCAGCACTATTCACAGTAACCAAAAGGTAGAAACAACCTAAATGCTCATCAACAGATGAATGGACAAACAAAATGTAGTACATACATACAATGGAATAAACTTAGCCAGAAGGAGAAATGAAGTCTTGATAATATGCTACAATATAGATGGAGCTGAATGACATTATACTGAATGAAATAAATCAATTACAAAAGAACAAATATTATATGACTTAACTTATATAAAAAGAAGAAACCCTGGTGACATAGTGGTTAAGTGTTATGGCTGCTAACCAAAAGGTTGGCAGTTCAAATCGACCAGGTGCTCCTTGGAAACTCTACGGGGCAGTTTCACTCTGTCTCATAGGGTCACTATGAGTCGGAATCAACGTGGCGGCAACAGGTTTGGTTTCCGGTATATAAAAACAGAAGAGTTAAGTGTCACAACTGTATAGAAAACAAAGTTTATTAGTGGCTACCAGGGGCAGAAGGGAGGAGGAAAGTGTGTGGGGGTGAGTTAACAATGATGGAAATATTGCATTGATTAACAAGGGTAAAGCTGCACAATCAATTACTGTAATTGCTGTCAGTAAGTTCTACATCTGTAAAAAGTTGAACTGGCAAAATTGTGTAGACATATTTACAACAACAACAAAAAAAGAGTAGCAACTGAGGCTGCTTATGTACAACCAAAATCCTCATGGGATTTGGTTTCTTGGTTTGGAGGTTCAGGGTCATGTTCATGGGACATCCCAGTTAACTGGCCTAATAACTTGCTTGGTGCTTTGTTCTACCTTCTAGTTCGTTGTGTAGTGCCTGGCGTCTTAAAAACTTGCAAGCAACCATCCAAGGCACAACAATTGGTTTCTATTCACCTGGAGCAACAAAGAGCATCAGGAATAGGAGGATATGGATTGTGTGGCTAATTGACTCCATGAGCAACTGCCTCCTCTGCCATGAGACCAGAAGAACTGGTTGGTGCTTACCTACTGTTACTGAACATTGATCAAAGAATCCTGATCAAAAGGGGGAAAATGCAGAGCAGAATTTAAAATTCTAATGGACTCCAGACTTCTTAGAGCCATGAAGGTTGGATGAACCCCTGAAACCATTGCCTTGAGATAATCTTTAAACCTTAAACCAAAAATATCACCTGAAGTCTTCTTATAACCAAACAATAGTTCAGCTTAACTACTACCTTGTGCAAATTATATGCTCTTTTAAGAACTATCTATACAGGATCAAACTGACAACAGCAACTTGAAAGATTAGATAGTAACCTTAGGGTGCACAGTGAATTTATGTTAATGGGAGAGGAACAACTTGGAAAAGAAATTCAAATAATGTAATCAATGCCACTAAATGGTACATGTAGCAACTGTTGAATTGGTGTATCTTTTGCTGTGTATATTCTCAACAACTACAATAAAATAAATAAAATTTAAAAAATACAAAGGACATATGATAAAACATTAACAATTCTTTCTGGGTGGTGGGTACATGTACATTTATATTTTTCTGTATTTCTTTAAAGATTTCAAAATAAAAAAATCAAAATATTGAAAAAAAATCAGTTATAACATGAGAACTTACTTGAATCCTTATTTGAACATACCACCTATAGAAAGACAATTTTGAAACCAATAAAACATTTGAATATGGACTGGGTATTTTAAGGGATAATTTAAAGAATTGTTAATTTTGTTCATTATAATAATGGCATGGTGGTTGTATAAAAAAATGGTATAATGTTAGAGATTCATAAAGTATGTAGAGATATAAAAATAAGATTCTGAAATTTTCTTTAAAATAGTCTGGCAAGAATAGAAAAATGTTAGTGGATAGAGGGGTCATTATATTATTATTAGTGGTAGCATATTCTCCTTACTTTTATGTAAGCCCTAAATTTCCCACAATAAAATTTTTTAAATGTGAAAAAAAGGGGTTTAAAGTACTATTCTACAAGAAAATTATCTACATATATATGTATGTATGTGCATACGTTTGCTACTCCTTCGGATGAGAAATATTATATGATGTAATCTTTGTAATATATTAACTGTATATGTGTTGTTTTTTTAACAAATGGTTTTTACTATTTGTTACTTCTTTGAACATATACAGCAAAATGTGTATACCTAAGTTTTAGTACTTTGAATTAAGTATCAGGGTTTCAATTTTTCTTAAGAAAAAGCAGTGGCAACATATAAAACCAAAAACACCCACCGCCGTCGAGTTGATCCGGACTCATAGTGACCCTGTAGGACAGAGTAGAACTGCCTCATAGGGTTTCCTAGGCTGTAAATCTTTACAGAAGCAGACTGCCACATCAGCTCTCCCATGGAGTGGCTGGTGGGTTCCAACCACTGACCTTTTGGTTAGCAGCTGAGCGCTTTAACCACTGTGCCACCAGTGGCAACATACAAGAAACTTAATTTGTCATTCAAAGAAGTAACAAATCAAATTACACCTGGGAGATCAGACTTAATTTATAGAAATTATAACTGATAAGACCCTAGAAACTAAACCAAAACCAAACCCATTGCTGTCGAGTCAATTCCGACTCATAGCAACCCTAGAAACCAGTAAGTATATATTCACTATGACTGAAAGTTTAGCAGGTTTATCAAAAGATCAGGCATACCAGAGCCTATTCTGCAATTCTGTAGTTTACATACTACAAAATTACTGCATGTTTAAAGTCTTTGGGACCTCAAGGTAGAAAAAAAATTAGTGAAAAGATGAGTGGCACGAAAGCACTAGCCATAAAAAACATAAAAAATTATGCTTCATTGAAATTAAGAATTTCTCTTCATCAAAAGACACTATTACAACAGTGAAAAGTAAGCCACAGACTAGGAAAAAAGTTATTTGCTATAGAAATATCTGACAAAGAACTCACATTGAATATAACAAAACTTTCTACATAATAAGACAAAAGAATCAATTAAAAACTGGCAAAAGGACTTGAGTATGCACCTCATAAAAGAGGATACCCAAAAGGCAAAACAAAAACTCACACACGTACATGAAAAGGTATTTAATATCTTTACTCATCAGGAAACTGCAAATAAAACCATATGAGAGATCCCTACACAGCTGCTAGAACGGCTGAACTACAAAGGATTGACATTACCAAGTTTTGATGAATGTTCTGAAGCCAGGAACTTTCATATGTGCTGCTGAGAGTATAAACTGATATAACCACTTCGGAAAACTTTGTGGGAATGTCTACCAATGCTCACTATAAATCTACCTTGTGGCCCAGTATTTACAATCTTACATACATATCCAAGAGAAATGACTGCATATGTTCACTAAAAGACATGTATAAGAATGTTCATAGTAGCTTTATTCATAATTGCCCCAAAACGGAAAACTTCTGTTTATTAGCAGAAGTATAGATAAATTATGGCATATTTATACAATAAATTATACAGTACTATGCAGGAATAAAAAAGGAACAAACTACAGATATATGCAAATACATAGATGAATATCACAGACATAAAGGTGAGTAAAAGAAGCCAAGTACAAGAGTACGTAGTATATGATCACATGTATATGAATGTCAAGAACAGACAAAATGACACAATTATCGCAGCCTCCACCAGACTGAGTCCAACACAACTAGACGGTGCCCGGCTACCACCACCGACTGTTCTGATAGGGATCACAATGAGGGTCCCGGACAGAGCTGGAGATAAACGTAGAACAAAATTCAAACTACCAAAAAAAGATCAGACTTAACCGGTCTGAGAGAGCCTGGAGAAACCCCAAGAGTATGGCCCCCAGATACCCTTTTAACTCAGTACTGAAGTCACTCCTGAGGTCCACCCTCCAGGCGAAGATTACACAGACCCATAAAACAAAACCAGACTTAATGGGCACACAACCCCAGGGGCAAGGACGAGAAGGCAGGAAGGGACAGGAAAGCTGGTAATGGGGAACCCAAGGTTGAGAAAGGGAAAGTGTTAACATGTCACAGTGTTGGCAATCAACATCACAGAACAATATGTGTATTAATTGTTTAATGAGAAACTAATTTGCTCTGTAAACCTTCATCTAAAGCACAATAATAATAGTCACAACAAACCTAAGAAGTACGAATGAGAATACTTGAGGCTCAGAGTGGTTAAGTAAGAATAAGAAGCCCAAGATCACACAGCTGGTGAGTGAGGATGAGCCTGACCTCAGAGCTTGAGCTCTTAACCATTTTGCAGCTCCCATGGTTATTTTTGTCTAAGTAATTTCACTATTTGATGAAAGAATGGGGGGCGGGGGGGAAGAACTGACAAAACTAATGGAGAATGAAAGAATCCCCTTTTGTTGGAGGGTGGGAGAGTTATTGACTGGAAAAGGGCATAGTAATCTTCTACAGTACTGGAAATTTACTACAGTACTGGTTTTACATCTTACTCTGGGTGGTAGTTATACGGATACCTGCATATGTAAATTTTATCAAGGCATAGACTTTTAAGATCTTTGTATTACGAATGTATGTTTTGGTTCAATAAAAAGGTTAAAATAAATTTGAATAAAATTAATCTTACCCAAATTGAGTTATTTGGACAAGTCTAGCCTCAGGGTGGGACTCCCTGGGTGGCACAAATGATGAAATGGTTAAGCCCTCGGCTGCTAACTGAAAGGCTGGTGGTTCGAACCCACCCAGAGTTGTCTCAGAAGAAACACTTTGAGATCTGCTTCTGAAAGGTCAGTCTTGAAAATCCTATGGAGAGCAGTCCTACTCTGCAACACTGGGTTGCCATGACTTGGAATCAACTCAGTGGCAACTAGTTACTCATTATCCTCATGGTCCAGCAGAAACAACCGAGAATGTACTACAACATAGGGTCTCTATGAGTCAGAATCAACTCGAAGGCAATGGTTTTACAACTTCATAGAAGAAATTATTCCAGATGGATCAGGGGAAAATGTGGCAAGTCTAGGGCACTGTCAGGAATGCTTGCTAGCATGACAGCAGCCTCCTATCAAGACATTCACTAGCACGGACCTAGAAGTGAAAGGCATAATTCATCTTAGTGAGGTCAGGCTCATCCTTACTCAAGAGCTGTGTGATCTTGGGCTTCTTACTTAACCACTCTGAGCCTCAAGTATTCTCATTTGTATTTCTTAGGTTTGTTGTGACTATTATTATTGTACTTTAGATGAAGGTTTACAGAGCAAATTAGTTTCTCATTAAACAATTAATACACATATTGTTTTGTGATGTTGGTTGCCAACCTGTGACATGTTAACACTTTCCTCTTCTCGACCTTGGGTTCCCCATCTTAGTGAAATACACTGGAGCTCTGTTGCTTTCAAACTGAAATGAGCTTCCTAAAACGACCTGAGAAGAAAAGGCATAGGAGTTCCTAAAGTGCCATCAGAGGAAAGTTAATTCCTAAACACAGCATCCTCAACCCTTGCTGATCATCAAATTACCCAGTGAACTTTTGAAAAAGCACAGACACTCAGACCCCATACTCAGAAATTCTAGAATCTGTATCAGGATTCTATATGTCATAAACATTTCTAGGATTCTCATAACTGGGCAGCTTTCGAATCCATTGTGAATCCACCTGAATCTAGTGTGTTTTGCATTTAAATAGGTCTACTACTTAAAAAGACATTTTTAAAAAACCTAACCATATTATTCCTTTTCCTTAGATGCGTATACTCAAGTATTCTTAGAGGTTCTCCAACTTCAAACGTTCAGGACACCTCTCTCCAAAACACATTCAGTGTGTGTGGGCATCTTAATCATCACAGGCCCTTGGAACTGTCAGAATCTGGTGAATTCGAACTGCTGACCTTTTGATCACCAGCCAAGCTCTTCACCAGTGCGCCACCATGTATATGTATAATATACATATACTGCTATGAGTTTGGGTAAAGAGGAAGCCAACTTGAAGATCTTCAACGTTTTGTACAAGAACCACCTCCTATTTTATTTTCCTTATTTTAGCTTTCCTGCTACCTGGAGATTCTATGCCACAAAAAATCACTTCTCTTATTCTTTGAAAAGGGGAGGATAGAGAGGCTCCCGCCAGAGAGGGCTGAGCTGAGAATATATTGGGTATTTCATCACAGAGCTGAGAGCCTGAGCGTCTGCTAACAGGCAGTTTTCCAGCTCACTGGCACAGGCACAAGTGAAAGCAGCACATTCATTTTGTGCAATTTGCTTTACCTTCCCACATGGAGTTGGTGCATGTAAAAGGCTGTTAAGTACTAAATTATTCCTTATCAAATCACCATCATCTGGAGTCATGATCAACACTAATTAAATTACTTTCGCTGAACACGGCTCCAGCCTGCTGCTGAGGCTGCTAGGTACATTTCATTTCGCTTACTGTACTGTCCTCGCTGAGTCTGGAACAGAAAGCTACAGGCATCTGCATTGCTTGTAGTTTTAATTAAAGTGAATCTTTCCTTCTTCAAGTGTATCAAATCAAGTGAGTTAACTCCTTCATTTCATTTACAATGAACTGATGGCACAAAATGATATTATATTAGATCTTTATCCCTGACTTCAGACAGTTCAGATAATTCATCTATGAAATCTGCAGTCTACCTCAGGCATTCCTCAGACACATTTTCCATGCAAACTTTTTATGATCCTCAACTCCTGCAGATAATCAGATCTTTGGGAGGAGAAGCAGAAAGAACATTCAAGAGCTGTGCCTTGCATTTTTTCCTTAATAGAGGCTTGACCTTTAAAACTACATCTTAAGGATGACTAATGATGACTGAGTTCTTCTAACGGTTAAATTTAAGAACGCCAAAATACCAGGGCTTTAAAAAATGCACTTCCCAAATAAACTTAACCACTTCTTAATTCAAAAGTTTACTTGGGGTTATGGTATTCCTTAAGTATCAGTTAAATTTGTAATCGTTTTCACTTTAGAACTTTGAACTACGAAGCATCATCTTGCTTCCATTCTTTTTTCTGCCTGCATTTTAGAACTGAGGCTCAAACTTGCTCCCATTCTACTGAAGCACAGAAATGCTCACAGCTTTCCAAATTCAACAGTGCTGGTATACAACAGATCTTTAGGTGAGGACAGACACATAATTAAAAAATCACACTGGAACACCTAAAATATAAATGGAGCTAATGAATTTCATATTTGTTCATAGAAGAATAATTTCCTAAACAATCATGAATTGCCACATTATTTGTATCCTTAAACTGAAAACAGATGATGTTTTTTATAATGGACTGATTAATGCTAATCCAGAGAACAAACAACGAAAGCCATGAATTGAGTATCTGTTTATATTCCTATTGTGAAGATGATGCCCTCTTGTAAATTTAAAAAAGATAATGTTTATCCGTAGGTGTCAACTTATCAAACATTGGTAAACACTAGCTATGCTAGTTTTTAAAACTCTTAAATTTGCATAATATTTTACAGTTTTCAAAGAACCTTCATATCACTGAACACAAGGACATTTATTATCATTCCTATTGGCAGATGAATTTTTTTCTTTTTTAAAAAGGCATAATGAAGGTAAGTGTCATGCCTAACTAAAGGCTGACAACTAATTTAGCACAGATTAAGAATTAGAACTCTGGGCTTCTGGATGCAATTCTTGAACCCTTGAGCACATAATTCAAATTTATTTACACACAGCTTACAATTTCCTTCATACGTGAGTATCACTATAACATTATATCATGTTTCTTTATCAATCAGTTTTTCAGTAATTAACTTATTAAAACCACTATGTCCCAGATACTACACCAGGTGCTGAAGCGGGGGAGGGATTATGGAGCTATGAAATGAAAATAAACAGTAAGATCCATCCTTACCATCAAGAGTTCATATAATCTACCATTGTTGTTGTACAACAGGATCAGACAGTTGTGATCAATAGGGTTTTCACTGGCTGATTTTAAGTACATCGCCAGGCCTTTCTTCTTAGTCTCCCTTAGTCTGAAAGCTCCGCTGAAACCTGTTCAGAATCAGCAACACACAAGCCTCCACAGACAGATGGGTGGTGCCTGTTCTTGAGGTGCATTGGCTGAGGATTGAACCTTTGTCTCCTGCATTGAAGGCAAGAACTCTACCACTGAACCACCACTGCCCCTGTCCTCATATAAGACTAATTACAGTTTCATTTAGGTTTTTAAAAAGTGTTTTTCCTAGTAAATACACTAGCCAGGATCCTTTAAGTTTGATTAATTCATGTGTAGCAACACACATATCTGTATACATGACGTTAGTAATACACTCTTAGCACTTGTATCTAAATGAAAACACTTCTCAAAACAATTGTGCTTGCTTTTAGTTTCTGCCTTCTTTCACTTTATTACTGTGAACAAAGACATTTAAAAATTCATGCCACTCATATTCCACTGAAGAAAAAACGTTGCTATCTAACTGCTAAAGTTTTCCGTAGACTTTGATAACCAAAATGTCACAAGTGATAAAAGGGTCTCCTTTTATATGTGGACGATGAATGTAAATACAATGACGAGTTGTCTTGACTCTGACCTTTCACCTTCCTTTCCTTCCAACTCTTACGGTAAGAATAAAATAGAGTAGCAATTTCTATCAGTACAAAACAATTACGCTGGGAAGAGAAAAACATTACACTTTTAATTACTTCTCTAAATGGAACTATGTGTTGGAATCAAATCTATAGTTTTAGAGGAAGACTAGCTAGGAATACAGTCTTGAAAAACTGCTGCAAAAGTCTGCTTATTTTGGTGTTGAGATTTTTGGTCTGCTCAAAAACTTTCTTTTGCTACCCAAAAAAAGAAAAAAAGCCGATGGCTGTTGAGTCCATTCCAACTCATGACGACCCCAAGTGTGTCTGAGTAGAACTGTGCTTCAGAGGGTTTTCAGTGGCTGATTTTTCAGAAGTAAATCACCAGGCCTTTCTTCTGAGATGCATCTGCATAGACTCGAACCCCCAACCTTTCAGTTAGCGAGGGAACGCATTAATTGTTTGCACTTAGGGACTCTTTCTTCTTCTAGAAGAGGGGTTGGGGTTGGCAGATTACAGCCCACAGGCCAAATCCAGCCAGCCACCTGTTTTTGTAAATGAGGTTTTATTGGTACAGCGTCCTGCCCATTTGTTTAGGATCTCTGGTTGCTTTTTGCTACTATGACGGAGTGACAGAGTTGAGTGGTTGTGATAGAGGTCCTTTGACCCACAAGGCCTAAAATATTTACTCTCTGATTCTGGATAGGAAAAGTTTGCTGATCTGTGTTCTCGAATATGGTCTACAATGAAAAAGGAGAAAGAAAACATAACAGTGGATGGATGACACAGTGATACCTGCTAGCGATGGCGTACAGCGAAACTAGTCAACGAGACATTTAACTTGGCTCTATTAACTCTTTGTTTACACTAACTCTCAAAACCAAAAGTGTGCAGCCTTGTGTAGCCGATCTATAGGATATATACAAACTAGCTATGAAAAATGACATGATACTGAGACGCTAAAACGCTACAAATTTATGCGCTTTGAGGAATTTCAAGGCATTTACTTAGACCAGGGTGATGAATTTTTTACACCTCTTTAAAAAAAATATACCAGAGAAAGTCAAAACAAATCATGCTGTGGACATTGAAAGTGCTTGTAAAAAAAATTTCACTTAGCTTTAGCAGTGATTTTTTAAAAAAAAATCTGTAAAAGGGGCCGGGGGGTAGGGATAAATGGTGTACATAAATTAGGTTATTTAAGACCAGATACAAGCATGGCATGAAAAATGCATGCAGCCTTTTATACAAATATATGTAGTGTAGGAATATACTCACTAGATGAAAAACATTCACTTTAGGTTAATATCACTTCAATTTCAGGTGACAAATGGATGGCAATGACCTCAATTAGTACTCAGTTAAATTCCAGAAGCAAAGGGTACAAATAAAGACAACAGTGTCACATACTCTGTAAATCCATCTTCCAAGATGCACAGAAAAGTAGCAGGCACTTCAGTTGCATCCGAGCCTCTCGAAGATTCTTCTCCAGTACATTTCTCTCTTCCAAGCTCTCCCTACCCCCACTGTGTACACATAACTCTCACACATACACACACCAACATCCATTACTAAAGGGCCTAATCTCAGCCATCAGCAGAGTGCCTTTATGGGGCCATTAAACCATTGCTCTTGTTTACAGTGCCTGAAGAAAGATGTGAATTATGTCTGTGACAAAACAAGCGATAACATTTCTAAACTGCTATCAAAATGCAAACTGAAACACATTTAAGGACAGGGACCTCGATTCAAGTTTTCATGATTTTCCATTATTTGCAACATCTGGAAATACATTCACTGATAATATTTCTGAGACAGGAATTTAGACCGTAGCACAGTAAGGTGATATTTATTTTTTCTTAAATAATATTCTTTTAAGTAGAGCAGTTATAAAAGAGATGACACGCAGTTTTTAAAGGAGGATATCATCAGGAGAGATCCCATACTTAGTTTGCCCTTATGATGGTACTTTGGCAATACATAAGATTATGTCGCCCCTTGATAGGAATCTCAGATCTTTTGAGTTGTAGAGGACATTAGATATAATCAAGTTTTAGAGATTGAGCTAGTATTTGTTTTAGTCTGAATAACCTTTTATTATTAAAAGAATCACAAGTGCAAGCCCAGTAGGTAAAACAGATAAAAGAGGGGCTATTTTCACTGGGGTGAGGCCAACTGTCGTCAATCCGCCCCCACCTTGCTCCTTGGAGTAAGGAGATCCTCAGCACCTGCAAGGAACTTCCTGGGCAGTTTAAAAACAGTACTGAGTCTCAGTGATACCAAGTCTTTCTCAGAATAAAATATCAAAAAAAGTTTTTTCCCTTGCTACCAAACTCCACACTGTATTGCAGGAAGCTCCCAATGGTATTGCCAAGTGCCTATCTGAATAAAGGATAGGAAGTAGTTTGAAAAGGTCCTGGAGGTGATCTTGCACCCCACTCTCACGCAGGATAAGGTTTCTGCAGACTTGGAAACTAGTGGTGAGAGGTAGAGCTGAAATCAGAATCCAGGGCTCCTCACAGTCTACCAGGTGGAGTCTTCTGGTGATGTTACAGCCTCACAGTAGGTATTTCTTAAAAGTTCTTTTAATAATTCAACTTTCTTTACAGAGCATAGTACCATTATGGAATCTTAATGGAAAGAAGGGACAAGTATTCTGGCTTTGGATTTGTCTCAAAGAATCAAACCAAAAAAAAAAAAAACAAAAACCCTGTTGCCGTCAAGTTGACCCCTACTCATCAAAGAATACAAAAAAAAACAAACCAACCCTGTTGCCATTGAGTCGATTCTGACTCATAGTGACCCTATAGGACAGAGTAGAACTGCCCCATAGAGTTTCCAAGGAGTGCCTGGGGATTCAAACTGCTGGCCTTTTTTGGTTAGCAGACGAACGTAGTTCTTAATCATTATGCCACCAGGGTTCCTATCAAAGAATAGTGGTGATATAAAGACGCAGACAACTCTTACTCACCTGAAGGTCACTTAGCCACCAGCCCTGATGATCTAAAGCAGAGGTTGCCAACCATTTGTCTGGTTCGCAGAGTGCTTTCAAATAATTTTAATTTGTTGTTAACATTTAAGAATCAGCAGATATCACTTTCAAAAATCCAGACTTCTCCTTTCTCTACAAAAAACAGAACATCCAGCAACACTGGGTCCACTTTCCAGCCTGACAAGCAAGGCAAAAGTTGGCTGAGCCCATTATCAGCTGCTCCTTTGGCCAGAATCTGGGTTTGCCTATTGGTCACAGTCCCCACATTCCCTACCACTTTATTCCCCATTATCTCTGCGCTAAACACACTTCATTCATTTATCGCTTGACATGTGAGTTTCCTATCCCTTATCCAAAACATAACTAAGTGTTGGTGAGTGTGCACACACATGCACACACACACATTACATCTAATTGGTGAAAGTATTACAAAACTCACATTACACTCACATTCAATCTCGGACAATATGACATAGTGCCTAAGCTAGTAGACACCTAAGTCTGCCTGGGTTCAAATCTTGGCACTGCCACTTACTAGCTGTAAGACTGGGTAAGCCACTTTATCTCTCTTAGATTCAGTTTCCTCATCTATAAAATGAGGATGATAACAGCACCTGCCTCATGGAGTTGCTGATAGGGTCAAATGAAACATGATATGTGTTATGCATTGAATTGTGTCCCGCCAAAAGTTGTTTAAGTCTTAACCCCTGTATCTGTAAATATGGCCTGTATGGAAACAGTTTTTGGTTTTTTTTGCCATATTAATGAGGTCATGCTAGAGTAGAGTGGGTCCTAAACCTTATCACTTCTAAACAGTGTCTGACAGTACTCGCTTTGGCAGCACATATACTAAGTGGCTTCTTTTGAAAAAAAAAGCAGAATAGACACAGAGACACACATACGGGGGAAGACAGACACCATATATGACTGTCTACAAGCAAAGGAGTGCCACCAGTCACCCAGAAGTAGGAAAAAGACCCACAGAAGTAATCAATACGACCAAGAGCCTAATTTGAACTTTTAGCCTCCAAAACTGTGAGGAAATAAATTTCTGTTCTCTAAAGCCACCTATGTCTGGTATTTCTTTTATAGCAGCACTAGCAAACTAAGACAACGTGTAAAGTGTGTCCTAAGTGCTCAATAATGTTAGTTTTTGGTACTGTTATTATTCAAACCCAGAGTCACTGGGCATGACAGCTAGAAGAGAGCACATAGATCATCCAGAAATGTAATAGTAGAGTGCTAGGTAATCTTTATCTGACTCAGTATCCCCTTTTGTAAAATGGAGCTTATCACAGGCCTTCCTCATAGGGTTTGGGTGAAAATCAAATGAGGTAAAATGTGAAAACTTAAGAATAGTACCTGGTACACGGTAAGTACTCAGTAAATGTTAGTTATCACTGTTATTAACCCAACCACTTCCCTTTGCAGAAGGTAACGGAGACCCAAGAAAGTAAAGGGACTTGTGTCAGGAATAGGACTTCCAGACCTCAGACTGATACTTCACTGCTTTTTCTATATTATCTCATTCCCAATCTCTCTTCATATCACAGTCAATCACACACTAAAAAGGAAAAATTTTAAATAGGGACAAGAATCTATTAGGGAAAGCTACCCTGACAGAGGAAAAAGCAAACAGTGCAGTCTGGAAGAATGAGCACTGTATTAGAAGTCAAATAATCTGCATCTGGAGCCCTGGTGGCACAGTGGTTAAGAGCACAGCTACTAACCAAAAGGTTGGCAGTTCAAATCCACCAGCTGCTCCTTGAAAACCCTATGGAGCTGTTCTACTTGTCCTATCAGGTCACTATGAGTTGAAATCAACTCAACAGCAACAGGTAATCTGTATCTAGTTCCAGTGTATATCTAGCACAACCATGGGCAAACTGGACAACCTCTCTGGGCTTCCGTTCCTATTACTCAAAAAGAAGGTGTTAGACTGGGTAATCTTTCCATAAAACTCTAAATTTAATATTGATTTCTTTAAAAAAGAGCAGAATAGACACAGAGACACACATATAGGGGGAAGATAGACAGTCTGTGAGGATTGTCTACAAGCAAAGGTGTTCCACGGATTGCCGGTAGTCAATCTGATGATAATATGGTAAAATCTGATACAAGACGTCAGAGGCCATAATATTCAAAGGCCATTCTGTAATAAGGGCACAGATCTCAGTAATAATGGAGGGCATTACTGCGTTTTAGCAAAGTGCTGTAACTGATACTCATAATGATGACCCTCAATTGTCATGAAAAAGCAAAATCACGTGCAATATACCATATTTAAGAAAGGAGGGTACATATTGCCTATTAGAAAGATATACATGCAATATGGTTAACATTTTAAAACACTTGATGCTTTAAAAGGTATTTCAGTTTGGGGGAGATTGGGGCTCTTATTCATTGCTGACAGGAATGTAAAATGGGAGAGCCACTATGGAGAATGGTATGGCGCATCCTCAAAAAGCTAGAACTAGAACTATTATATGATCCACCAATCCCACTCCTAGGTATATAGCCTAAAGAAATAAGAGCTGTGAGACAAATAGACATATGCACGCTCATGTTCATTGCAGCATTATTCGCAATAGCAAAAAGATGGAAACAACCTAAGTGCCCATCAACAGATGAATGGATTAACAAACTGTAGTATATACATACACGTAATGGAATACAACAGAAAGATAAAGAATAACGACAAATCTGCAAAACATCTCACAACATGGATGAATTTGGAGGACACTATGCTGAGTGAAACAAGTCAATCACAAAAGGACAAATATTGTATAAGACCACTATTATAAAGTAACAACAAAAGGTTTACACACAGAAAAAGAAAAAAAAAAATTCTTTGATGGTTATCAGGGATGGGAGGGGGAAGGAGGGAAAATTACCAGATAGAAGACACGTGTTAATACCAGTGAAAGGAAAGGCAATACACGATATGGGAGAAGTCAGCAAAACAGGACCAAGGCAAGAGAGGACACTGAGAAGAATGCAAAAATAAAGGGTAACTATGGTAGCTGTGGAGCCCTGGTTGCACAGTAATTAAGAGCTCAGCTGCTAACCAAAATGTCGGCAGTTTGAATCCACCAGCGGCTGCTTGGAAACCCTATGGGGCAGTTCTACTTCGCCCTTTAGGGTCACTATGAGTCAGAATCAACTCAATGGCAATGGGTTTTGGTTTGATTTATGATAACTGCTATAGCATAGATAAGCATACAAGCAATAGTATTAACAAACAATAATTCACAAATGGATACATAGGTAGACAGACATGCCAAGAGGTGTGGGAGGGTGTAAGGGAGCACACCCACTGGCGGTTATAGGTTTGGTGGTGGATATTTCTATGTACATGACTGTAGGTGCTCCTCATATATTAATATAGACAATAGAGCACACATGGGGCACAGTCAGGAAAATCTCTTAGACATAACCAAACACCTCGTGAGATGAAGTTCCTAGGCTCAAATGCAAAGGACCATAGAGTTGAGGGACATCTATGTCAATTGACACAACATAGTTCATAAAGACAATGCTCTGCATCCCACTTTGGTGAGTAGTGTCTGGGGTCTTAAAAAGCTAGCGAGTGGCCATCCAAGGTACAACTAGTGGTCTCTTCCCATCCAGAGCAAAGGAGAATGAAGAAAACCAAAGACTCAAGGGAACAATTAGTCCAAAGCACTAATGAACCAAGCCTACACAATCCCAAGACCAGAAGAACTAGATGGTGCCCAGCTACCACTACTGAACACTTTGACTGGGATCACAGCGGAGGGTGTCAGAGCAGGAGAAAAAATGTAGGAAAAAAAATCAAATTCACAAAATAAACCAGACTTACTGGTCTGAAAGAGACTGGAGGAACCCTTGAGACCACGGCCTTAAGAGAGCCTTCTCACCTGGAACTGAAGCCATTCCCAGAGACCACCTTCCAGCCAAACAAAAGTCAAGCCCGTAAAGTAAACAATAACACCCGAGAGAACATGCTCCTTAGAACAATCAATTATATGAGATCAAAAGGGTAATATTTGCCCATAAGCAAAGATGAGAAGGTAGGAAGGGGTAGAAAATCAGGATGAAAGCTAATGGGGAACCCAGGGCAGAAACAGGGAGGGTGCTGACACATTGTGGGGAATGAAACCAAGGCCATGAAACAATTTACATACAAACTATTGAACGGAAATCTAATTTGCTATGTAAATAGTTATCTAATGCACAATTTCTAAAAAAATGAAGATTAAAAAAAAAGTATTTCAAGTCTCCCTTAAATTCAGTTACGTGGACCACCTACTTTCCAGTTGATGTAGGAAAGTGAGATTCTATATTAATAAAACAAAAAGCACAATCAAAACATAGAAAGTTGTATTCCTAATTTTAAAAGCATCATTAACTGAAAAATAAAAACACCAAATGCAGAATGTGTTGATTCATTCCTCTAAATTTTGAAGTCCACACTTAACATAATAGTACTTCAGTGGTGGTGGTACTAAGCAATCCTCACCTTTACCATCTAATTGCCAGAAGAAAGTGCCCTGGGAAGAAACGTTCTTCCATCTGGAAAGGGTAAGAAAAGAGAAAGGAAGGCCTAATGTATGAACAGTCCAAATCTAATCAGTTTTGCATTTTGCATTGGCTTCAAATCAGATCTTCTTACCCCTACTGGTCCAGTAGATGGAAAGCAGCACGACACTATTTTTTTGGAAACAAATTTTGTACAGTGAGCCCAAACATACAGTACTTCAGATCCAACTGGCAGAAATAAAACTGAACAAGCTGCAGCTATTTGAGAAACAGATCTAATAAATTAAATGAAGTTCTGAATCAAATTCACACCCAAATGCCCACCCATTTTCATAAGTCCTAAAAAGTGCTCTACTGAAAGAATCACCTAATTATGATCTTTATGAATATGGAAAACACCTCTTCTGCTGAAACTGTCCCGCTGTGCATTAATATGGATACCCTTTAAGTCCTGCAAAGTTCCAAAAATAAAGATTTCTTCTCAACCTAGTAATTCTGTAATTTTTTTCAAATAAAGGACAATATTTATTTGGAAAAGACTGGACAAGTAGGGACTTGGATATCCCAGCACTTTCAGGTGTTTCTGAGTCCAGCGTTAAGAAGTTCTGCGGGGATGCTACGGCAGGAGTGCCTCTGCAGAATGCCCTGACACCAAGGGCATTCTGTCCCAGCTACTGAGTGAACATGAAAACAGATTTCTGATACAGGAAGGACATATAAAAGGTGGGCTTCCTTCTAACCAGCACTCCGTCTCCCCTGGCAGTCCAGAATAAATCCCAGAGTGCTATGCTCTGTGGAGTATCTATGTGAATTTCTAACAAATGGTTCAGGAAAAAAAAAAAAGAAATGCTAAATATATTCTTTGATATCCACTGATATTAAAAAAAAAAAAAAAATGCAGATAAGACACAGTACCCAATGCAGGTGGTAGCATTTAAAGATATATTACTTAAAAAATAAACATGATCTTTAATTTTCCTTTTTTTAATTCACAAACATGGGAGCTCCTAGACAAAAATTTAAATTAATTACTCAATGGACCATATTAAGATACAAAACAACATTACGATGCTGTTGCATTCCAACAGAAGCCTGTCAAATAAGCAACATGCCTGTCATCACGCTAGAATAAGATTCCTAAAAAGAGTTTATAGGATCAGTAGTTATAAATGAGATTCATAGGTTTTACTAAGAACAAGTAGTCAAATAAGTTTTTATGAAATAAAATGCAACCATTTTCACCTGCATTATTTTTAGAGCAATGAAATAAGGTATTAGTGATGTAAACACTTGTGTAAATGAATTTATTACTGTGGTCTTCAGAAATAGAGCAGTGTAATTCTGAACTAAGAATTCATCTCATATACATTAGCATGACCTGGAAAAGTCTTTAAATAAGTCCAGGGTTAAGAAAAACAATGCATGGCCTACAGAGTGGATAACGCCAATCAAAACTCCAAATCTATATGCAAGAATTTGATAAAATTATGTTATTGTTCTATTTTTTAAATGTCTGTGCATTATGAGTTTTTATATATACCCCTTGAAAGAGATCTTCAATTTCGATTTGGTGGAACTTTACTACTTGAAAAATTTCGTTTTCTTTACAGTTAGTAAATCTTCACTTTTGATTTATAATTTCACACACTTTCCTTCCAGTCTGTACGTGAAAAGAGCCTGTAATTTGCATGGTCTTAAATTGACCACTTTAGCACCAAAACGATATGCTGGATAAGTAGGAAGCAAACCTCAAAAGGTTGAAGTACACCTGCAGCATTCTGCTGTCACCCTACTGAAGGCATGCTTGAGATCAATTCAGACATTATTAGCCACTTGGCTCCTTGTTCAAAAAGACCCCATCGGTAGACAATCAAAGTTGAAAAAATGCTCTGAATACCAGAGCTAGGAAAGTTTGCCCAAAAAAGAAAGCCAGCTGGCGAGGGCCAAAAAAAGTACCTTTCAGTAAATGCCAATAAAACTTTACAGGCTGCCAAAATAACAAAGATAAAGTAATTACAAAAGAAACTTTGCAATTTTCCTGACAATAAACACCTTCTTAGCAAGAAACTATCTGTCACCTGGCCTCAACTGTTACAGCTGTTAATATTAACTAGCGTAAAGTCTGTGAACAAATTTTATTTAAACCAACTACTCATTTGGCCCAACATTTTTATCACTTCCACCCTGAAAAATTTTTTTGGAATTTCCTTTTAAAAATACCTTATAATATTTAATTCAATCTACATTAAAGCAGTTTCCATAAGCAATCACTACTCTCACAGAACAGTTTTTACCCAAAGTATTTCACCCATCTTGAAAAATCATCATTTCACTGTATCAGATTAAACAAAAACCAAATCCATTGCCATCGAGTTGATTCCAACTCCTGACGACCTCATGTGCCACAGAATACAACTGCTCCATAGGGGTTTCTTGGCTGTAAACTTGGAAGAAGATCATGATGGAAGCAGATCACCACGCCTTTTTTTCCACGGCACTGCTGGGTGGGTTTGAACTGCCAACCTTTCAGTTAGTAGCCAAGAGCAAACCGTTTGAGCCACCCAGGGACCTTATATCAGATTAAGAGCCCTAAAAGGAATAGGCAGATGTGTGAGATAGAAAAATTAAAAAAAAATTATAATTTGTGAACACACTTTCAACCTCAAAATAGTCATTGCACAGAAAAAAAAAAAAGAATCTTTATTATGTAGAAGCATTTCAAAAAGTATAGTTTATTCTTAAATATTGATGTAGGAAATATTGATGTAGACCAAACTTCCTTATCAAAATCTGAGACTTTCTTAAAAAAGGTAAGACTCACAGCTGAGTAGTAGTGTTCGCTGCCTGAACCGTGACAATTCCATCAGTACAACCAGATGTCAATCAAGCCCTTTGTCATTTCCTAACAATAAATATTAACTTAAAAACATCTATAGCACAAAAGTGACATCAGAAATAATTCATTATAAACAGTCTCTACTGACACAAACTCAGTCTTCACCAGTAAAATAAGAACCAAACAAGCCAAAAGCTGATAAAGGAAACCAAGCGAGGGAACCTTGGACAGGATCATGAAATAAAGAGTCAAGAGATACCATGCAAGATACGCTATATGAGGAACTGACAGATCCCCGTTTACTTTGCAAGTATTGCAGGAACCGACGTCAATGATTAGTGAAAACACACGTCACGTTTCTATAGCTAAAGGATATAATCCCAAGAAAACTTATTGGAATGAAGAGTTTTAGAATTGAACTAACATTTTGTAATTTTTCTGATTTCTTAACATACTCATTTTTTAATGGTTTGCTTCCTTTGAATATAAGCTTCTTTTTTAAAAATGTGTTATACCTTAGATTCAGAATGTTTTTTGTTTTTTTAACAGAAACAAATCTTTAATTTTTCGTTGGGATCCAACTGGGAGTCATGAGTCATAAACGAATCAAATGAGATTACAGTGTTTCATAAGCAGTTTAAGAAATTAATCTTGTCCATCTTCACAATCCTCAATATGAAAAATTACTGAGAAATACTTTAATCATGAATATACAGCATATTAAATCTCCTGATTACTATACCCTGCAGCCAAATTTATAATAAGATGTATTCACATAAAGTAAATTACAACTATATTTTACTTAGTTGATATGATCTGTTTCTGTTGTAGTTTATTCTTGTCCCATGGTTTTCAATTTATGGTGACCTCAAGTGTGCAGAGCAGAATTACTCTATAGGGTGACCTTTCAGAAGCAGATTGCCAGGCCTTACTTCCAAGGCATCTCTGGGTGGGTTTGAACCATCAACCTTTCAATTAGTAGTCTAGCACTTAACCATTTATTTGTGCCACCCAAGGACTCCTTGATATAATCCAGTGATATACAATT